>NW_026870988.1:1643070-1971685 GCF_033118175.1 Dama dama | reverse complement strand
ATCTCATTTTTGACACTTTTGAAGCTCATCATATTTTTCACACCTTTTGAAGATCTTCATATTTTTCACTCCTTTTCAGGCTTTTCATGTTTTTCAACACCGTTTCATGCTGCTTTTATTTTTCAGACCGTTTAATGCTCCTCATGTATTTCACACATTTTGAAGCTTTTCATATTTTTCACACCTTTTCAGGCTCTTCATGTTTTTCAACACCGTTTCATGCTGCTTTTATTTTTCAGACCATTTCATGCTCCTCATATTTTTCACACCTTTTGAGCTCTTAATATTTTACACAACTTTTCAGGCTCTTCATGTTTTTGAACACATCTTCATGCTCCTCCTATTTTTCAGACCGTTTCATTCTCCTCATATTTTTGAAGCCTTTTGAAGCTCTTCATATTTTTCACACCTTTTCAGGCTCTTCATGTTTTTCAACACCGTTTCATGATCCTCCTATTTTACAGACCGTTTCATGCTCATCTCATTTTTGACACCTTTTGAAGCTTTTCATATTTTTCACAACTTTTTAGGCTCTTCATGTTTTTGAACACGGCTTCATGCTCCTCCTCTGTTTCAGAGTTTCATGCTCCTCATGTATTTCACACCTTTTGAAGCTCTTCATATTTTTCACACATTTTCAGCATCTTCATGCTTTTGATCACCGTTTCATGCTCCTCCTATTTTTCAGACCGTGTCATGCACCTCATATTTTTCACACCTTTTGAAGCTCTTCATATTTTTCACACCTTTTCAGGCTCCTCATGTTTTTCAACACCGCTTCATGCTCCTCCTCTTTTTCAGACCGCTTCATGCTCCTCATATTTTTCAGACCGTTTCATGAACCTCATATTTTTCACACCTTTTGAAGCTCTTCATATTTTTTACACCTTTCTCAGGCTCTTCATGTTTTTCAACACCTCTTCATGCTCCTCCTACTGTTCAGACCATTTAATGTTCCTCATATATTTCACACCTTTTGAAGTTCTTCATATTTTTCACACCTTTTGAAGCTCTTCATATTTTTCACACGTTTTCAGGCTCTTCATGTATTTCAAAACCGCTTCATGCTGCTTCAATTTTTCAGACCGTTTCATGCTCCTCATATTTTTGACCCGTTTGGAAGCTGTTCATATTTTTCACACCTTTTCAGTTTCTTCAGGTTTTTGAACACCACTTCATGCTCCTCCTGTTTTTCAGATCGTTTCATGCTCATCTCATTTTTGACACCTTTGAAACTCTTCATATTTTTCACACCTTTTGAAGCTCTTCATATATTTCACACCTTCTCTGGCTCTTCATGTTTTTCAACATCACTTCATGCTCCTCCTATTTTTCAGACCCTTTCATGCTAATCTAATGTTTGACACCTTTTGAAGGTCTTAATATTTTTCACACCTTTTGAAGCTCTTCATATTTTTCAAACCTTTTCAGGCTCTTCATGTTTTTGAACACCGCTTCATGCTCCTCCCTTTTTTCAGACCGTTTATTTCTCCTCATATTTTTGACATTTTTTGAAGCTCTTCATATTTTTCACACCTTTTCAGGCTCTTCATGTTTTTGAACACCGCTTCATGCTCCTCCTATATTTCAGTCCGTTTCATGCTCCTCCTATTTTTCACACCTTTTGAAGCTCTTCATATTTTTCACACCTTTTCAGGCTCTTCATGTTTTTGAACACCGCTTGATGTTCCTCCTATTTTTCAGACCGTTTCATGCTCCTCATGTATTTCACACGTTTTGAAGCTCTTCATATTTTTCACACCTTTTCAGCCTCTTCATGATTTTGAACACCGCTTCATCATCCTCCTATTTTTCAGAATGTTTCATGCTCCTCATATTTTTGACAACTTTTGAAGCTTTTCATATTTTTCACAACTTTTCAGGCTCTTCATGTTTTTGAACAGAGCTTCATGCTCCTCCTATTTTTCAGACCGTATCATGTTCCTCATGTATTTTACACCTTTTGAAGCTCTTCATATTTTTCACACCTTTTCAGGCTCTTCATGCATTTGAACAACTTTTCATGCTCCTCCTATTTTTCAGACCGTTTCATACTCCTCATTTTTTGACACCTTTTGAAGCTCTTCATATTTTTCACACCTTTTCAGGTTCTTCATGTTTTTCAACATCGCTTCATGCTCCTCCTATTTTTCAGACCGTTTCATGCTCCTCATATTTTTGACACCTTTTGAAGCTCTTAATATATTTCACAGCTTTTCAGACTCTTCATGATTTCCATTACCGCTTCATGCTCCTCATATTTTTCAGACCGTTTCATGCTCATCTCATTTTTATCACCTTTTGAAACTCTTCATATTTTTCACACCTTTTGAAGCTCTTCATATTTTTCACACGTTTTCAGGCTCTTCATGTTTTTCAACACCACTTCTTGCTTCTCCTATTTTTCAGACCGTTTCATGATCCTCATATTTTTGACCCATTTTGAAACTCTTCATATTTTTCACACCTTTTCAGGCTCTTCATGTTTTTCAACACCGCTTCATGCTCCTCCTATTTTTCAGACCATTTCATGCTCCTCATATATTTGACACATTTTGAAGCTCTTCATATTTTTCACACCTTTTCATGCTCTTCATGTTTGTGAACACCGCTTCATGCTCGTCCTATTTTTCAGACCGTTTCATGCTCCTCATGTATTTCACACCTTTTGAAGCTCTTCATATTTTGCACAGCTTTTCAGGCTCTTCATGTTTTTCACAAACACTTCATGCTCGTCCTATTTTTCAGACCGTTTCATGCTCCTCATATTTTTGACAACTTTTGAAGCTCTTCATATTTTTGACACCTTTGAGGCTCTTCATGTTTTTGAACACCACTTCATGCTCCTCCTATATTTCAGTCCGTTTCATGCTCCTCCTATTTTTCACACCTTTTGAAGCTCTTCATATTTTTGACACCTTTGAGGCTCTTCATGTTTTTGAACACCACTTCATGCTCCTCCTATTTTTCAGACCGTTTCATGGTCCTCATATATTTGACTCCTTTAGAAGCTCTTCATATTTTTCACACCTTTTCAGGCTCTTCATGGTTTTCAACACCGCTTCATGCTCCTCCTCTTTTTCAGACCGTTTCATGCTCCTCATATTTTTGGCACCTTTTGAAGCTCTTCATATTTTTCACACCTTTTCAGGTCTTCATGTTTTTGAACACCATTTCATGCTACTCCTATTTTTCAGACCGTTTCATGGTCCTCATATTTTTGACACCTTTTGAACCTCTTCATATTTTTCACACCTTTTCAGGCTCTTCATGTTTTCAAAACCGCTTCATGCTCCTACTATTTTTCAGACGGTTTCATGCTCCTCATATTTTTGACACCTTTTGAAGCTCTTCATATTATTCACACCTTTTCAGGCTCTTCATGTTTTTCAACACCGCTTCATGCTCCTCCTTTTTTTCAGACCGTTTCATGCTCCTCATATTTTTGACGCCTTTTGAAGCTCTTCATATTTTTCACACTTCCCCAGGCTCTTCATGTTTTTGAACACCATTTCATGCTCCTCCTGTTTTTCAGACCGTTTCATGCTCCTCATCTTTTTGACACGTTTTGAAACTCTTCATATTTATCACACCTTTTCAGGCTCTTCATGTTTTTCAACACAATTTCATGCTCCTCCTTTTTTTCAGACCGTTTTATGCTCCTCATATATTTGACACCTTTTGAAGCTCTTCATAATTTCCACACCTTTTCAGGCTCTTCATGTTTTTCTTCACCGCTTCATGCTCCCCCTACATTTCAGACCGTTCATGCCTCTCATATTTTTGAAACCTTTTGAAGCTCTTCATTTTTTTCACACCTTTTTAGGCTCTTCATGTTTTTCAACACCATTTCATGCTCCTCCTTTTTTTCAAACCGTTTTATGCTCCTCATATATTTGACACCTTTTGAAGCTCTTCATAATTTCCACACCTCTTCAGGCTCTTCATGTTTTTGAACACCATTTCATGCTCCTCTTATTTTTTTTTATTGTTTTTTTTTTTAAATTTTTTTAATTATTTTTATTTTTTCTTTCCCAGTCGGTTTTGTCATACATTGATATGAATCAGCCATGGATTTACATGTATTCCCAATTCCAATCCCCCCTCCCACCTCCCTCTCCACCCGATTCCTCTCCGTCTTCCCAGTGCACCAAGCCGGAGCACTTGTCTCGTGCATCCTACCTGGGCTGGTGATCTGTTTCACCATAGATAGCATACATGCTGTTCATTTGAAATATCCCACCCTCACATTCTCCCACAAAGTTCAAAAGTCTGTTCTGTATTTCTGTGTCTATTTTTCTGTTCTGCATATAGGGTTATCGTTATCACCTTTCTAAATTCCATATACATGTGTCAGCATGCTCTAATGTTCTTTATCTCTCTGGCTTACTTCACTCTGTATAATGGGCTCCAGCTTCATCCATCTCATTAGGACTGATTCAAGTGAATTTTTTAATGGCTGAGTAATATTCCATGGTGTATATGTACCACAGCTTTCTTATCCATTCATCTGCTGACGGGCATCTAGGTTGCTTCCATGTCCTGGCTATTATAAATAGTGCTGCGATGAACATTGGGGTGCACGTGTCTCTTTCAGACGAACCTATGGACACCTTATCTTTGACAAAGGAGGCAAGGATATACAATGGAAAAAAGACAACCTCTTTAACAAGTGGTGCTGGGAAAACTGGTCAACCACTTGTCAAAGAATGAAAATAGAACACTTTCTAACACCATACACAAAAATAAACTCAAAATGGATTAAAGATCTAAATGTAAGACCAGAAACTATAAAACTCCTAGAGGAGAAGATAGGCAATACACTCTCCGACATAAATCAAAGCAAGATCCTCTATGACCCACCTCCCAGAATATTGGAAATAAAAGCAAAACTAAACAAATGGGACCTAATGAAACTTAAAAGCTTTTGCACTACAAAGGAAACTATAAGTAAGGTGAAAAGACAGCCCTCAGATTGGGAGAAAATAATAGCAAATGAAGAAACAGACAAAGGATTAATCTCAAAAATATAGAAGCAAATCCTGCAGCTCAATTCCAGAAAAATAAATGACCCAATACAAAATGAGCCAAAGAACTAAACAGACATTTCTCCAAAGAAGACATACAGATGGATAACAAACACATGAAAAGATGCTCAACATCACTCATTATTAGAGAAATGCAAATCAAAACCACAATGAGGTACCATTATATGCCAGTCAGGATGGCTGCTATCCAGAAGTCTACAAGCAATAAATGCTGGAGGTGGTGTGGAGAAAAGGGAACCCTCTTATACTGTTGGTGGGAATGCACACTAGTACAGCCGCTATGGAAAACAGTGTGGAGATTTCTTAAAAAACTGGAAATAGAACTGCCATATGACCCAGCAATCCCACTTCTGGGCATACACACTGAGGAAACCAGATCCTCTTATTTTTCAGACCGTTTCAAGCTCCTCATATTTTTTACACCTTTTGAAGCTCTTCATATATTTCACACCTTTTCAGGCTCTTCATGTTTTTCAACACCGCTTCATGCTCCTCCTATTTTTCAGACCGTTTCATGGTCCTCATGTTTTTGTCACCTTTTGAAGCTCTTCATATTTTTCACACCTTTTCATGCTCTTCATGTTTTTGAACACCATTTCATGCTCCTCCTATTTTTTAAACCGTTTCATGCTCCTCATATTTTTCACACATTTTGAAGCTCTTCATATTTTTCACACCTTTTCAGGCTCTTCATATTTTACAACAAGTTTTCATGCTCCTCCTATTTTTCAGACCGTTTAATGCTCCCCATAATTTTGACACCTTTTGAAGCGCTTCATAATTATCACACCTTTTCAGGCTCTTCATGTTTTTCAAATTTGCTTCTGCTCCTCCTATTTTTCAGACCGTTTCATGCTCCTCATATTTTTGACACCTTTTGAAGCTCTTCATATTTTTCACAGCTTTTCAGGCTCTTCATGTTTTTCAACACTGCTTTATTCTCCTCATATTTTTCAGACCGTTTCATGCGCCTCATATTTTGGATATCTTTAGAAGCTCGTCATATTTCTAACAACTTTTCAGGCTCTTCATGTTTTCAACACAGTTTCATGCTCCTCCTATTTTTCAGACCGTTTCATGCGCCTCATATTTTGACTCCTTTTGAAGCTCTTCATATTTTTCACACATTTTCAGGCTCTTCATGTTTTTCAACACCGTTTCTTGCTCATCCTCTTTTTCAGACCGTTTCATGCCCCTCATATTTTTGACACCTTTTCAAGCTCTTCACATTTTTCAAACCTTTTCAGGCTCTTCATGTTTTTGAACAACGTCTCATGCTCCTCCTATTTTTCAGACAGTTTCATGCCCCTCATATTTTTGACACCTTTTCAAGCTCTTCTCATTTTTCAAAACATTTCAGGCTCTTCATGTTTTGAACACCGTTTCATCCTCCTCCTAATTTTCAGACCGTTTCATGCTCCTCATATATTTGACACCTTTTGAAGCTCTTCATATTTTTCACAACTTTTCAGGTTCTTCATGTTTTCAACACCACTTCATGCTCCTCCTATATTTCTGACCGTGTCATGCTCCTCATATTTTTGACAACTTTTGAAGCTCTTCATATTTTTCACACCTTTTCAGGCTCTTCATGTTTTTCTACACCGCTTCATGCTCCTCCTATTTTTGACATCTTTTGAAGCTCTTCATATATTTCACACCTTTTCAGGGTTTTCATGTTTTTGAACACCGTTTCATGCTCCTCATATTTTTCAGACCGTTTCATGCTCCTCATATTATTGACACCTTTTGAAGCTCTTCATATATTTCACACCTTTTCAGGGTTTTCATGTTTTTGAACACCGTTTCATGCTCCTCATATTTTTCAGACCGTTTCATGCTCCTCATATTTTTGACACCTTTTGAAACTCTTCATATTTTTCACAATTTTTCAGGCTCCTCATGTTTTTGAACACCGTTTCATGCTCCTCCATTTTTTCAGACCGTTTCATGCTCCTCATATTTTGACACCTTTTGAAGCTCTTCATATTTTTCACACCTTTTCAGGCTCTTCATATTTTTCAACAAGGTTTCATGCTCCTCCTATTTTTCAGACGGTTTCATGCTCCTCATATTTTTGACACCTTTTGAAGCTCTTCATATTTTTCACACCTTTCCAGGCTCTTCATATTTTTGAACACCGATTAATGCTCCTCCTATTTTTCAGACCGTTTCTTGCTCCTCATATTTTTGACACCTTTTGAAGCTCTTCATATTTTTCACAGCTTTCCAGGCTCTTCATATTTTTGAACACCGATTAATGCTCCTCCTATTTTTCAGACCGTTTCTTGCTCCTCATATTTTTGACACCTTTTGAAGCTCTTCATATTTTTCACACCTTTTCAGGCTCTACATATTTTTCAACACAACTTCATGCTCCTCCTTTATTTGAGACCGTTTCATGCTCCTCATATTTTTGACACCTTTTGAAGCTCTCCATAGATTTCACACCTTTTCAGGCTCTTCATGTTTTTCTACACCGCTTCTTGCTCCTCCTATTTTTCAGAGCTATTCATGCTCCTCATATTTTTGTCACCTTTTGAAGCTCTTCATATATTTCACACCTTTTCAGGCTTTTCATGTTTTTCAACACCGCTTCATGCTCCTACTATTTTTCAGACCTTTTCATGCTCCTTATATTTTTGACCATTTTATAAGCTCTTCATGTTTTTCACACTTTTTTAGGCTCTTCATGTTTTTTAACACCGCTTCATGCTCCTCCTATTTTTCAAACTTTTTGAAGCTCTTCATGTTTTTCACACCTTATCAGACTCTTCATGTTTTTGAACACCTCTTCATGCTTCTCCTATTTTTCAGACCTTTTCATGCTCCTCATGTATTTCACACGTTTTGAAGCTCTTCATATTTTTCACACCTTTTCAGACTCTTCATGTTTTTGAACACTGCTTCATGCTCCTCCTATTTTTAAGACCGTTTCAAGCTCCTCATATTTTTGACACCTTTTGAAGCTCTTCATATTTTTCACACCTTTTCAGTCTCTTCATGTTTTTCAACTCCACTCATGCTCCTCCTCTTTTTGTGACCTTTTCATGCTCCTCATAATTTTGACACCTTTGTAAGCTCTTCATACTTTTCACACCTTTTGATGCTCTTCATATTTTTCACAGCTTTTCAGGGTCTTCAAGTTTTTCAACACCGTTTCATTCTCCTCCTATTTTTCAGACCGTTTCATGCTCATCTCATTTTTGACACCTTTTGAAGCTCTTCATATTTTTCACACCTTTTGAAGCTCTTCATATTTTAAACGTTTTCAGGCTCTTCAAGTTTTTCAACATCGCTTCATGCTCCTCCTATTTTTGACACGTTTTGAGGCTCTTCATAATTTTCACACCATTTTAGGCTCTTCATGTTTTTGAACACCGTTTCATGCTCCTCGTATTTTTCACACATTTTAAAGCTCTTCATATTTTCACACCTTTTCAGGCTCTCATGTTTTTGAACACAGCTTCATGCTCCTCCTATTTTTTATACCGTTTCATGATACTCATGTATTTCACACCTTTTGAAGCTCTTCATATTTGCCACACCTTTTCAGGCTGTACATGTTTTTGAAGACCACTTCATGCTCCTCATCTTTTTCAGACCGTTTCATGCTCCTGATATTTTTCACACCGTTTGAAGCTCTTCATATTATTCACACGTTTTCAGATTCTTCATGTTTTTGATATCCGTTTCATGCTCCTCCTATTTTTCAGACCGTTTCATGCTCCTCATATTTTTGACACCTTTTGAAGCTCTTCACATTTATCACACCTTTTCAGGCTCTTCATGTTTTTCAACACCGCTTCATGATCCTCCTATATTTCAGAGCGTTTCATGCTCCTCATATTTTTGACAACTTTTGAAGCTCTTCACATTTTTCACACCTTTTCTGGCTCTTCATGTTTTTCAACACCGCTTCATGCTCCTCCTATTTTTCAGATCGTTTCATGCTCCGCATATTTTTGACTCCTTTTGAAGCTCTTCATATTTTTCACACGTTTTCAGGCCCTTCATGTTTTTGAACACCGCTTCATGCTCCTCCTATTTTTCAGACGGTTTCAGGCTGCTCATATTTTTCAGACCGTTTCATGCTCCCCATATTTTTGACAATTTTATAAGCTCTTCATATTTTTCACACATTTTCAGTCTCTTCATGTTTTTGAGCAGCGCTTCATGCTCCTCCTATTTTTCAAACCTTTTGAAGCTCTTCATGTTTTTCACACCTTATCAGCCTCTTCATGTTTTTGAACATCTCTTCATGCTCCTCATATTTTTGACAATTTTATAAGCTCTTCATATTTTTCACACTTTTTCAGGCTCTTCATGTTTTTCAACACCGCTTCATGCTCTTCCTATTTTTCAAACCTTTTGAAGCTCTTCATATTTTTCACACGTTTTCTGGCCCTTCATGTTTTTGAACAACACTTCATGCTCCTCCTACTCTTCAGACTTTTTCATGCTCATCTCTTTTTTGACACCTTTTCAGGGTCTTCATATTTTTCAAACTTTTGAAGATCTTCATATTTTTCACACTTTTTCAGGCTCTTCATGTTTTGAACACTGCTTCATGCTCCTCCTATTTTTCAGACCGTTTCATTCTCCTCATGTGTTTCACACCTTTTGAAGCTCTTCATAATTTTCACACCTTTTCATGCTCTTCATGTTTTTGAACACCGTTTCATGCTCGTCCTATTTTTCAGACCATTTCAAGCTCCTCATATTTTTGAAACCTTTTGAAGCTCTTCATATTTTTCACACCTTTTCAGGCTTTTCATGTATTTGAACATCGCTTCATGCTCCTCACATTTCTCACACCTTTTGAAGCTCTTCATATTTTTCTCACCTTTTCAGGCTCCTCATGTTTTTGAACACCGCTTCATGCTCCTCATATTTTTCAGACCGTTTCATGATCCTCATGTATTTCACACATTTTGAACCTCTTCATATTTTTCACACCTTTTCAATGTATTCATGTTTTTGAACACTGTTTCATGCTGCTCCTGTTTTTCAGACCATTTCATGATACTCATATTTTTGACACCTTTTGAAGCTCTTCATATTTTTCACACTTTTTCAGGCTGTTTATAGTTTTCAACACCGCTGCATGATTCTCCTCTATTTGAGACCATTTCATGCTCCTCATATTTTTGACATTTTTTGAAGCTCTTCATATTTTTCACACCTTTTGAAGCTCTTCCTATTTTTCACAGCTTTTCAGGCTCTTCATGTTTTTCAACACCGCTTCATGTTCCTCCTATTTTTCCGACCGTTTCATGCTCCTCATATTTTTGACACGTTTTGAAGCTCTTCATATTTTTGACACCTTTTGAAGGTCTTCATATTTTTCACACCTTTTGAAGCTCTTCATATTTTTCACTTCTTTTCAGGCTCTTCATGTTTTTTAACACCGCTTCATGTTCCTCATATTTTTCAGACCGTTTCATGCTCCTCATATTTTTGACATCTTTTGAAGCTCTTCACGTTTATCACACATTTTCAGGCTCTTCATGTTTTTCAACACCGCTTGATGATCCTCCTATATTTCAGACCGTTTCATGCTCCTCATATTTTTGACACGTTTTGAAGCTCTTCATATTTTTCACACCTTTTCCGTCTCTTCTTGTTTTTCAACACCGCTTCTTGCTCCTCCTATTTTTCAGACCGTTTCATGCTCCTCATATTGTTGACACCTTTTGAAGCACTTCATATTTTTCACACCTTTTCTGGCTCTTCATATTTTTGAACACCGCTTCATGTTCCTCCTGTTTTTCATACCTTTTGAAGCTCTTCATATTTTTCACACCTTTTCAGGCTCTTCAGGTTTTTGAACACCTCTTCATGCTCCTCCTATTTTTCAGACCGTTTCATGCTCCTCATGTATTTCACACCTTTTGAAGCTCTTCATATTTTTCACACCTTTTCAGGCTCTCCATGTTTCTGAACACCACTTCCTGCTCCTCCTATTTTTGAGGCCGTTTCATGCTCATCTCATTTTTGACACCTTCTGAAGCTCTTCATTTATTTCACAACTTTTGAGCTCTTCATATTCTTCACAAGTTTTCAGGCTCTTCATGTATTTCAATAACGCTTCTTACTCCTCCTATTTTTCAGACCGTTTCATGCTCCTCATATTTTTGACATCTTTTGAAGCTCTTCACGTATTTCACACATTTTCAGGCTTTTCATGTTTCTGAACACCGCTTCATCCTCCTCCTATTTTTCACACCTTTTGAAGCTCTTCATATTTTTCACAGCTTTTCAGGCTGCACATGTTTTTGAACACGACTTCATGCTCCTCATCTTTTTCAGTCTGTTTCATGCTCCTCATATTTTTCACACCGTTTGAAGCTCTTCATATTTTTCACACGTTTTCAGGCTCTTCATGTTTTTGATCACCGTTTCATGCTCCTCCTATTTTTCAGACCGTTTCATGCTCCTCATATTTTTGACCATTTTATAAGCTCTTCATATTTTTCACACTTTTTTAGGCTCTTCATGTATTTTAACACCGCTTCATGCTCCTCCTATTTTTCAAACTTTTTGAAGCTCTTCATGTTTTTCACACCTTATCAGCCTCTCCATGTTTTTGAACACCTCTTCATGCTACTCCTATTTTTCAGATCTTTTCATGTTCCTCATATTTTTCACTCCTTAAAAGCTCTTCCTATTTTTCACAGCTTTTCAGGCTCTTCATGTTTTTCGACACCGCTTCATGCTCCTCATATTTTTCAGACAGTTTCATGCTCCTCATATTTTTGACTTCTTGTGAAGCTCTTCATATTTTTGACACCTTTTGAAGGACTTCATATTTTTCACACCTTTTGAAGCTCTTCACATTTTTCACTTCTTTTCAGGCTCTTCATGTTTTTTAACACCGCTTCATGCTCCTCATATTTTTCAGACCGTTTCATGCTCCTCATTTTTTTGACATCTTTTGAAGCTCTTCACGTTTTTCACACATTTTCAGGCTCGTCATGTTTTTCAACACCGCTTCATGCTGCTCCTATTTTTCAGACCGTTTCATGCTCATCTCTTTTTTGACAACTTTTGAAGCTCTTCATATTTTCATACTTTTTGAAGCTCTTCATATTTTTCACACGTTTTCAGGCTCTTCATGTTTTTCAACACCGCTTCATGCTCCTCCTATTTTTCAGACCGTTTCATGCTCCTCATATTTTTGACACCTTTTGAAGCTCTTCATATTTTTCACACCTTTTCAGACTCTTCATGTTTTTCAACACCGCTTCATGCTGCTCCTATTTTTCAGACCGTTTCATGCTCATCTCTTTTTTGACAACTTTTGAAGCTCTTCATATTTTCATACCTTTTGAAGCTCTTCAGATTTTTCACACGTTTTCAGGCTCTTCATGTTTTTCAACACCGCTTCTTGCTCCTCCTATTTTTCAGACCGTTTCATGCTCCTCATATTGTTGACACCTTTTGAAGCACTTCATATTTTTCACACCTTTTCAGGCTCTTCATATTTTTGAACACCGCTTCATGCTCCTCATATTTTTCACACCGTTGGAAGCTCTTCATACTTTTCACACGTTTTCAGGCTATTCATATTTTTGATCACCGTTTCATGCTCCTCGTATTTTTCAGACCGTTTCATGCTCCTCATATTTTTGACCATTTTATAAGCTCTTCATATTTTTCACACTTTTTTAGGCTCTTCATGTTTTTTAACACCGCTTCATGCTCCTCCTATTTTTCAAACTTTTTGAAGCTCTTCATGTTTTTCACACCTTATCAGCCTCTTCATATTTTTGAACACCTCTTCATGCTACTCCTATTTTTCAGACCTTTTCATGCTCCTCATGAATTTCACACGTTTTGAAGCTCTACATATTTTTCACACCTTTTCAGACTCTTCATGTTTTTGAACACTGCTTCATGCTCCTCCTATTTTTCAGACCGTTTCAAGCTCCTCATATTTTTGACAGCTTTTGAAGCTCTTCATATTTTTCACACCTTTTCAGTCTCTTCATGTTTTTCAACTCCACTCATGCTCCTCCTCTTTTTCTGACCTTTTAATGCTCCTCATTTTTTGACACCTTTGGAAGCTCTTCATATTTTTCACACCTTTTGAAGCTCTTCATATTTTTCACAGCTTTTCAGGGTCTTCAAGTTTTTCAACATCGTTTCATTCTCCTCCTATTTTTCAGACCGTTTCATGCTCATCTCATTTTTGACACCTTTTGAAGCTCTTCATATTTTTCACACCTTTTGAAGCTCTTCATATTTTACACGTTTTCTGGCTCTTCAAGTTTTTCAACATCGCTTCATGCTCCTCCTATTTTTCAGACCGTTTCATACTCCTCATATTTTTGACACGTTTTGAGGCTCTTCATAATTTTCACACCATTTTAGGCTCTTCATGTTTTTGAACACCGTTTCATGCTCCTCGTATTTTTCACACCTTTTAAAGCTCTTCATATTTTCACACCTTTTCAGGCTCTCATGTTTTTGAACACAGCTTCATGCTCCTCCTATTTTTTATACCGTTTCATGATACTCATGTATTTCACACCTTTTGAAGGTCTTCATATTTTTCACACCTTTTCAGGCTGTACATGTTTTTGAAGACCACTTCATGCTCCTCATCTTTTTCAGACCGTTTCATGCTCCTGATATTTTTCACACCGTTTGAAGCTCTTCATATTATTCACACGTTTTCAGATTCTTCATGTTTTTGATCACCGTTTCATGCTCCTCATATTTTTGACACCTTTTGAAGCTCTTCACATTTATCACACCTTTTCAGGCTCTTCATGTTTTTCAACACCGCTTCATGATCCTCCTATATTTCAGAGCGTTTCATGCTCCTCATAATTTTGACAATTTTATCAGCTCTTCATATTTTTCACACTTTTTCAGGCTCTTCATGTTTTTGAACACCGCTTCATGCTCCTCCTATTTTTCAAACTTTTGAAGCTCTTCATGTTTTTCACACCTTTTCAGGCTCTTCATGTTTTTGAACACAGCTTCATGCTCCTCCTAATTTTCATACCGTTTCATGCTCCTCATACATTTCACACCTTTTTTAGCTCTTCCTATTTTTCACACCTTTTCACGCTCTTCATGTTTTTGAACACCGTTTTATGCTGCCTCTATTTTTCAGACCGTTTTATGCTCCTCATATATTTTAAACCTTTTGAATCTCTTCATATATTTCACACCTTTTCAGGCTGTTCATGTTTTTCAACAACGCTTCATGATCTTCCTATTATTCAGACCGTTTCATGCTCCTCAAGTATTTCACACCTTTTGAAGCTCTTCATATTTTTCACACCTTTTCAGGCTCTTCATGTTTTTCAACACCACTTAATGCCCCTCCTATTTTTCAGACCGTATCATGCTCATCTTATTTTTACACCTTTTG
Organism: Dama dama; assembly: GCF_033118175.1. Classification (NCBI taxonomy): domain Eukaryota; kingdom Metazoa; phylum Chordata; class Mammalia; order Artiodactyla; family Cervidae; genus Dama; species Dama dama. The sequence goes on along the minus strand of NW_026870988.1, from coordinate 1,957,249 downwards.
AAGCTCTTCATATTTTTCACAACTTTTGAAACTCTTCCTATTTTTCACACCTTTTCAGGCTCTTCAGGGTTTTGAACACCGCTTCATGCTCCTCATATTTTTCACACCTTTTGAAGCTCTTCATATTTTTCACACCTTTTCAGGCTCTTCATGTTTTTCAACACCGCTTCTTGCTCCTCCATTTTTCACACCCTTTCATGCTTCTCATGTATTTCACACCTTTTGAAACTCTTCATATTTTTCACATCTTTTCAGGCTCTTCATGTTTTTGAACAAGGTTTCATGCTCCTCCCATTTTTCAGACCGTTTCATGCTACTCATATTTTTGACACGTTTTGAAGCTCTTCATATTTTTCCCATTTTTCAGGCTCCTCATGTTTTTGAACACCGTTTCATGCTCCTCCTATTTTTCAGACCGTTCATGCTCCTCATATTTTGACACCTTTTGAAGCTCTTCATATTTTTCACACCTTTTCAGGCTCTTCATGTTTCTGAACACCGCGTCATGCTCCTCCTATTTTTCATATCGTTTCATGCTTCTCATATTTTTCACACCTTTTGAAGCTCTTCATATTTTTCACACCTTTTCAGGCTCTTCATGTTTTTCAACACCGCTTCATGCTCCTCCTACTTTTCAGACCGTTTCATGCTCATCTCATTTTTGACACCTTTTGAAGCTCTTCATATTCTTCACTCCTTTTGAAGCTCTTCATATTTTTTACACCTTTTGAAGCTCTTCATATTTCTCACACCTTTTCAGACTCTTCATGTTTTTCAACACCGCTTTTTGCTCCTCCTATTTTTCAGACCGTTTCATGCTCATCTCATTTTTGACACCTTTTGAAGCTCTTCATATTTTTCACACCTTTTGAAGCTCTTCATATTTCACACCTTTTCAGGCTCTTCAAGTTTTTCAACACCACTTCATGCTCCTCCTATTTTTCAGACCGTTTCATGCTCCTCATATTTTTGACACGTTTTGAGGCTCTTCATAATTTTCACACCATTTTAGGCTCTTCATGTTTTTGAACACCGTTTCATGCTCCTCGTATTTTTCACACCTTTTAAAGCTCTTCATATTTTCACACCTTTTCAGGCTCTCATGTTTTTGAACACAGCTTCATGCTCCTCCTATTTTTTATACCGTTTCATGATACTCATGTATTTCACACCTTTTGAAGCTCTTCATATTTTTCACACCTTTTCAGGCTGTACATGTTTTTGAAGACCACTTCATGCTCCTCATCTTTTTCAGACCGTTTCATGCTCCTGATATTTTTCACACCGTTTGAAGCTCTTCATATTATTCACACGTTTTCAGATTCTTCATGTTTTTGATCACCGTTTCATGCTCCTCATATTTTTGACACCTTTTGAAGCTCTTCACATTTATCACACCTTTTCAGGCTCTTCATGTTTTTCAACACCGCTTCTTGCTCCTCCATTTTTCACACCCTTTCATGCTTCTCATGTATTTCACACCTTTTGAAACTCTTCATATTTTTCACACCTTTTCAATGTCTTCATGGTTTTGAACACTGTTTCATGCTGCTCCTGTTTTTCAGACCATTTCATGATACTCATATTTTTGACACCTTTTGAAGCTCTTCATATTTTTCACACATTTTCAGGCTGTTTATAGTTTTCAACACCACTGCATGATTCTCCTATATTTGAGACCATTTCATGCTCCTCATATTTTTGACATTTTTTGAAGCTCTTCATATTTTTCACACCTTTTGAAGCTCTTCCTATTTTTCACAGCTTTTCAGGCTCTTCATGTTTTTCAACACCGCTTCATGCTCCTCATATTTTTCAGACCGTTTCATGCTCCTCATATTTTTGACATCTTTTGAAGCTCTTCATATTTTTGACACCTTTTGAAGGACTTCATATTTTTCACACCTTTTGAAGCTCTTCACATTTTTCACTTCTTTTCAGGCTTTTCATGTTTTTTAACACCGCTTCATGCTCCTCATATTTTTCAGACCGTTTCATGCTCCTCATATTTTTGACATCTTTTGAAGCTCTTCACGTTTTTCACACATTTTCAGGCTCTTCATGTTTTTCAACACCGCTTCATGCTGCTCCTATTTTTCAGACCGTTTCATGCTCATCTCTTTTTTGACAACTTTTGAAGCTCTTCATATTTTCATACCTTTTGAAGCTCTTCATATTTTTCACACGTTTTCAGGCTCTTCATGTTTTTCAACACCGCTTCATGCTCCTCCTATTTTTCAGACCGTTTCATGCTCCTCATATTTTTGACACCTTTTGAAGCTCTTCATATTTTTCACACGTTTTCAGACTCTTCATGTTTTTCAACACCGCTTCATGCTGCTCCTATTTTTCAGACCGTTTCATGCTCATCTCTTTTTTGACAACTTTTGAAGTTCTTCGTATTTTCATACCTTTTGAAGCTCTTCATATTTTTCACACGTTTTCAGGCTCTTCATGTTTTTCAACACCGCTTCATGCTCCTCCTATTTTTCAGACCGTTTCATGCTCCTCATATTTTTGACACCTTTTGAAGCTCTTCATGTTTTTCACACCTTTTCAGGCTCTTCATGTTTTTCAACACCGCTTCATGCTCCTCCTATTTTTCAGACCGTTTCATGCTCATCTCATTTTTGACACCTTTTGAAGCTCTTCATATTCTTCACTCCTTTTGAAGCTCTTCATATTTTTCACACCTTTTGAAGCTCTTCATATTTCTCACACCTTTTCAGACTCTTCATGTTTTTCAACACCGCTTTTTGCTCCTCCTATTTTTCAGACCGTTTCATGCTCATCTCATTTTTGACACCTTTTGAAGCTCTTCATATTTTTCACACCTTTTGAAGCTCTTCATATTTTACACGTTTTCAGGCTCTTCAAGTTTTTCAACATCGCTTCATGCTCCTCCTATTTTTCAGACCGTTTCATGCTCCTCATATTTTTGACACGTTTTGAGGCTCTTCATAATTTTCACACCATTTTAGGCTCTTCATGTTTTTGAACACCGTTTCATGCTCCTCGTATTTTTCACACCTTTTAAAGCTCTTCATATTTTCACACCTTTTCAGGCTCTCATGTTTTTGAACACTGCTTCATGCTCCTCCTATTTTTTATACCGTTTCATGATACTCATGTATTTCACACCTTTTGAAGCTCTTCATATTTTTCACACCTTTTCAGGCTCTTCATGTTTTTCAACACCACTTAATGCCCCTCCTATTTTTCAGACCGTATCATGCTCATCTTATTTTTACACCTTTTGAAGCTCTTCATATTTTTCACAACATTTGAAGCTCTTCCTATTTTTCACACCTTTTCAGGCTCTTCAGGGTTTTGAACACCGCTTCATGCTCCTCATATTTTTCACCCCTTTTGAAGCTCTTCATATTTTTCACACCTTTTCAGGCTCTTCATGTTTTTCAACACCGCTTCTTGCTCCTCCATTTTTCACACCCTTTCATGCTTCTCATGTATTTCACACCTTTTGAAACTCTTCATATTTTTCACATCTTTTCAGGCTCTTCATGTTTTTGAACAAGGTTTCATGCTCCTCCCATTTTTCAGACCGTTTCATGCTACTCATATTTTTGACACGTTTTGAAGCTCTTCATATTTTTCCCATTTTTCAGGCTCTTCATGTTTTTGAACACCGTTTCATGCTCCTCCTATTTTTCAGACCGTTCATGCTCCTCATATTTTGACACCTTTTGAAGCTCTTCATATTTTTCACACCTTTTCAGGCTCTTCATGTTTCTGAACACCGCGTCATGCTCCTCCTATTTTTCATATCGTTTCATGCTTCTCATATTTTTCACACCTTTTGAAGCTCTTCATATTTTTCACACCTTTTCAGGCTCTTCATGTTTTTCAACACCGCTTCATGCTCCTCCTACTTTTCAGACCGTTTCATGCTCATCTCATTTTTGACACCTTTTGAAGCTCTTCATATTCTTCACTCCTTTTGAAGCTCTTCATATTTTTCACACCTTTTGAAGCTCTTCATATTTCTCACACCTTTTCAGACTCTTCATGTTTTTCAACACCGCTTTTTGCTCCTCCTATTTTTCAGACCGTTTCATGCTCATCTCATTTTTGACACCTTTTGAAGCTCTTCATATTTTTCACACCTTTTGAAGCTCTTCATATTTTACACGTTTTCAGGCTCTTCAAGTTTTTCAACATCGCTTCATGCTCCTCCTATTTTTCAGACCGTTTCATGCTCCTCATATTTTTGACACGTTTTGAGGCTCTTCATAATTTTCACACCATTTTAGGCTCTTCATGTTTTTGAACACCGTTTCATGCTCCTCGTATTTTTCACACCTTTTAAAGCTCTTCATATTTTCACACCTTTTCAGGCTCTCATGTTTTTGAACACAGCTTCATGCTCCTCCAATTTTTTTACCGTTTCATGATACTCATGTATTTCACACCTTTTGAAGCTCTTCATATTTTTCACATCTTTTCAGGCTGTACATGTTTTTGAAGACCACTTCATGCTCCTCATCTTTTTCAGACCGTTTCATGCTCCTGATATTTTTCACACCGTTTGAAGCTCTTCATATTATTCACACGTTTTCAGATTCTTCATGTTTTTGATCACCGTTTCATGCTCCTCATATTTTTGACACCTTTTGAAGCTCTTCACATTTATCACACCTTTTCAGGCTCTTCATGTTTTTCAACACCGCTTCTTGCTCCTCCATTTTTCACACCCTTTCATGCTTCTCATGTATTTCACACCTTTTGAAACTCTTCATATTTTTCACACCTTTTCAATGTCTTCATGTTTTTGAACACTGTTTCATGCTGCTCCTGTTTTTCAGACCATTTCATGATACTCATATTTTTGACACCTTTTGAAGCTCTTCATATTTTTCACACATTTTCAGGCTGTTTATAGTTTTCAACACCGCTGCATGATTCTCCTATATTTGAGACCATTTCATGCTCCTCATATTTTTGACATTTTTTGAAGCTCTTCATATTTTTCACACCTTTTGAAGCTCTTCCTATTTTTCACAGCTTTTCAGGCTCTTCATGTTTTTCAACACCGCTTCATGCTCCTCATATTTTTCAGACCGTTTCATGCTCCTCATATTTTTGACATCTTTTGAAGCTCTTCATATTTTTGACACCTTTTGAAGGACTTCATATTTTTCACACCTTTTGAAGCTCTTCACATTTTTCACTTCTTTTCAGGCTTTTCATGTTTTTTAACACCGCTTCATGCTCCTCATATTTTTCAGACCGTTTCATGCTCCTCATATTTTTGACATCTTTTGAAGCTCTTCACGTTTTTCACACATTTTCAGGCTCTTCATGTTTTTCAACACCGCTTCATGCTGCTCCTATTTTTCAGACCGTTTCATGCTCATCTCTTTTTTGACAACTTTTGAAGTTCTTCATATTTTCATACCTTTTGAAGCTCTTCATATTTTTCACACGTTTTCAGGCTCTTCATGTTTTTCAACACCGCTTCATGCTCCTCCTATTTTTCAGACCGTTTCATGCTCCTCATATTTTTGACACTTTTTGAAGCTCTTCATATTTTTCACACCTTTTCAGACTCTTCATGTTTTTCAACACCGCTTCATGCTGCTCCTATTTTTCAGACCGTTTCATGCTCATCTCTTTTTTGACAACTTTTGAAGTTCTTCGTATTTTCATACCTTTTGAAGCTCTTCATATTTTTCACACGTTTTCAGGCTCTTCATGTTTTTCAACACCGCTTCATGCTCCTCCTATTTTTCAGACCGTTTCATGCTCCTCATATTTTTGACACCTTTTGAAGCTCTTCATATTTTTCACACCTTTTTAGACTCTTCATGTTTTTCAACACCGCTTCATGCTGCTCCTATTTTTCAGACCGTTTCATGCTCATCTCTTTTTTGACAACTTTTGAAGCTCTTCATATTTTCATACCTTTTGAAGCTCTTCATATTTTCCACACGTTTTCAGGCTCTTCATGTTTTTCAACACCGCTTCATGCTCCTCCTATTTTTCAGACCGTTTCATGCTCCTCCTATTTTTCAAACCTTTTGAAGCTCTTCATGTTTTTCACACCTTATCAACCTCTTCATGTTTTTGAACATCTCTTCATGCTCCTCATATTTTTGACAATTTTATAAGCTCTTCATATTTTTCACACTTTTTCAGGCTCTTCATGTTTTTGAGTACCGCTTCATGCTCCTCCTATTTTTCAAACCTTTTGAAGCTCTTCATGTTTTTCACACCTTATCAGCCTCTTCATGTTTTTGAACATCTCTTCATGCTCCTCATATTTTTGACAATTTTATAAGCTCTTCATATTTTTCACACTTTTTCAGGCTCTTCATGTTTTTGAGCACCGCTTCATGCTCCTCCTATTTTTCAAACCTTTTGAAGCTGTTCATATTTTTCACACTTTTTCAGGCTCTTCATGTTTTGAACACCGCTTCATGCTCCTCCTATTTTTCAGACCGTTTCATGCTCCTCAGGTATTTCACACCTTTTCAAGCTCTTCATATTTTTCACACCTTTTCAAGCTCTTCACGTTTTTGAACAACACTTCATGCTCCTCCTACTTTTCAGACTGTTTCATGCTCATCTCATTTTTGACACTTTTTCAGGGTCTTCATATTTTTCAAAGTTTTGAAGATCTTCATATTTTTCACACTTTTTCAGGCTCTTCATGTTTTGAACACTGCTTCATGCTCCTCCTATTTTTCAGACCGTTTCATTCTCCTCATGTTTTTCACACCTTTTGAAGCTCTTCATAATTTTCACACCTTTTCATGCTCTTCATGTTTTTGAACACCGTTTCATGCTCGTCCTATTTTTCAGACCATTTCAAGCTCCTCATATTTTTGAAACCTTTTGAAGCTCTTCATATTTTTCACACCTTTTCCGTCTCTTCTTGTTTTTCAACACCGCTTCTTGCTCCTCCTATTTTTCAGACCGTTTCATGCTCCTCATATTGTTGACACCTTTTGAAGCACTTCATATTTTTCACACCTCTTCAGGCTCTTCATATTTTTGAACGCCGCTTCATGTTCCTCCTCTTTTTCACACCTTTTGAAGCTCTTCATATTTTTCACATCTTTTCAGGCTGTACATGTTTTTGAAGACCACTTCATGCTCCTCATCTTTTTCAGAGCGTTTCATGCTCCTGATATATTTCACACCGTTTGAAGCTCTTCATATTTTTCACACGTTTTCAGATTCTTCATGTTTTTGATCACCGTTTCATGCTCCTCCTATTTTTCAGACCGTTTCATGCTCCTCATATTTTTGACACCTTTTGAAGCTCTTCACATTTATCACACCTTTTCAGGCTCCTCATGTTTTTCAACACCGCTTCATGATCCTTCTATGTTTCAGAGCGTTTCATGCTCCTCATATATTTGACACCTTTTGAAGCTCTTCACATTTTTCACACCTTTTCCGGCTCTTCATGTTTTTCAACTCCGCTTCATGCTCCTTCTATTTTTCAGATCGTTTCAGGCTCCGCATATTTTTGACTCCTTTTGAAGCTCTTCATATTTTTCACACATTTTCAGGCCCTTCATGTTTTTGAACACCGCTTCATGCTCCTCCTATTTTTCAGACGCTTCAGGCTGCTCGTATTTTTCAGACCGTTTCATGCTCCTCATATTTTTGACAATTTTATAAGCTCTTCATATTTTTCACACTTTTTCAGGCTCTTCATGTTTTTGAGCACCGCTTCATGCTCCTCCTATTTTTCAAACCTTTTGAAGCTCTTCATGTTTTTCACACTTTTTCAGGCTGTTTATAGTTTTCAACACCGCTGCATGATTCTCCTATATTTGAGACCATTTCATGCTCCTCATATTTTTGACATTTTTTGAAGCTCTTCATATTTTTCACACCTTTTGAAGCTCTTCCTGTTTTTCACAGGTTTTCAGGCTCTTCATGTTTTACAACACCGCTTCATGCTCCTCCTATTTTTCCGACCGTTTCATGCTCATTTCTTTTTTGACACCTTTTGAAGGTCTTCATATTTTTCACACCTTTTGAAGCTCTTCATATTTTGCACTTCTTTTTAGGCTCTTCATGTTTTTTAACACCGCTTCATGCTCCTCATATTTTTCAGACCGTTTCATGCTCCTCATATTTTTGACATCTTTTGAAGCTCTTCACGTTTTTCACACATTTTCAGGCTCTTCATGTTTTTCAACACCGCTTGATGATCTTCCTATATTTCAGACCGTTTCATGCTCCTCATATTTTTGACACCTTTTGAAGCTCTTCATATTTTTCACACCTTTTCAGACTCTTCATGTTTTTCAACACCGCTTCATGCTGCTCCTATTTTTCAGACCGTTTCATGCTCATCTCTTTTTTGACAACTTTTGAAGCTCTTCATATTTTCATACCTTTTGAAGCTCTTCATATTTTCCACACGTTTTCAGGCTCTTCATGTTTTTCAACACCGCTTCATGCTCCTCCTATTTTTCAGACCGTTTCACGCTCCTCATATTTTTGACACGTTTTGAAGCTCTTCATATTTTCACACCTTTTCCGTCTCTTCTTGTTTTTCAACACCGCTTCTTGCTCCTCCTATTTTTCAGACCGTTTCATGCTCCTCATATTGTTGACACCTTTTGAAGCACTTCATAGTTTTCACACCTTTTCAGGCTCTTCATATTTTTGAACACCACTTCATGTTCCTCCTGTTTTTCACACCTTTTGAAGCTCTCCATATTTTTCACACCTTTTCAGGCTGTACATGTTTTTGAAGACCACTTCATGCTCCTCATCTTTTTCAGACCATTTCATGCACCTCATATTTTTCACACCGTTTGAAGCTCTTCATATTTTTCACACGTTTTCAGATTCTTCATGTTTTTGATCACCGTTTCATGCTCCTCCTATTTTTCAGACCGTTTCATGCTCCTCATATTTTTGACACCTTTTGAAGCTCTTCACATTTTTCACACCTTTTCCGGCTCTTCATGTTTTTCAACTCCGCTTCATGCTCCTTCTATTTTTCAGATCGTTTCAGGCTCCGCATATTTTTGACTCCTTTTGAAGCTCTTCATATTTTTCACACATTTTCAGGCCCTTCATGTTTTTGAACACCGCTTCATGCTCCTCCTATTTTTCAGACGCTTCAGGCTGCTCGTATTTTTCAGACCGTTTCATGCTCCTCATATTTTTGACAATTTTATAAGCTCTTCATATTTTTCACACTTTTTCAGGCTCTTCATGTTTTTGAGCACCGCTTCATGCTCCTCCTATTTTTCAAACCTTTTGAAGCTCTTCATGTTTTTCACACTTTTTCAGGCTGTTTATAGTTTTCAACACCGCTGCATGATTCTCCTATATTTGAGACCATTTCATGCTCCTCATATTTTTGACATTTTTTGAAGCTCTTCATATTTTTCACACCTTTTGAAGCTCTTCCTGTTTTTCACAGGTTTTCAGGCTCTTCATGTTTTACAACACCGCTTCATGCTCCTCCTATTTTTCCGACCGTTTCATGCTCATTTCTTTTTTGACACCTTTTGAAGGTCTTCATATTTTTCACACCTTTTGAAGCTCTTCATATTTTGCACTTCTTTTCAGGCTCTTCATGTTTTTTAACACCGCTTCATGCTCCTCATATTTTTCAGACCGTTTCATGCTCCTCATATTTTTGACATCTTTTGAAGCTCTTCACGTTTTTCACACATTTTCAGGCTCTTCATGTTTTTCAACACCGCTTGATGATCTTCCTATATTTCAGACCGTTTCATGCTCCTCATATTTTTGACACCTTTTGAAGCTCTTCATATTTTTCACACCTTTTCAGACTCTTCATGTTTTTCAACACCGCTTCATGCTGCTCCTATTTTTCAGACCGTTTCATGCTCATCTCTTTTTTGACAACTTTTGAAGCTCTTCATATTTTCATACCTTTTGAAGCTCTTCATATTTTTCACACGTTTTCAGGCTCTTCATGTTTTTCAACACCGCTTCATGCTCCTCCTATTTTTCAGACCGTTTCACGCTCCTCATATTTTTGACACGTTTTGAAGCTCTTCATATTTTCACACCTTTTCCGTCTCTTCTTGTTTTTCAACACCGCTTCTTGCTCCTCCTATTTTTCAGACCGTTTCATGCTCCTCATATTGTTGACACCTTTTGAAGCACTTCATAGTTTTCACACCTTTTCAGGCTCTTCATATTTTTGAACACCACTTCATGTTCCTCCTGCTTTTCACACCTTTTGAAGCTCTCCAAATTTTTCACACCTTTTCAGGCTGTACATGTTTTTGAAGACCACTTAATGCTCCTCATCTTTCTTAGACCATTTCATGCACCTCATATTTTTCACACCGTTTGAAGCTCTTCATATTTTTCACACGTTTTCAGATTCTTCATGTTTTTGATCACCGTTTCATGCTCCTCCTATTTTTCAGACCGTTTCATGCTCCTCATATTTTTGACACCTTTTGAAGCTCTTCACATTTATCACACCTTTTCAGGCTCTTCATGTTTTTCAACACCACTTCTTGATCCACCTATATTTCAGAGCGTTTCATGCTCCTCATATTTTTGACACCTTTTGAAGCTCTTCACATTTTTCACAGCTATTCCGGCTCTTCATGTTTTTCAACACCGCTTCATGCTCCTCCTATTTTTCAGATCGTTTCAGGCTCCGCATATATTTGACTCCTTTTTAAGCTCTTCATATTTTTCACACGTTTTCAGGCCCTTCATGTTTTTGAACACCGCTTCATGCTCCTCCTATTTTTCAGACGGTTTCAGGCTGCTCGTATTTTTCAGACCGTTTCATGCTCCTCATATTTTTGACAATTTTATAAGCTCTTCATATTTTTCACACTTTTTCAGGCTCTTCATGTTTTTGAGCACCGCTTCATGCTCCTCCTATTTTTCAAACCTTTTGAAGCTCTTCATGTTTTTCACACCTTATCAGCCTCTTCATGTTTTTGAACATCTCTTCATGCTCCTCTTATTTTTGACAATTTTATAAGCTCTTCATATTTTTCACACTTTTTCAGGCTCTTCATGATTTTGAACACCGCTTCATGCTCCTCCTATTTTTCAAACCTTTTGAAGCTCTTCATATTTTTCACACTTTTTCAGGCTCTTCATGTTTTGAACACCGCTTCATGCTCCTCCTATTTTTCAGACCGTTTCATGCTCCTCAGGTATTTCACACCTTTTCAAGCTCTTCATATTTTTCACACCTTTTCAGGCTCTTCACGTTTTTGAACAACACTTCATGCTCCTCCTAATTTTCAGACTGTTTCATGCTCATCTCATTTTTGACACCTTTTCAGGGTCTTCATATTTTGCAAATTTTGAAGATCTTCATATTTTTCACACTTTTTCAGGCTCTTCATGTTTTGAACACTGCTTCATGCTCCTCCTATTTTTCAGACCGTTTCATTCTCCTCCTGTTTTTCACACCTTTTGAAGCTCTTCATAATTTTCACACCTTTTCATGCTCTTCATGTTTTTGAACACCGTTTCATGCTCGTCCTATTTTTCAGATCATTTAAAGCTCCTCATATTTTTGAAACCTTTTGAAGCTCTTCATATTTTTCACACCTTTTCCGTCTCTTCTTGTTTTTCAACACCGCTTCTTGCTCCTCCTATTTTTCAGACTGTTTCATGCTCCTCATATTGTTGACACCTTTTGAAGCACTTCATATTTTTGACACCTTTTCAGGCTCTTCATATTTTTGAACGCTGCTTCATGTTCCTCCTGTTTTTCACACCTTTTGAAGCTCTTCATATTTTTCACACCTTTTCAGGCTGTACATGTTTCTGAAGACCACTTCATGCTCCTCATCTTTTTCAGACCGTTTCATGCTCCTGATATTTTTCACACCGTTTGAAGCTCTTCATATTTTTCACACGTTTTCAGATTCTTCATGTTTTTGATCACCGTTTCATGCTCCTCCTATTTTTCAGACCGTTTCATGCTCCTCATATTTTTGACACTTTTTGAAGGTCTTCACATTTATCACACCTTTTCAGGCTCTTCATGTTTTTCAACCCCGCTTCATGATCCTCCTATATTTCAGAGCGTTTCATGCTCCTCATATTTTTGACACCTTTTGAAGCTCTTCACATTTTTCACACCTTTTCCGGCTCTTCATGTTTTTCAACTCCGCTTCATGCTCCTCGTATTTTTCAGATCGTTTCAGGCTCCGCATATTTTTGACTCCTTTTGAAGCTCTTCATATTTTTCACACGTTTTCAGGCCCTTCATGTTTTTGAACACCGCTTCATGCTCCTCCTATTTTTCAGACGGTTTCAGGCTGCTCGTATTTTTCAGACCGTTTCATGCTCCTGATATTTTTGACAATTTTATAAACTCTTCATATTTTTCACACTTTTTCAGGCTCTTCATGTATTTGAACACCGCTTCATGCTCCTCACATTTCTCACACCTTTTGAAGCTCTTCATATTTTTCTCACCTTTCAGGCTCCTCATGTTTTTGAACACCGCTTCATGCTCCTCCTATTTTTCAAACTTTTTGAAGCTCTTCATGTTTTTCACACCTTATCAGCCTCTTCATGTTTTTGAACACCTCTTCATGCTACTCCTATTTTTCAGACCTTTTCATGCTCCTCATGTATTTCACACGTTTTGAAGCTCTTCATATTTTTCACACCTTTTGAAGCTCTTCATATTTTTCACAGCTTTTCAGGCTCTTCAATTTTTCAACACCGTTTCATTCTTCTCCTATTTTTCAGACCGTTTCATGCTCATCTCATTTTTGACACCTTTTGAAGCTCTTCATATTTTTCACATCTTTTGAAGCTCTTCATATTTTTCACACCTTTTCAGGCTGTACATCTTTTTGAAGACCACTTCATGCTCCTCATCTTTTTCAGACCGTTTCATGCTCCTGATATTTTTCACACCGTTTGAAGCTCTTCATATTTTTCACACGTTTTCAGACTCTTCATGTTTTTCAACACCGCTTCATGATCCTCTTATATTTCAGACCGTTTCATGCTCCTCATATTTTTGACACCTTTTGAAGCTCTTCACATTTTTCACACCTTTTCCGGCTCTTCATGTTTTTCAACACCGCTTCATGATCCTCTTATATTTCAGACCGTTTCATGCTCCTCATATTTTTGACACCTTTTGAAGCTCTTCACATTTTTCACACCTTTTCCGGCTCTTCATGTTTTTCAACACTGCTTCATGCTCCTCCTATTTTTCAGATCGTTTCAGGCTTCGCATATTTTTGACTCCTTTTGAAGCTCTTCATATTTTTCACACGTTTTCAGGCCCTTCATGTTTTTGAACACCGCTTCATGCTCCTCCTATTTTTCACACGTTTTCAGACTCTTCATGTTTTTCAACACCGCTTCATGATCCTCTTATATTTCAGACCGTTTCATGCTCCTCATATTTTTGACAATTTTATAAGCTATTCATATTTTTCACACATTTTCAGGCTCTTCATGTTTTTGAACACCGCTTCATGCTCCTCCTATTTTTCAAACCTTTTGAAGCTCTTAATGTTTTTCACGCCTTAACATCCTCTTCATGTTTTTGAACATCTCTCCATGCTCCTCATATTTTTGACAATTTTATAAGCTCTTCATATTTATCACACTTTTTCAGGCTCTTCATATTTTTGAACACCGCTTCATCCTCCTCCTATTTTTCAAACCTTTTGAAGCTCTTCATATTTTTCACACTTTTTCAGGCTCTTCATGTTTTGAACACCACTTCATGCTCCTCCTATTTTTCAGACCGTTTCATGCTCCTCAGGTATTTCATACCTTTTCAAGCTCTTCATAATTTTCACACCTTTTCATGCTCTTCATGTTTTTGAACACCATTTCATGCTCCTCCTATTTTTCAGACCTTTTCATGCTCCTCATGTATTTCACACGTTTTGAAGCTCTTCATATTTTTCACACCTTTTCAGGCTCTTCATGTTTTTGAACACTGCTTCATGCTCCTCCTATTTTTCAGACAGTTTCAAGCTCCTCATATTTTTGACACCTTTTGAAGCTCTTCATATTTTTCACACCTTTTTAGGCTCTCCATGTTTCTGAACACCACTTCATGCTCCTCCTATTTTTCAGATCGTATCATGCTTCTCATATTTTTCACACCTTTTGGAGCTCTTCATATTTTTCACATCTTTTCAGGCTCTTCATGTTTTTCAACACCACTTCATGCTCCTCCTATTTTTCAGAGAGATTCATGCTCCACATATATTTCACACCTTTTGAAGCTCTTCATATTTTTCACACCTTTTCAGGCTCTTCATTTTTTTCCACACCACTTCATGCTTTTCCTATTTTTCAGACTGTTTCATGCTCCTCATGTATTTCAAACCTTTGAAGCTTTTTATATTTTTCACACATTTTCAGGCTCTTCATGTTTTGAACACTGCTTCATGCTCCTCCTATTTTTCAGACCGTTTCATTCTCCACATATATTTCACACCTTTTGAAGCTCTTCATAATTTTCACACCTTTTCATGCTCTTCATGTTTTTGAACACCGTTTCATGCTCGTCCTATTTTTCAGACCATTTCAAGCTCCTCATATTTTTGAAACCTTTTGAAGCTCTTCATATTTTTCACCTTTTCCGTCTCTTCTTGTTTTTCAACACCGCTTCTTGCTCCTCCTATTTTTCAGACCGTTTCATGCTCCTCATATTGTTGACACCTTTTGAAGCACTTCATATTTTTCACACCTTTTCAGGCTCTTCATAATTTTGAACGCCGCTTCATGTTCCTCCTGTTTTTCACACCTTTTGAAGCTCTTCATATTTTTCACACCTTTTCAGGCTGTACATGTTTCTGAAGACCACTTCATGCTCCTCATCTTTTTCAGAGCGTTTCATGCTCCTGATATTTTTCACACCGTTTGAAGCTCTTCATATTTTTCACACGTTTTCAGATTCTTCATGTTTTTGATCACCGTTTCATACTCCTCCTATTTTTCAGACCTTTTCATACTCCTCATATTTTTGACACCTTTTGAAGCTCTTCACATTTATCACACCTTTTCAGGCTCTTCATGTTTTTCAACACCGCTTCATGATCCTCCTATATTTCAGAGCGTTTCATGCTCCTCATATTTTTGACACCTTTTGAAGCTCTTCACATTTTTCACACCTTTTACGGCTCTTCATGTTTTTCAACTCCGCTTCATGCTCCTCCTATTTTTCAGATCGTTTCAGGCTCCGCATATTTTTGACTCCTTTTGAAGCTCTTCATATTTTTCACCCGGTTTCAGGCCCTTCATGTTTTTGAACACCGCTTCATGCTCCTCCTATTTTTCAGACCGTTTCAGGCTGCTGTATTTTTCAGACCGTTTCATGCTCCTCATATTTTTGACAATTTTATAAGCTCTTCATATTTTTCACACTTTTTCAGGCTCTTCATGTTTTGAACACCGCTTCATGCTCCTCCTATTTTTCAGACGGTTTCAGGCTGCTCGTATTTTTCAGACCGTTTCATGCTCCTCATATTTTTGACAATTTTATAAGCTCTTCATATTTTTCACACTTTTTCAGGCTCTTCATGTTTTGAACACCGCTTCATGCTCCTTCTATTTTTCAGACGGTTTCAGGCTGCTCGTATTTTTCAGACCGTTTCATGCTCCTCATATTTTTGACAATTTTATAAGCTCTTCATATTTTTCACACATTTTCAGGCCCTTCATGTTTTTGAACACCGCTTCATGCTCCTCCTATTTTTCAGACGGTTTCAGGCTGCTCGTATTTTTCAGACCGTTTCATGCTCCACATATTTTTGACAATTTTATAAGCTCTTCATATTTTTCACACTTTTTCAGGCTCTTCATGTTTTGAACACCGCTTCATGCTCCTCCTATTTTTCAGACCGTTTCATGCTCCTCAGGTATTTCACAACTTTTCAAGCTCTTCATATTTTTCACACCTTTTCAGGCTCTTCACGTTTTTGAACAACACTTCATGCTCCTCCTACTTTTCAGACTGTTTCATGCTCATCTCATTTTTGACACCTTTTCAGGGTCTTCATATTTTTCAAACTTTTGATGATCTTCATATTTTTCACACTTTTTCAGGCTCTTCATGTTTTGAACACTGCTTCATGCTCCTCCTATTTTTCAGACCGTTTCATTCTCCTCCTGTTTTTCACACCTTTTGAAGCTCTTCATAATTTTCACACCTTTTCATGCTCTTCATGTTTTTGAACACCGTTTCATGCTCGTCCTATTTTTCAGACCATTTCAAGCTCCTCATATTTTTGAAACCTTTTGAAGCTCTTCATATTTTTCACACCTTTTCCGTCTCTTCTTGTTTTTCAACACCGCTTCTTGCTCCTCCTATTTTTCAGACCGTTTCATGCTCCTCATATTGTTGACACCTTTTGAAGCACTACATATTTTTCACACCTTTTCAGGCTCTTCATATTTTTGAACACCGCTGCATGTTCCTCCTGTTTTTCACACCTTTTGAAGCTCTTCATATTTTTCACACCTTTTCAGGCTGTACATGTTTCTGAAGACCACTTCATGCTCCTCATCTTTTTCAGACCGTTTCATGCTCCTGATATTTTTCACACCGTTTGAAGCTCTTCATATTTTTCACACGTTTTCAAATTCTTCATGTTTTTGATCACCGTTTCATGCTCCTACTATTTTTCAGACCGTTTCATGCTCCTCATATTTTTGACACCTTTTGAAGCTCTTCACGTTTATCACACCTTTTCAGGCTCTTCATGTTTTTCAACACCGCTTCATGATCCTCCTATATTTCAGAGCGTTTCATGCTCCTCATATTTTTGACACCTTTTGAAGCTCTTCACATTTTTCACACCTTTTCCGGCTCTTCATGTTTTTCAACTCCGCTTCATGCTCCTCCTATTTTTCAGATCGTTTCAGGCTCCGCATATTTTTGACTCCTTTTGAAGCTCTTCATATTTTTCACCCGTTTTCAGGCCCTTCATGTTTTTGAACACCGCTTCATGCTCCTCCTATTTTTCAGACGGTTTCAGGCTGCTCGTATTTTTCAGACCGTTTCATGCTCCTCATATTTTTGACAATTTTATAAGCTCTTCATATTTTTCACACTTTTTCAGGCTCTTCATGTTTTTGAACACCGCTTCATGCTCCTCTTATTTTTCAAACCTTTTGAAGCTGTTCATATTTTTCACACTTTTTCAGGCTCTTCATGTTTTGAACACCGCATCATGCTCCTCCTATTTTTCAGATCGTTTCATGCTCCTCAGGTATTTCACACCTTTTGAAACTCTTCATATTTTTCACACCTTTTCAGGCTCTTCACGTTTTTGAACACCGCTTCATGCTCCTCCTATTTTTCAGACAGTTTCAGGCTGCTCGTATTTTTCAGACCGTTTCATGCTCCTCATATTTTTGACAATTTTATAAGCTCTTCATATTTTTCACACTTTTTCAGGCTCTTCATGTTTTTGAACACCGCTTCATGCTCCTTTTATTTTTCAAACCTTTTGAAGCTGTTCATATTTTTCACACTTTTTCAGGCGCTTCATGTTTTGAACACCGCTTCATGCTCCTACTATTTTTCAGATCGTTTCATGCTCCTCAGGTATTTCACACCTTTTGAAACTCTTCATATTTTTCACACCTTTTCAGGCTCTTCCCGTTTTTGAACACCGCTTCATGCTCCTCCTATTTTTCAGACCGTTTCATGCTCCTCAGGTATTTCACACCTTTTCAAGCTCTTCATATTTTTCACAACTTTTCAGGCTCTTCACGTTTTTGAAAAACACTTCATACTCTTCCTACTTTTCAGACTGTTTCATGCTCATCTCATTTTTGACACCTTTTCAGGGTCTTCATATTTTTCAAACTTTTGAAGATCTTCATATTTTTCACACTTTTTCAGGCTCTTCATGTTTTGAACACTGCTTCATGCTCCTCCTATTTTTCAGACCGTTTCATGCTCCTCATATTTTTGACATCTTTTGAAGCTCTTCACGTTTTTCACACATTTTCAGGCTCTTCATGTTTTTCAACACCGCTTGATGATCTTCCTATATTTCAGACCGTTTCATGTTCCTCATATTTTTGACACCTTTTGAAGCTCTTCATATTTTTCACACCTTTTCAGACTCTTCATGTTTTTCAACACCGCTTCATGCTGCTCCTATTTTTCAGACCGTTTCATGCTCATCTCTTTTTTGACAACTTTTGAAGCTCTTCATATTTTCATACCTTTTGAAGCTCTTCATATTTTCCACACGTTTTCAGGCTCTTCATGTTTTTCAACACCGCTTCATGCTCCTCCTATTTTTCAGACCGTTTCACGCTCCTCATATTTTTGACACGTTTTGAAGCTCTTCATATTTTCACACCTTTTCCGTCTCTTCTTGTTTTTCAACACCGCTTCTTGCTCCTCCTATTTTTCAGACCGTTTCATGCTCCTCATATTGTTGACACCTTTTGAAGCACTTCATAGTTTTCACACCTTTTCAGGCTCTTCATATTTTTGAACACCACTTCATGTTCCTCCTGTTTTTCACACCTTTTGAAGCTCTCCATATTTTTCACACCTTTTCAGGCTGTACATGTTTTTGAAGACCACTTCATGCTCCTCATCTTTTTCAGACCATTTCATGCACCTCATATTTTTCACACCGTTTGAAGCTCTTCATATTTTTCACACGTTTTCAGATTCTTCATGTTTTTGATCACCGTTTCATGCTCCTCCTATTTTTCAGACCGTTTCATGCTCCTCATATTTTTGACACCTTTTGAAGCTCTTCACATTTATCACACCTTTTCAGGCTCTTCATGTTTTTCAACACCACTTCATGATCCACCTATATTTCAGAGCGTTTCATGCTCCTCATATTTTTGACACCTTTTGAAGCTCTTCACATTTTTCACACCTTTTCCGGCTCTTCATGTTTTTCAACACCGCTTCATGCTCCTCCTATTTTTTCAGATCGTTTCAGGCTCCGCATATATTTGACTCCTTTTTAAGCTCTTCATATTTTTCACACGTTTTCAGGCCCTTCATGTTTTGGAACACCGCTTCATGCTCCTCCTATTTTTCAGACGGTTTCAGGCTGCTCGTATTTTTCAGACCGTTTCATGCTCCTCATATTTTTGACAATTTTATAAGCTCTTCATATTTTTCACACTTTTTCAGGCTCTTCATGTTTTTGAGCACCGCTTCATGCTCCTCCTATTTTTCAAACCTTTTGAAGCTCTTCATGTTTTTCACACCTTATCAGCCTCTTCATGTTTTTGAACATCTTTTCATGCTCCTCTTATTTTTGACAATTTTATAAGCTCTTCATATTTTTCACACTTTTTCAGGCTCTTCATGTTTTTGAACACCGCTTCATGCTCCTCCTATTTTTCAAACCTTTTGAAGCTCTTCATATTTTTCACACTTTTTCAGGCTCTTCATGTTTTGAACACCGCTTCATGCTCCTCCTATTTTTCAGACCGTTTCATGCTCCTCAGGTATTTCACACCTTTTCAAGCTCTTCATATTTTTCACACCTTTTCAGGCTCTTCACGTTTTTGAACAACACTTCATGCTCCTCCTAATTTTCAGACTGTTTCATGCTCATCTCATTTTTGACACCTTTTCAGGGTCTTCATATTTTTCAAAGTTTTGAAGATCTTCATATTTTTCACACTTTTTCAGGCTCTTCATGTTTTGAACACTGCTTCATGCTCCTCCTATTTTTCAGACCGTTTCATTCTCCTCATGTTTTTCACACCTTTTAAAGCTCTTCATAATTTTCACACCTTTTCATGCTCTTCATGTTTTTGAACACCGTTTCATGCTCGTCCTATTTTTCAGATCATTTCAAGCTCCTCATATTTTTGAAACCTTTTGAAGCTCTTCATATTTTTCACACCTTTTCCGTCTCTTCTTGTTTTTCAACACCGCTTCTTGCTCCTCCTATTTTTCAGACTGTTTCATGCTCCTCATATTGTTGACACCTTTTGAAGCACTTCATATTTTTGACACCTTTTCAGGCTCTTCATATTTTTGAACGCTGCTTCATGTTCCTCCTGTTTTTCACACCTTTTGAAGCTCTTCATATTTTTCACACCTTTTCAGGCTGTACATGTTTCTGAAGACCACTTCATGCTCCTCATCTTTTTCAGACCGTTTCATGCTCCTGATATTTTTCACACCGTTTGAAGCTCTTCATATTTTTCACACGTTTTCAGATTCTTCATGTTTTTGATCACCGTTTCATGCTCCTCCTATTTTTCAGACCGTTTCATACTCCTCATATTTTTGACACCTTTTGAAGGTCTTCACATTTATCACACCTTTTCAGGCTCTTCATGTTTTTCAACCCCGCTTCATGATCCTCCTATATTTCAGAGCGTTTCATGCTCCTCATATTTTTGACACCTTTTGAAGCTCTTCACATTTTTCACACCTTTTCCGGCTCTTCATGTTTTTCAACTCCGCTTCATGCTCCTCGTATTTTTCAGATCGTTTCAGGCTCCGCATATTTTTGACTCCTTTTGAAGCTCTTCATATTTTTCACACGTTTTCAGTCCCTTCATGTTTTTGAACACCGCTTCATGCTCCTCCTATTTTTCAGACGGTTTCAGGCTGCTCGTATTTTTCAGACCGTTTCATGCTCCTGATATTTTTGACAATTTTATAAGCTCTTCATATTTTTCACACTTTTTCAGGCTCT
Source organism: Dama dama (assembly GCF_033118175.1). Lineage (NCBI taxonomy): Eukaryota > Metazoa > Chordata > Mammalia > Artiodactyla > Cervidae > Dama > Dama dama. The sequence continues at coordinate 1,936,601 of NW_026870988.1, read as the reverse complement.
TCATGTATTTGAACACCGCTTCATGCTCCTCACATTTCTCACACCTTTTGAAGCTCTTCATATTTTTCTCACCTTTTCAGGCTCCTCATGTTTTTGAACACCGCTTCATGCTCCTCCTATTTTTCAAACTTTTTGAAGCTCTTCATGTTTTTCACACCTTATCAGCCTCTTCATGTTTTTGAACACCTCTTCATGCTACTCCTATTTTTCAGACCTTTTCATGCTCCTCATGTATTTTACACGTTTTGAAGCTCTTCATATTTTTCACACCTTTTGAAGCTCTTCATATTTTTCACAGCTTTTCAGGCTCTTCAATTTTTCAACACCGTTTCATTCTTCTCCTATTTTTCAGACCGTTTCATGCTCATCTCATTTTTGACACCTTTTGAAGCTCTTCATATTTTTCACATCTTTTGAAGCTCTTCATATTTTTCACACCTTTTCAGGCTGTACATGTTTTTGAAGACCACTTCATGCTCCTCATCTTTTTCAGACCGTTTCATGCTCCTGATATTTTTCACACCGTTTGAAGCTCTTCATATTTTTCACACGTTTTCAGACTCTTCATGTTTTTCAACACCGCTTCATGATCCTCTTATATTTCAGACCGTTTCATGCTCCTCATATTTTTGACACCTTTTGAAGCTCTTCACATTTTTCACACCTTTTCCGGCTCTTCATGTTTTTCAACACCGCTTCATGATCCTCTTATATTTCAGACCGTTTCATGCTCCTCATATTTTTGACACCTTTTGAAGCTCTTCACATTTTTCACACCTTTTCCGGCTCTTCATGTTTTTCAACACCGCTTCATGCTCCTCCTATTTTTCAGATCGTTTCAGGCTTCGCATATTTTTGACTCCTTTTGAAGCTCTTCATATTTTTCACACGTTTTCAGGCCCTTCATGTTTTTGAACACCGCTTCATGCTCCTCCTATTTTTCAGACGTTTTCAGGCTGCTCGTATTTTTCAGACCGTTTCATGCTCCTCATATTTTTGACAATTTTATAAGCTATTCATATTTTTCACACATTTTCAGGCTCTTCATGTTTTTGAACACCGCTTCATGCTCCTCCTATTTTTCAAACCTTTTGAAGCTCTTAATGTTTTTCACGCCTTAACATCCTCTTCATGTTTTTGAACATCTCTCCATGCTCCTCATATTTTTGACAATTTTATAAGCTCTTCATATTTATCACACTTTTTCAGGCTCTTCATGTTTTTGAACACCGCTTCATCCTCCTCCTATTTTTCAAACCTTTTGAAGCTCTTCATATTTTTCACACTTTTTCAGGCTCTTCATGTTTTGAACACCGCTTCATGCTCCTCCTATTTTTCAGACCGTTTCATGCTCCTCAGGTATTTCATACCTTTTCAAGCTCTTCATATTTTTCACACCTTTTCAGGCTCTTCACGTTTCTGAACAACACTTCATGCTCCTCCTACTTTTCAGACTGTTTCATGCTCATCTCATTTTTGACACCTTTTCAGGGTCTTCATATTTTTCAAACTTTTGAAGATCTTCATATTTTTCACACTTTTTCAGGCTCTTCATGTTTTGAACACTGCTTCATGCTCCTCCTATTTTTCAGACCGTTTCATTCTCCTCATGTTTTTCACACCTTTTGAAGCTCTTCATAATTTTCACACCTTTTCATGCTCTTCATGTTTTTGAACACCATTTCATGCTCCTCCTATTTTTCAGACCTTTTCATGCTCCTCATGTATTTCACACGTTTTGAAGCTCTTCATATTTTTCACACCTTTTCAGGCTCTTCATGTTTTTGAACACTGCTTCATGCTCCTCCTATTTTTCAGACAGTTTCAAGCTCCTCATATTTTTGACACCTTTTGAAGCTCTTCATATTTTTCAGACCTTTTTAGGCTCTCCATGTTTCTGAACACCGCTTCATGCTCCTCCTATTTTTCAGACGGTTTCAGGCTGCTCGTATTTTTCAGACCGTTTCATGCTCCTCATATTTTTGACAATTTTATAAGCTCTTCATATTTTTCACACTTTTTCAGGCTCTTCATGTTTTGAACACCGCTTCATGCTCCTCCTATTTTTCAGACGGTTTCAGGCTGCTCGTATTTTTCAGACCGTTTCATGCTCCTCATATTTTTGACAATTTTATAAGCTCTTCATATTTTTCACACTTTTTCAGGCTCTTCATGTTTTGAACACCGCTTCATGCTCCTCCTATTTTTCAGACCGTTTCATGCTCCTCAGGTATTTCACACCTTTTCAAGCTCTTCATATTTTTCACACCTTTTCAGGCTCTTCACGTTTTTGAACAACACTTCATGCTCCTCCTACTTTTCAGACTGTTTCATGCTCATCTCATTTTTGACACCTTTTCAGGGTCTTCATATTTTTCAAACTTTTGATGATCTTCATATTTTTCACACTTTTTCAGGCTCTTCATGTTTTGAACACTGCTTCATGCTCCTCCTATTTTTCAGACCGTTTCATTCTCCTCCTGTTTTTCACACCTTTTGAAGCTCTTCATAATTTTCACACCTTTTCATGCTCTTCATGTTTTTGAACACCGTTTCATGCTCGTCCTATTTTTCAGACCATTTCAAGCTCCTCATATTTTTGAAACCTTTTGAAGCTCTTCATATTTTTCACACCTTTTCCGTCTCTTCTTGTTTTTCAACACCGCTTCTTGCTCCTCCTATTTTTCAGACCGTTTCATGCTCCTCATATTGTTGACACCTTTTGAAGCACTACATATTTTTCACACCTTTTCAGGCTCTTCATATTTTTGAACACCGCTGCATGTTCCTCCTGTTTTTCACACCTTTTGAAGCTCTTCATATTTTTCACACCTTTTCAGGCTGTACATGTTTTTGAAGACCACTTCATGCTCCTCATCTTTTTCAGACCGTTTCATGCTCCTGATATTTTTCACACCGTTTGAAGCTCTTCATATTTTTCACACGTTTTCAAATTCTTCATGTTTTTGATCACCGTTTCATGCTCCTACTATTTTTCAGACCGTTTCATGCTCCTCATATTTTTGACACCTTTTGAAGCTCTTCACATTTTTCACACCTTTTCCGGCTCTTCATGTTTTTCAACTCCGCTTCATGCTCCTCCTATTTTTCAGATCGTTTCAGGCTCCGCATATTTTTGACTCCTTTTGAAGCTCTTCATATTTTTCACCCGTTTTCAGGCCCTTCATGTTTTTGAACACCGCTTCATGCTCCTCCTATTTTTCAGACCGTTTCAGGCTGCTGTATTTTTCAGACCGTTTCATGCTCCTCATATTTTTGACAATTTTATAAGCTCTTCATATTTTTCACACTTTTTCAGGCTCTTCATGTTTTGAACACCGCTTCATGCTCCTCCTATTTTTCAGACGGTTTCAGGCTGCTCGTATTTTTCAGACCGTTTCATGCTCCTCATATTTTTGACAATTTTATAAGCTCTTCATATTTTTCACACTTTTTCAGGCTCTTCATGTTTTTAACACCGCTTCATGCTCCTCCTATTTTTCAGACGGTTTCAGGCTGCTCGTATTTTTCAGACCGTTTCATGCTCCTCATATTTTTGACAATTTTATAAGCTCTTCACATTTTTCACACCTTTTCCGGCTCTTCATATTTTTCAACACCGCTTCATGCTCCTCCTATTTTTCAGATCGTTTCAGGCTGCTCGTATTTTTCAGACCGTTTCATGCTCCTCATATTTTTGACAATTTTATAAGCTCTTCATATTTTTCACACTTTTTCAGGCTCTTCATGTTTTGAACACCGCTTCATGCTCCTCCTATTTTTCAGACCGTTTCATGCTCCTCAGGTATTTCACACCTTTTCAAGCTCTTCATATTTTTCACACCTTTTCAGGCTCTTCACGTTTCTGAACAACACTTCATGCTCCTCCTACTTTTCAGACTGTTTCATGCTCATCTCATTTTTGACACCTTTTCAGGGTCTTCATATTTTTCAAACTTTTGAAGATCTTCATATTTTTCACACTTTTTCAGGCTCTTCATGTTTTGAACACTGCTTCATTCTCCTCCTATTTTTCAGACCGTTTCATTCTCCTCATGTTTTTGACACCTTTTGAAGCTCTTCATAATTTTCACACCTTTTCATGCTCTTCATGTTTTTGAACACCATTTCATGCTCCTCCTATTTTTCAGACCTTTTCATGCTCCTCATGTATTTCACACGTTTTGAAGCTCTTCATATTTTTCACACCTTTTCAGGATCTTCATGTTTGTGAACACTGCTTCATGCTCCTCCTATTTTTCAGACCGTTTCTAGCTCCTCATATTTTTGACACTTTTTGAAGCTCTTCATATTTTTCACACCTTTTTAGGCTCTCCATGTTTCTGAACACCACTTCATGCTCCTCCTATTTTTCAGACCGTATCATGCTTCTCATATTTTTCACACCTTTTGGAGCTCTTCATATTTTTCACATCTTTTCAGGCTCTTCATGTTTTTCAACACCACTTCATGCTCCTCCTATTTTTCAGAGAGATACATGCTCCACATATATTTCACACCTTTTGAAGCTCTTCATATTTTTCACACTTTTTCAGGCTCTTCATTTTTTTCCACACCACTTCATGCTCCACCTATTTTTCAGACCGTTTCATGCTTTTCATATTTTTGACATCTTTTGAAGCTCTTCATATTTTTCACACCTTTTGAAGCTCCTCATATATTTCACACCTTTTGAAGCTCTTCATATTTTTCACACATTTTCAGGCTCTTCATGTTTTTGAACAGCACTTCATGCTCCTCCTATTTTTCAGAGAGTTTCATGCTCCTCATGTATTTCACACCTTTTGAAGCTCTTCATATTTTTCACACCTTTTCAGGCTGTTCATGTTTTTCCACATCACTTCATGCTTCTCCTATTTTTCAGACCGTTTCATGCTCCTCATGTATATCACACCTTTGAAGCTTTTCATATTTTTCACACCTTTTCAGGCTCTTCATGTTTTTGAACACCATTTAATGCTCCTCCTATTTTTCAGACAATTTCATGCTCTTCATATTTTTGACACCTTTTGAAGCTCTTCATATTTTTCACACCTTTTCAGGCTCTTCATATATTTCACACCTTTTCAGGCTCTTCATGTTTTTGAACACCATTTCATGCTCCCCCTATTTTTCAGACCGTTTCATGCTCTTCATATTTTTGACACCTTTTGAAGCTCTCCATATTTTTCACACCTTTTGAAGCTCTTCATATATTTCACACCTTTTCAGGCTCTTCATGTTTTTAAACACCGCTTCATGCTTCTCCTATTTTTCAGACCGTTTCAGGCTCTTCATATTTTTTTTACACCTTTTGACGTTCTTCATATTTTTCACATCTTTTCAGGCTCTTCAGGTTTTTCAACACCACTTAATGATCCTGCTATTTTTCAGACCGTTTAATGCTCCTCATGTAGTTCAAACCTTTTGAAGCTCTTCATATATTTCACACCTTTTCAGGCTCTTCATGTTTTTAAACACCGCTTCATGCTTCTCCTATTTTTCAGACCGTTTCAGGCTCTTCATATTTTTTTTACACCTTTTGACGTTCTTCATATTTTTCACACCTTTTCAGGCTCTTCATGTTTTTCAACACCTCTTCATGCACCTCCTATATTTCAGACCGTTTCATGCTCCTCATAATTTTGACACCTTTGAAGCTCTTCATATTTTTCAAACCTTTTCAGGCTCTTCATGTTTTTCAACACCACTTCATGCACCTCCTATATTTCAGACCGTTTCATGCTCCTCATATTTTGTCACGTTTTGAAGCTCTTCATATTTTTCGCACATTTCAGTCTCTTCATGTTTTTGAATACTGCTTCATGCTCCTCCTATTTTTCAGAGCGATTCATGCTCCTCATATTTTTGACACGTTTTGAAGCTCTTCATATTTTTCACACCTTTTCAGGCTCTTCATGTTTTTGAACACTGCTTAATGCTCCTCCTATTTTTCAGATTGTTTCATGCTCCTCATATTTTTGACACGTTTTGAAGCTCTTCATATTTTTCACACCTTTTCAGGCTCTTCATGTTTTTGAACACCGTTTCATGCTCCTCTTATTTTTTTTTTTATTGTTATTTTTTTTTATTTTTTTTATTATTTTTATTTTTTTTTCCAGTGGGTTTTGTCATACTTTGATATGAATCAGCCATGGATTTACATGTATTCCCAGTCCCGATTCCCCCTCCCACCTCCCTCTCCACCCGATTCCTCTGGGTCTTCCCAGTGCACCAAGCCGGAGCACTTGTCTCGTGCATCCTACCTGGGCTGGTGATTTGTTTCACCATAGATAGCATACATGCTGTTCTTTTGAAATATCCCACCCTCACATTCTCCCACAAAGTTTAAAAGTCTGTTCTGTATTTCTGTGTCTCTTTTTCTGTTCTGCATATAGGGTTATCATTGTCACCTTTCTAAATTCCATATAAATGTGTCAGTATGCTGTAATGTTCTTTATCTTTCTGGCTTACTTCACTCTGTAAAATGGGCTCCAGCTTCATCCATCTCATTAGGACTGATTCAAATGAATTCTTTTTAATGGCTGAGTAATATTCCATGGTGTATATGTACCACAGCTTTCTTATCCATTCATCTGCCTACGGGCATCTAGGTTGCTTCCATGTCCTGGCTATTATAAACAGTGCTGCGATGAACATTGGGGTGCACGTGTCTCTTTCAGACGAACCTATGGACACCTTATCTTTGACAAAGGAGGCAAGGATATACAATGGAAAAAAGACAACCTCTTTAACAAGTGGTGCTGGGAAAACTGGTCAACCACTTGTAAAAGAATGAAAATAGAACACTTTCTAACACCATACACAAAAATAAACTCAAAATGGATTAAAGATCTAAATGTAAGACCAGAAACTATAAAACTCCTAGAGGAGAAGATAGGCAAAACACTCTCCGACATAAATCAAAGCAAGATCCTCTATGACCCACCTCCCACAATATTGGAAATAAAAGCAAAACTAAACAAATGGGACCTAATGAAACTTAAAAGCTTTTGCACTACAAAGGAAACTATAAGTAAGGTGAAAAGACAGCCCTCAGATTGGGAGAAAATAATAGCAAATGAAGAAACAGACAAAGGATTAATCTCAAAAATATACAAGCAAATCCTGCAGCTCAATTCCAGAAAAATAAATGACCCAATAAAAAATGAGCCAAAGAACTAAACAGACATTTCTCCAAAGAAGACATACAGATGGATAACAAACACATGAAAAGATGCTCAACATCACTCATTATTAGAGAAATGCAAATCAAAACCACAATGAGGTACCATTACATGCCAGTCAGGATGGCTGCTATCCAAAAGTCTACAAGCAATAAATGCTGGAGAGGGAGTGGAGAAAAGGGAACCCTCTTATACTGTTGGTGGGAATGCACACTAGTACAGCCGCTATGGAAAACGGTGAAGAGATTTCTTAAAAAACTGGAAATAGAACTGCCATATGACCCAGCAATTCCACTTCTGGGCATACACAATGAGGAAACCAGATCCTCATATTTTTCAGACCGTTTCAAACTCCTCATATTTTTTACACCTTTTGAAGCTCTTCATATATTTCACACCTTTTCAGACTCTTCATGTTTTTCAACACCACTTCATGCTCCTCCTATTTTTCAGACCGTTTCATGGTCCTCATATTTTTGACACCTTTTGAAGCTCTTCATATTTTTCACACCTTTTCAGGCTCTTCATGTTTTTGAACACCGTTTCATGCTTCTCATATTTTTGACACCTTTTGAAGCTCTTCATATTTTTCAAACTTTTTCAGGCTCTTCAAGTTTTTAAACAACGCTTCATGCTCCTCCTAATTTTCAGACCGTTTCATGATCCTCATATTTTTGACACCTTTTGAAGCTCTTCATATTTTTCACACCTTTTCATGCTCTTCATGTTTTTGAAAACCGTTTCCTGCTCCTCCGATTATTCAGATCGTTTCAAGCTCCTCATATTTTTGACACCTTTTGAAGCTCTTCATATTTTTCACAGCTTAACAGGCTCTTCATGTTTTTGAACACCAATTCATGCTACTCCTATTTTTCAGACCGTTTCATGCTCCTCATATTTTTGACACCTTTTGAAGCTCTTCATATTTTTCACACTTTTTCAGGCTCTTCACGTTTTTAAACAACGCTTCATGCTCCTCCTAATTTTCAGACCGGTTCATGATCCTCATATCTTTGACACCTTTTGAAGCTCTTCATATTTTTCACACCTTTTCAGGCTCTTCATGTTTTTCAACACCAATTCATTCTCCTCCTAATTTTCAGATCGTTTCATGCTCCACATATTTTTCACACCTTTTGAAGCTAATCATTTTTTTCACACCTCTTCATGCTTTTCATGTTTTTGAACACCGTTTCATGCTCCTCATATTTTTGACACCTTTTGAAGCTCTTCATATTTTTCACAGCTTAACAGGCTCTTCATGTTTTTGAACACCAATTCATGCTACTCCTATATTTCAGACCGTTTCATGCTCCTCATATTTTTGACACCTTTTGAAGCTCTTCATATTTTTCACACTTTTTCAGTCTCTTAATGTTTTTCAATGCCACTTCACGCTCCTCCTATTTTTCAGATCGTTTCATGCTCCTCATAATTTTGACACCTTTTGAAGCTCTTCATATTTTTCACACCTTTTGAAGCTCTTCATATTTTTCACACCATTTCAGGCTCTTCATGATTTTCAACACCGTTTCATGCTTCTTCTATTTTTCAGACCGTTTCATGCTCCTCATATTTTTCACACCTTTTGAAGCTCTTCATATTTTTCACACCTTTTCAGGCTCTTCATGTTTTTCTACACCACTTCATGCTTCTCCTATTTTTCAGCCCGTTTCATGCTCCTCATTTATTTCACACCTTTTGAAGCTCTTCATATTTTTCACACCTTTTCAGGCTCTTCATGTTTTTCAACACCGTTTCATGCTGCTTCTATTTTTCAGACCGTTTCATGCTCCTCATATTTTTCACACCTTTTGAAGCTCTTCATATTTTTCACACCTTTTCAGGCTCTTCATGTTTTTCTACACCACTTCATGCTTCTCCTATTTTTCAGCCCGTTTCATGCTCCTCATGTATTTCACACCTTTTGAAGCTCTTCATATTTTTCACACCTTTTCAGGCTCTTCATGTTTTTGAACACCGCTTCATGCTCCTCCTATTTTTCAGACCGTTTCATGCTCCTCATATTTTTGACATCTTTTGAAGTTTTTCATATTTTTCACACTTTTTCAGGCTCTTCAAGTTTTTCAACACCACTTCATGCTCCTCCTTTTTTGCAGACCGTTTCATGCTCCTCATATTTTTGATACATTTTGATGATCTTCATATTTTTCACACCTTTTCAGGCTCTTCATTTTTTCAACACCACTTCATGCTCTTCCTATTTTTCAGACCGTTTCATGCTCATCTCATTTTTGACATCTTCTGAAGCTCTTCATATTTTTCACACCTTTTGAAGCTCTTCATATTTTTCACAAGATTTCAGTCTCAGCATGTTTTTGAACACCGCTTCATGCTCCTCCTATTTTCAGACCGTTTCATGCTCCTCATGTATTTCACACCTTTTGAAGCTCTTCATATTTGTCACAACTTTTCAGGCTCCTCATGTTTTTCAACACCGCTTCATGCTCCTCCTAATTTTCAGACCGTTTCATGATCCTCATATTTTTGACACCTTTTGAAGCTCTTCATATTTTTCACACCTTTTCATGCTCTTCATGTTTTTGAAAACCGTTTCCTGCTCCTCCGATTATTCAGATCGTTTCAAGCTCCTCATATTTTTGACACCTTTTGAAGCTCTTCATATTTTTCACAGCTTAACAGGCTCTTCATGTTTTTGAACACCAATTCATGCTACTCCTATTTTTCAGACCGTTTCATGCTCCTCATATTTTTGACACCTTTTGAAGCTCTTCATATTTTTCACACTTTTTCAGGCTCTTCACGTTTTTAAACAACGCTTCATGCTCCTCCTAATTTTCAGACCGGTTCATGATCCTCATATCTTTGACACCTTTTGAAGCTCTTCATATTTTTCACACCTTTTCAGGCTCTTCATGTTTTTCAACACCAATTCATTCTCCTCCTAATTTTCAGATCGTTTCATGCTCCACATATTTTTCACACCTTTTGAAGCTAATCATTTTTTTCACACCTCTTCATGCTTTTCATGTTTTTGAACACCGTTTCATGCTCCTCATATTTTTGACACCTTTTGAAGCTCTTCATATTTTTCACAGCTTAACAGGCTCTTCATGTTTTTGAACACCAATTCATGCTACTCCTATATTTCAGACCGTTTCATGCTCCTCATATTTTTGACACCTTTTGAAGCTCTTCATATTTTTCACACTTTTTCAGTCTCTTAATGTTTTTCAATGCCACTTCACGCTCCTCCTATTTTTCAGATCGTTTCATGCTCCTCATAATTTTGACACCTTTTGAAGCTCTTCATATTTTTCACACCTTTTGAAGCTCTTCATATTTTTCACACCATTTCAGGCTCTTCATGATTTTCAACACCGTTTCATGCTTCTTCTATTTTTCAGACCGTTTCATGCTCCTCATATTTTTCACACCTTTTGAAGCTCTTCATATTTTTCACACCTTTTCAGGCTCTTCATGTTTTTCTACACCACTTCATGCTTCTCCTATTTTTCAGCCCGTTTCATGCTCCTCATTTATTTCACACCTTTTGAAGCTCTTCATATTTTTCACACCTTTTCAGGCTCTTCATGTTTTTCAACACCGTTTCATGCTGCTTCTATTTTTCAGACCGTTTCATGCTCCTCATATTTTTCACACCTTTTGAAGCTCTTCATATTTTTCACACCTTTTCAGGCTCTTCATGTTTTTCTACACCACTTCATGCTTCTCCTATTTTTCAGCCCGTTTCATGCTCCTCATGTATTTCACACCTTTTGAAGCTCTTCATATTTTTCACACCTTTTCAGGCTCTTCATGTTTTTGAACACCGCTTCATGCTCCTCCTATTTTTCAGACCGTTTCATGCTCCTCATATTTTTGACATCTTTTGAAGTTTTCCTATTTTTCACACTTTTTCAGGCTCTTCAAGTTTTTCAACACCACTTCATGCTCCTCCTTTTTTGCAGACCGTTTCATGCTCCTCATATTTTTGATACATTTTGATGATCTTCATATTTTTCACACCTTTTCAGGCTCTTCATTTTTTCAACACCACTTCATGCTCTTCCTATTTTTCAGACCGTTTCATGCTCATCTCATTTTTGACATCTTCTGAAGCTCTTCATATTTTTCACACCTTTTGAAGCTCTTCATATTTTTCACAAGATTTCAGTCTCAGCATGTTTTTGAACACCGCTTCATGCTCCTCCTATTTTCAGACCGTTTCATGCTCCTCATGTATTTCACACCTTTTGAAGCTCTTCATATTTGTCACAACTTTTCAGGCTCCTCATGTTTTTCAACACCGCTTCATGCTCCTCCTAATTTTCAGACCGTTTCATGATCCTCATATTTTTGACACCTTTTGAAGCTCTTCATATTTTTCACACCTTTTCATGCTCTTCATGTTTTTGAAAACCGTTTCCTGCTCCTCCGATTATTCAGATCGTTTCAAGCTCCTCATATTTTTGACACCTTTTGAAGCTCTTCATATTTTTCACAGCTTAACAGGCTCTTCATGTTTTTGAACACCAATTCATGCTACTCCTATTTTTCAGACCGTTTCATGCTCCTCATATTTTTGACACCTTTTGAAGCTCTTCATATTTTTCACACTTTTTCAGGCTCTTCACGTTTTTAAACAACGCTTCATGCTCCTCCTAATTTTCAGACCGGTTCATGATCCTCATATCTTTGACACCTTTTGAAGCTCTTCATATTTTTCACACCTTTTCAGGCTCTTCATGTTTTTCAACACCAATTCATTCTCCTCCTAATTTTCAGATCGTTTCATGCTCCACATATTTTTCACACCTTTTGAAGCTAATCATTTTTTTCACACCTCTTCATGCTTTTCATGTTTTTGAACACCGTTTCATGCTCCTCATATTTTTGACACCTTTTGAAGCTCTTCATATTTTTCACAGCTTAACAGGCTCTTCATGTTTTTGAACACCAATTCATGCTACTCCTATATTTCAGACCGTTTCATGCTCCTCATATTTTTGACACCTTTTGAAGCTCTTCATATTTTTCACACTTTTTCAGTCTCTTAATGTTTTTCAATGCCACTTCACGCTCCTCCTATTTTTCAGATCGTTTCATGCTCCTCATAATTTTGACACCTTTTGAAGCTCTTCATATTTTTCACACCTTTTGAAGCTCTTCATATTTTTCACACCATTTCAGGCTCTTCATGATTTTCAACACCGTTTCATGCTTCTTCTATTTTTCAGACCGTTTCATGCTCCTCATATTTTTCACACCTTTTGAAGCTCTTCATATTTTTCACACCTTTTCAGGCTCTTCATGTTTTTCTACACCACTTCATGCTTCTCCTATTTTTCAGCCCGTTTCATGCTCCTCATTTATTTCACACCTTTTGAAGCTCTTCATATTTTTCACACCTTTTCAGGCTCTTCATGTTTTTCAACACCGTTTCATGCTGCTTCTATTTTTCAGACCGTTTCATGCTCCTCATATTTTTCACACCTTTTGAAGCTCTTCATATTTTTCACACCTTTTCAGGCTCTTCATGTTTTTCTACACCACTTCATGCTTCTCCTATTTTTCAGCCCGTTTCATGCTCCTCATGTATTTCACACCTTTTGAAGCTCTTCATATTTTTCACACCTTTTCAGGCTCTTCATGTTTTTGAACACCGCTTCATGCTCCTCCTATTTTTCAGACCGTTTCATGCTCCTCATATTTTTGACATCTTTTGAAGTTTTTCATATTTTTCACACTTTTTCAGGCTCTTCAAGTTTTTCAACACCACTTCATGCTCCTCCTTTTTTGCAGACCGTTTCATGCTCCTCATATTTTTGATACATTTTGATGATCTTCATATTTTTCACACCTTTTCAGGCTCTTCATTTTTTCAACACCACTTCATGCTCTTCCTATTTTTCAGACCGTTTCATGCTCATCTCATTTTTGACATCTTCTGAAGCTCTTCATATTTTTCACACCTTTTGAAGCTCTTCATATTTTTCACAAGATTTCAGTCTCAGCATGTTTTTGAACACCGCTTCATGCTCCTCCTATTTTCAGACCGTTTCATGCTCCTCATGTATTTCACACCTTTTGAAGCTCTTCATATTTGTCACAACTTTTCAGGCTCCTCATGTTTTTCAACACCGCTTCATGCTCCTCCTATTTTTCAGACCGTTTCATGTTCCTCATATTTTTCACACCTTTTGAAGCTCTTCATATTTTTAACACCTTTTCAGGCTCTTCATGTTTTTGAACACCGCTTCATGCTTCTCCTAATTTTTAAACCGTTTAATGCTCCTCATGTTTTTCACACCTTTTGACGCTCTTCATATTTTTCACACCTTTTCAGGCTCTTCATGTGTTTGAACACCATTTCATGCTCCTCCTATTTTTCAGTCCGTTTCATGCTCCTCATATTTTTGACATCTTTTGAAGCTCTTCATATTTCTCACACCTTTTCAGGCTCTTCATGTTTTTGAACACCGCTTCATGCTCCTCCTATTTTTCAGACCGTTTCATGCTCATCTCATTTTTGAAACCTTTTGAAGCTCTTCATATTTTTCAAACCTTTTGAAGCTCTTCATATTTTTCACACCTTTTCAGACTCTGCATGTTTTTGAACACCGCTTCATGCTCCTCCTGTTTTTCAGATCGTTTCATGCTCCTCATGTATTTCACACCTTTTGAAGCTCTTCATATTTGTCACACCTTTTCAGGCTCTTCATGTTTTTCAACACCGCTTCATGCTCCTCCTATTTTTCAGACCGTTTCATGATCCTCATATTTTTCACACTTTTTGAAGCTCTTCATATTTTTCACACATTTTAAGGCTCTTCATGTTTTTCAACATCGCTTCATGCTCCTCCTATTTTTCAGACCGTTTCAAGCTTCTCATGTATTTCACACCTTTTGAAGCTCGTCATATTTTGCACACTTTTTCAGGCTCTTCATGTTTTTTCACAACCACTTCATGCTCCTCCTATTTTTCAGACCGTATCATGCTCCTCATATTTTTCACACCTTTTCAGGCTCTTCATTATTTTCAACACAACTTCATGCTCCTCCCATTTTTCAGACCGTTTTTTACTCATCTCATTTTTGACACCTTTTGAAGCTGTTCATATTTTTCACACCTTTTGAAGCTCTTCATGTTTTTGAACACCGTTTCATGCTCCTCCTACTTTTCAGACCGTTTCATGCTCCTCATATATTTCACAACTTTTGAAGCTCTTCATATATTTCACACCTTTTCAGGAACTTCATGTTTTTCAACACCTCTTCATGATCCTCCTATTTTTAAGACCGTTTCATATTCCTCATATTTTTGACACCTTTTTAGGCTCTTCATGTTTTTTACACCTTTTCAGGCTCTTCATGTTTTTCAACACCGCTTCATGCTCCTCCTATTTTTCAGACCGTGTCATGCTCCTCCTATTTTTGACACATTTTGAAGCTCTTCATATTTTTCACACCTTTTGAAGCTCTTCATATTTTTCAAACCTTTACAGGCTCTTCATGTATTTCAACACCGCTTCATGCTCCTCCTATTTTTCAGACCGTGTCTTTCTCCTCTTATTTTTGACAAATTTTGAAGCTCTTCATATTTTTCACACCTTTTGAAGCTCTTCATATTTTTCAAACCTTTACAGGCTCTTCATGTATTTCAACACCGCTTCATGCTCCTCCAATTTTTCAGACAATTTCATGCTCGTCATATTTTTCAAACCTTTTAAAGCTCTTCATAATTTTCACACCTATTCATGCTCTTCATTTTTTACACACTGTTTCATGCTCCTCCTATTTTTCAGACCGTTTCATGCTCCTCATATTTTTCACACCTTTTGAAACTCTTCATATTTTTCACACTTTTTGAAGCTCTTCATATTTTTCACAGTTTTCAGGCTCTTCATGCTTCTGAACACCGCTTCATGCTCCACCTATTTTTCAGACCGTTTCATGCTCTTCATATTTTTCACACCTTTTCAGGCTCTTCATATTTTTGAACACCTCTTCATGCTACTCCTATTTTTGATACCTTTTGAAGCTCTTCATATTTTTCACACCTTTTCAGGCTCTTCATGTTTTTCAACACGGCTTCATGCTACTCCTATTTTTGATACCTTTTGAAGCTCCTCATATTCTTCAAACCATTTCATGCTCTTCTTTTTTTTCATCACCGCTTCATGCTCCTCTTATTTTTCAGACCGTTTCATGCTCCTCATATTTTGACACCTTTTAACCTGTTCATATTTTACACATTTTCAGGCTCTTCAAGTTTTTCAACACCGTTTCATGCTACTACTATTTTTGATACCTTTTGAAGCTCCTTATATTCTTCAAACCATTTCATGCTCTTCTATTTTTTCATCACCGCTTCATGCTCCTCCTATTTTTCAGACCGTTTCATGCTCCTCCTATTTTGAGACCGTTTCATGCTCCTCATATTTTTCACACCTTTAGAAGCTCTTCGTATTTTTCTCACCTTTTCAGGCTCTTCATGTTTTTCAACACCGCTTCATGATCCTCCTATTTTTCTGACAGTTTCATGCTCCTCATATTTTTCATCCTTTTTGAAGCTCTTCATATTTTTCACACCTTTAGAAGCTCTTCGTATTTTTCTCACCTTTTCAGGCTCTTCATGTTTTTGAACACCACTTCATGCTCCTCCGATTTTCAGACCGTTTCATGCTCCTCATACTTTTGACACCTTTAGAAGCTCTTCATATTTTTCACACCTTTTCAGGCTCTTCATGTTTTTCAACACCGCTTCATGCTCCTCTTCTTTTTCAGACCGTTTCAGGCTCCTCATATCTTTGACACCTTTTTAAGCTCTTCATGTTTTTCACACATTTTCAGGCTCTTCATGTATTTCAACACCGCTTCATGCTCCTCCTATTTTTCAGAACGTTTCATGCTCCTCATATTTTTGACACCTTTTGAAGCTCTTCATATTTTTCTCACCCTTTGAAGCTCTTCATATTTTTCATATTTTTGAAGCTCTTCATATTTTCACAACTTTTCAGGCTCTTCATGTTTTTGAACACCACTTCATGCTCCTTTTATTTTTCAGAGAGTTTCATGCTCCTCATGTATTTCACACCTTTTGAAGCTTTTCATATTTTTCACACTTTTTCAGGCTCTTCATGTTTTTCAACACCACTTCATTCTTCTCCTATTTTTCAGCCCGTTTCATGCTCCTCATGTCTTTCACACCTTTTGAAGCTCTTCACATTTTTCACACCTTTCCAGGCTCTTCATGTTTTTGATCACCATTTCATGCTCCTCCCATTTTTCAGACCGTTTCATGCTCCTCATATTTTTGACACATTTTGAAGCTCTTCATATTTTTCACACCTTTTCAAACTCTTCATGTTTTTGAACACCGCTTCATGCTCCTCCTATTATTCAGACAGTTTCATGCTTCTCATATTTTTGACACCTTTTGAAGCTCTTCATATTTTTCACACCCTTTCAGGCTCTTAATGTTTTTCAACACCACTTCATGCTCCTCCTATTTTTCATACGTTTTCATGCTCCTCATATTTTTGACACCTTTTGAAGCTCTTCATATTTTTCACACCTTTTAGGCTCTTCATGTTTTTGAACAGCGCTTCATGCTCCTCATATTTTTCAGACCGTTTCATGCTCCTCATATTTTTCACACCTTTTGAAGCTCTTCATATTTTTCATATTTTTGAAGCTCTTCATATTTTTCACACTTTTTCAGGCTCTTCATGTTTTTGAGCACACCTTCTTGCTCCTCCTATTTTTCAGACCGTTTCATGCTCCTCATGTATTTCACACCATTTGAAGCTCTTCATGTTTTTCACACCTTTTCAGTCTCTTCATGTATTTGAACACCATTTCATGCTCCTCCGATTTTTTAGACCATTTCATGCTCCTCATATTTTTGACACCTTTTGAAGCTCTTCATATTTTTCACACCTTTTCAGGCTCTTCATGTTTTTGAACACCGCTTCATGCTCCTCCAATTTTTCAGACCGTTTCATGTTTCTCATATTTTTGACACCTTTTGAAGCTCTTCATATTTTTCACACCTTTTGAAGCTCTTCATATTTTTCATATATTTGAAGCTCTTCATATTTTTCACACCATTTCAGGCTTTTCATGTATTTGAACACCGTTTCATGCTCCTCCTATTTTTCAGACCGTTTCGTGCTCCTCCTATTTTTCACTCCTTTTGAAGCTCTTCACATTTTTCACACCTTTTCAGTCTCTACATGTTTTTGAACACCGCTTCATGCTCCTCCTATTTCTCAGACCATTTCATGCTCCTCATGTATTTCACACCTTTTGAAGCTCTTAGTATTTTGTACACATTTTCAGGCTTTTCATGTTTTTCACAACCACTTCATGCTCCTCATATTTTTCAGACCGTTTCATGCACATTTCATTTTTGACTCCTTTTGAAGCTCTTCATATTTTTCACACCATTTTCAGGCTCTTCATGTTTTTCAACACCGCTTTATGATCCTCCTATTTTTCAGACCGTTTCATATTCCTCATATTTTTGACATTTTTTGAGGCTCTTCATATTTTTCACACCTTTTCAGGCTCTTCATGTTTTTGAACACCGTTTCATGCTCCTCCTATTTTTCTGACCGTTTCATGCACATCTCATTTTTGACACTTTTTGAAGCCTTTGATATTTTTCACACCATTTTCAGGCTCTTCATGTTTTTCAACACCGCTTTATGATCCTCCTATTTTTCAGACCGTTTCATGCTCCTCATATATTTGACACCTTTTGAAGTACTTCTTATTTTTCACACCTTTTCAGGCTCTTCATGTTTTTGAACACCGTTTCATGCTCCTCCTATTTTTCTGACCGTTTCATGCACATCTCATTTTTGACACTTTTTGAAGCCTTTGATATTTTTCACACCATTTTCAGGCTCTTCATGTTTTTGAACACCGTTTCATGCTCCTCCTATTTTTCAGACCGTTTCATGCTCCTCTTATGTTTGACAACTTTTGAAGCTCTTCATATTTTTCACACCTTTTCACGCTCTTCATGTTTTTGAACACCGCTTCATGCTCCGCCTATTTTTCAGACCGTTTCATGCTCCTCATATTTTTGACACCTTTTGAAGCTCTTCATATTTTTCACACCCTTTCAGGCTCTTAATGTTTTTCAACACAACTTCATGCTCCTCCTATTTTTCAGACGTTTTCATGCTTCTCATATTTTTGACACCTTTAGAAACTCTTCATATCTTTCACACCTTTTCAGGATCTTCATGTTTTGCCACACCGCTTCATGCTCCTCCTATTTTTCAGCCCGTTTCATGCTCCTCATGTATTTCACACCTTTTGAAGCTCTTCATATATTTCACACATTTTCAGGCTCTTCATTTTTTTCAACACCGCTTCATGCTCCTCCTATTTTTCAGACCGTTTCATGCTCCTCATATTTTTGACACCTTTTGAAGCTCTTCATATTTTTCACACCTTTTCAAGCTCTTCATGTTTTTGAACACCGTTTCATGCTCCTCCAATTTTTCAGACCGTTTCATGTTTCTCATATTTTTCACACCTTTTGAAGCTCTTCATATTTTTCATATTTTTGAAGCTCTTCATATTTTTCACACCTTTTCAGGCTTTTCATGTATTTGAACACCGGTTCATGTTCCTCCTATTTTTCAGACCGTTTCATGCTCCTCCTATTTTTCACTCCTTTTGAAGCTCTTCATATTTTTCACACCTTTTCAGTCTCTACATGTTTTTGAACACCGCTTCATGCTCCTCCTATTTCTCAGACCATTTCATGCTCCTCATGTATTTCACACCTTTTGAAGCTCTTCGTATTTTGCACACATTTTCAGGCTTTTCATGTTTTTCACAACCACTTCATGCTCCTCATATTTTTCAGACCGTTTCATGCACATTTCATTTTTGACTCCTTTTGAAGCTCTTCATATTTTTCACACCATTTTCAGGCTCTTCATGTTTTTCAACACCGCTTTATGATCCTCCTATTTTTCAGACCGTTTCATATTCCTCATATTTTTGACATTTTTTGAGGCTCTTCATATTTTTCACACCTTTTCAGGCTCTTCATGTTCTTGAACACCGTTTCATGCTCCTCCTATTTTTCAGACCGTTTCATGCTCATCTCATTTTTGACACCTTTTGAAGCTCTTGATATTTTTCACACCATTTTCAGGCTCTTCATGTTTTTCAACACCGCTTTATGATCCTCCTATTTTTCAGACCGTTTCATGCTCCTCATATATTTGACACCTTTTGAAGCTCTTCGTATTTTTCATAACTTTTCAGGCTCTTCATATTTTTCACACATTTTCAAGCTGTTCATGTTTTTGAACACGGCTTCATGCTCCTCCAATTTTTCAGACCATTTCATGTTCCTCATAATTTGACACCTTTTGAAGCTCTTCATTCTTTTCACACCTTTTGAAGCTCTTCATATTTTTCACACCTTTTGAATCTCTTCATATTTTTCACACGTTTTCAGGCTCTTTATCTATTTCAACAGCGCTTCATGCTGCTTCTATTTTTCAGACCGTTTCATGCTCCTCATATTTTTGACACCTTTTGAAGCTCTTCATATTTTTCACATCTTTTCAGGCTCTTCATGTTTTTGAACACCGTTTCATGCTCCTCGTATTTTTCAGACCGTTTCATTCTCCTCATACCTTTGACACCTTTTGAAGGTCTTCATATATTCCACACCTTTTCAGACTCTTCATGTTTTTGAACACCGCTTCATGCTCCTCTTATTTTTCAGACCGTTTCATGCTCCTCATATTTTTGACACCTTTTGAAGCTCTTCATATTTCTCACACCTTTTCAGGCTCTTCAGGTTTTTCAAAACCACTTCATGTTCCTCCTATTTTTCAGACCGTTTCATGCTCATCTCTTTTTGACACATTTTGAAGCTCTTCATATTTTTCACACCTTTTGAAACTCTTCATATTTTTCACACCTTTTGAAGATCTTCATATTTTCACACGTTTTCAGGCTCTTCATGTTTTTCAACATCTTTTCATGCTCCTCCTATTTTTCAGACCGTTTCATGCTCCTCATATTTTTGACAAGTTTTGAGTCTCTTCATATTTTTCAACACCTTTTCAGGCTCTTCATGTTTTTAAACACCGCTTCATTCTCCTCCTATTTTTCAGACCATTTCATGCTCCTCATATTTTTGACAGCTTTTGAAGCTCTTCATCTTTTTCACACCTTTTCAGGCTCTTCATGTTTTTGAACACCGCTTCTTGCTCCTCCTATTTTTCAGACCATTTCATGCTCATCATATTTTTCACACCTTTTGAAACTCTTGATATTTTTCACACCATTTCAGGCTCTTCATGTTTTTGAACATCGCTTCATGCTCTTCCTATTTTTCAGACGGTTTCATGCTCCTCATGTATTTCACACCTTTTGAAGCTCTTCGTATTTTTCACACCTTTTCAGAATCTTCATGTTTTTGAACACCGCTTCATGCTCCTCCTATTTTTCAAACCGTTACTTGCTCCACATATTTTTGACACCTTTTGAAGCTCTTAATATTGTTCACACCTTTTCAGGCTCTTCATGTTTTTCAACACAGCTTCATGCTCCTCCTATTTTTCAGACCGTTTCATGCTCCTCATATTTTGACACCTTTTGAAGCTCTTTACATATTTCACACCTTTTCAGGCTCTTCATATTTTTCAACACCACTTCATGCTCCTCCTATTTTTCAGACCGTTTCTTGCTCCTCATATTTTTGACAACTTTTGAAGCTCTTCATATTTTTCACACCTTTTCAGGCTCTTCATGTTCTTCAACACCGCTTCATGCTCCTCCAATATTTCAGATCATGTCATGTTTCTCATATTTTTCACACCTTTTGAGGCTCTTCATATTTTTCACACCTTTTCACGCTCTTCATGTTTTTCACCAACACTTCATGCTCCTCCTATTTTTTAGGCCATTTCATGCTCATCTCATTTTTGACACCGTTTGAAGCTCTTCATATTTTTCACACCTTTTGAAGCTTGTCTTATTTTCACAGCTTTTCAGGAACTTCATGTTTTTCAACACCGCTTCATGCTCCTCCCATTTTTCAGACCGTTTCATGCTCCTCCTATTTTTCAGACCGTTTCATGCTCCTCATATTTTTGACACCTTTTGAAGCTTGTCTTATTTTCGCAGCTTTTCAGGAACTTCATGTTTTTCAACACCGCTTCATGCTCCTCCCATTTTTCAGACGGATTCATGCTCCTCCTATTTTTCAGACCGTTTCATGCTCCTCATGTATTTCCAACCTTTTGAAGCTCTTCATATTTTTCACACCTTTTCAGGCTCTTCATGTTTTTGAACACCCCTTCATGCTCCTCCTATTTTTCAGACCGTTTCATGCTCCTCATAATTTTCACACCTTTTGAAGCTCTTCATATTTTTCACACCTTTTCCGGTTCTTCATGTTTTTGAACACTGCTTCATGCTCCTCCTATTTTTCAACTGTTTCATGCTCCTCATAATTTTGACATCTTTTGAAGTGCTTCATATTTTTCACACCTTTTCAGGCTCTTCATGTTTTTCAACACTGCATCATGCTCTTCCTATTCTTCAGAACTTTTCATGCTCCTCAAATTTTTGACACCTTTTGAAGCTCTTCATATTTTTCACAACTTTTCAGACTCTTCATGTTTTTCAACACCGCTTCATGCTCCTCCTATTTTTCAGACCGTTTCATGCTCCTCCTATTTTTCAGACCGTTTTATGCTTTTCATATTTTTCACAACTTTTGAAGCTCTTCATATTTTTCACAGCTTTTAAACTCTTCATGTTTTTGAACACCGCTTCACACTCCTCCTATTTTTCATACCGTTTCATGCTCCTCAAATTTTTGACAGCTTTTGAAGCTCTTCATATACTTTCCACATTTTCAGGCTCTTCATTTTTGTGGACTCCGCTTCATGCTCCTCCTATTTTTCAACCCGTTTCATGCTCCTCCTATTTTTCACACCGTTTCATTCTCCTCATAATTTGACACCTTTTGAAGCTCTTCATATTTTTCACACCTTTTCAGGCTCTTCATGTTTTTGAACATGGCTTCATGCTCCTCCTATTTTTCAGACCGTTTCATGCTCCTCACATTTTTGACACCTTTTGAAGCTCTTCATATTTCACACCTTTTCATGATCTTCATGTTTTTCAATAACACTTCATGCTCCTCCCAGATTTCAGACCGTTTCATACTCCTCCTATTTTTGACACCTTTTGAAGCTCTTCATATATTTCACCCCATTTCAAGCTCTTCATGTTTTTCAACACCGCTTCATGCTCCTCCTATTTTTCAGACCGTTACAGGCGCCTCATATTTTTGACACCTTTTAAAGCCCTTCATATTTTTCACACATTTTCAGGCTCTTCATGTTTTTCAACACCGCTTCATGCTCCTCCTATTTTTCAGACCGTTTCTTGCTCCTAATATTTTTGACACCTTTTGAAGCTCTTCATATTTTTCACACCTCTTCATGCTCTTCATGTTTTCAACATCGATTCATGCTCCTATTATTTTTCAGACCGTTTCATCCTCCTCCTATTTTCACACCGTTTCATGCTCCTCATATTTTTGACACCTTTTGAAGCTCTTCATATATTTCACACCTTTTCAGGCTCTTCATGTTTTTCAACAACACTTCATGCTTCTCCTATTTTTCAGACCGTTTCATGATCCTCGTATTTTTGACACTTTTTGAAGCTCTTCATATTTTTCACAACTTTTGAGGCTCTTCATATTTTTGACACCGCTTCATGCTCTTCATGTTTTCAACATCGATTCATGCTCCTATTATTTTTCAGACCGTTTCATCCTCCTCCTATTTTCACACCGTTTCATGCTCCTCATATTTTTGACACCTTTTGAAGCTCTTCATATTTTTCACTCCTTTTCAGGCTCTTCATGTTTTTCAACACCACTTCATACTTCTCCTATTTTTCAGACCGTTTCATGCTCCTCAAATTTTTGACACCTTTTGAAGCTCTTCATATATTTCACACCTTTTCAGGCTCTTCATGTTTTTCAACACCGCTTCATGCTCCTCCTATTTTTCAGACCGTTCATTCTCCTCATAATTTTGAAACATTTTGAAGCTCTTCTTATTTTTCACACCTTTTCAGGCTCTTCATGATTTTCAAGACCGCTTCATGCTCCTGCTATTTTCCGGACCGTTCATGCTCATCATATTTTTGACAACTTTTGAAGCTCTTCATATTTTTCACACCTTTTCAGGCTCTTCATATTTTTCAACACCGCTTCATGCTCCTCCTATTTTTCAGACCGTTTCATGCTCCTCATATTTTTGACACCTTTTGAAGCTCTTCATATATTTCACACTTTTTCAGGCTCATCATGTTTTTCAACACCACTTCATGCTCCTCCTATTTTTCAGGCCGTTTCATGCTCATCTCATTTTTGACACCTTTTGAAGCTCTTCATATTTTTCACACCTTTAGAAGCTCTTCATATTTTTCACACGTTCTCAGGCTCTTCATGTTTTTCGACACCGCTTCATGCACCTCCTATTTTTCAGACCGTTTCATGCTTCTCATATTTTTCACACCTTTTGAAGCTTGTCTTATTTTCACAGCTTTTCAGGAACTTCATGTTTTTCAACACCGCTTCATGCTCCTCCCATTTTTCAGACCGTTTCATGCTCCTCCTATTTTTCAGACCGTTTCATGCTCCTCATATTTTTGACACCTTTTGAAGCTTGTCTTATTTTCGCAGCTTTTCAGGAACTTCATGTTTTTCAACACCGCTTCATGCTCCTCCCATTTTTCAGACGGATTCATGCTCCTCCTATTTTTCAGACCGTTTCATGCTCCTCATGTATTTCCAACCTTTTGAAGCTCTTCATATTTTTCACACCTTTTCAGGCTCTTCATGTTTTTGAACACCCCTTCATGCTCCTCCTATTTTTCAGACCGTTTCATGCTCCTCATAATTTTCACACCTTTTGAAGCTCTTCATATTTTTCACACCTTTTCCGGTTCTTCATGTTTTTGAACACTGCTTCATGCTCCTCCTATTTTTCAACTGTTTCATGCTCCTCATAATTTTGACATCTTTTGAAGTGCTTCATATTTTTAAAACCTTTTCAGGCTCTTCATGTTTTTCAACACTGCATCATGCTCTTCCTATTCTTCAGAACTTTTCATGCTCCTCAAATTTTTGACACCTTTTGAAGCTCTTCATATTTTTCACAACTTTTCAGACTCTTCATGTTTTTCAACACCGCTTCATGCTCCTCCTATTTTTCAGACCGTTTCATGCTCCTCCTATTTTTCAGACCGTTTTATGCTTTTCATATTTTTCACAACTTTTGAAGCTCTTCATATTTTTCACACCTTTTAAACTCTTCATGTTTTTGAACACCGCTTCACACTCCTCCTATTTTTCATACCGTTTCATGCTCCTCAAATTTTTGACAGCTTTTGAAGCTCTTCATATACTTTCCACATTTTCAGGCTCTTCATTTTTGTGGACTCCGCTTCATGCTCCTCCTATTTTTCAACCCGTTTCATGCTCCTCCTATTTTTCACACCGTTTCATTCTCATAATTTGACACCTTTTGAAGCTCTTCATATTTTTCACACCTTTTCAGGCTCTTCATGTTTTGAACATGGCTTCATGCTCCTCCTATTTTTCAGACCGTTTCATGCTCCTCACATTTTTGACACCTTTTGAAGCTCTTCATATTTCACACCTTTTCATGATCTTCATGTTTTTCAATAACACTTCATGCTCCTCCTAGATTTCAGACCGTTTCATACTCCTCCTATTTTTGACACCTTTTGAAGCTCTTCATATATTTCACCCCATTTCAAGCTCTTCATGTTTTTCAACACCGCTTCATGCTCCTCCTATTTTTCAGACCGTTACAGGCGCCTCATATTTTTGACACCTTTTAAAGCCCTTCATATTTTTCACACATTTTCAGGCTCTTCATGTTTTTCAACACCGCTTCATGCTCCTCCTATTTTTCAGACCGTTTCTTGCTCCTAATATTTTTGACACCTTTTGAAGCTCTTCATATTTTTCACACCTCTTCATGCTCTTCATGTTTTCAACATCGATTCATGCTCCTATTATTTTTCAGACCGTTTCATCCTCCTCCTATTTTCACACCGTTTCATGCTCCTCATATTTTTGACACCTTTTGAAGCTCTTCATATATTTCACACCTTTTCAGGCTCTTCATGTTTTTCAACAACACTTCATGCTTCTCCTATTTTTCAGACCGTTTCATGATCCTCGTATTTTTGACACTTTTTGAAGCTCTTCATATTTTTCACAACTTTTGAGGCTCTTCATATTTTTGACACCGCTTCATGCTCCTCCTATTTTTCTGACCGTTTCATGCTCCTCACATTTTTGACACCTTTTGAAGCTCTTCATATTTTTCACATCTTTACAGGTTCTTCATGTTTTTCAGTACCACTTCATGCTCCTCCTAGATTTCAGACCGTTTCAGACTCCTCTTATTTTTGACACCTTTTGAAGCTCTTCAAGTATTTCACACCTTTTCAGGCTCTTCATGTTTTTCAACATCGCTTCATGCTCCTCCTATTTTTCCGACCATTTCATGCTGCTCCCATTTTTGATACCTTTTGAAGCTCTTCATATTTTTCGCACCTTTTCATGCTCTTCATGTTTTTCAACACCGCTTCATGCTCCTCCTATACTTCAGAACGTTTTATGCTCCTCATATTTTTAACACCATTTGAAGCTCTTCATGTTTTGGGCATCTTTTCATGCTCTTCATGTTTTTCAACACCGCTTCATGCTCCTCCTGTTTTTCAGACGGTCTCTTGCTCCTCAAATTTTTGACACCTTTTGAAGCTCTTCATATTTTTCACACCTTTTGAAGCTCTTCATATTTTTTCACACGTTTTCAGGCTCTTCATGTTTTTCAACACCGCTTCATGAACCTCCTATTTTTCAGACCGTTTCATGCTCCTCATATTTTTGACACCTTTTGATGCTCTTCATATTTTTCACACTTTTCAAGCTCTTTTTTTTTTCAACACCACTTCATGCTTCTCCTATTTTTCAGACCTTTTCATGCTCCTCATATTTTTGACACCTTTAGAAGCTCTTCATATTTTTCACACTTTTCAAGCTCTTCATGTTTTTCAACACCACTTCATTCTCCTCCTATTTTTAGACCGTTTCATTCTCCTCATACTTTTGACACCTTTTGAAGCTCTTCCTATATTTCACACCTTTTCAGGCTCTTCATGTTTTTAACACCACTTCATGCTCCTCCTATTTTTCAGACCATTTCCTGCTCTTCGATTTTTGATACCTTTTAAAGTTCTTCATATTTTTCACACCTTTTGAAGCTCTTAATATTTTTCACACATTTTCAGGCTCTTCACTTTTTTCAACAACGCTTCATGCTCCTCCTATTTTTCAGACCGTTTCATGCTCCTCATATTTTTGACACCTTTTGAAGCTCTTAATATTTTTCACACGTTTTCAGGCTCTTCATGTTTTTGAACACACCTACATGCTACTCCTATTTTTCAGACCGATTCATGCTCCTCATATTTTTCACACCTTTTGAAGCTCCTATTATTTTTCAGACCTTTTCAGGCTCTTCATGTTTTTCAATATCGTTTCATGATCCTCCTATTTTTCAGTCCGTTTCATGCTCATCTCATTTTTGACCCCTTTTGAAGCTTTTCATATTTTTCAACCTTTTCTGGCTCTTCATGTTTTTCAACACCGTTACATGATCATCCTATTTTTCGGACCGTTTCATGCTCATCTCATTTTTGACCCCTTTTGAAGCTTTTCATATTTTTCACAACTTTTTAGGCTCTTCATGTTTTTCAACACCGCTTCTTGCTCCTCCTATTTTTCAGACCGTTTCATGCTCATCTCATTTTTGACACCTTTTGAAGCTCTTCATATTTCTCACAACTTTTTAGGCTCTTCATGTTTTTGACATCGCTTCATGCTCCTCCTATTTTTCAGAGAGTTTCTTGCTCCTCATGTATTTCACATCTTTTGAAGCTCTTCATATTTCTCACAACATTTTAGGCTCTTCATGTTTTTCCACACCACTTCATGCTTCACCTATTTTTCGGCCTGTTTCATGCTCCTCATGTATTTCACACCTTTTGAAGCTCTTCATATTTTTCAGACCTTTTCAGGCTCTTCATGTTTTTAATCACCGTTTCATGCTCCTCCTATTTTTCAGGCCGTTTCATGCTCCTCATATATTTGACACATTTTGAAGCTCTGAATATTTTTCACACCTTTTCAGGCTCTTCATATTTTTGAACACCGCTTCATGCTCCTCCAATTTTCAGGCCGTTTCATGCTCCTCATAATTTTGACACCTTTTGAAGCTCTTCATATGTTTCACAACTTTTGAAGCTCTTTATATTTTTCACACATTTTCAGGCTCTTCATGTATTTCAACACCCCTTGTTGCTCCTCCGATTTTTCAGACCGTTTCATGCTCCTCATATCTTTGACACCTTTTGAAGTTCTTCATATTTCTGACACCTCGTCAGTCTCTTCATGTTTTTCAACACCGTTTCTTGCTCCTCCTATTTTTCAGACCGTTTCATGCTCCTCATGTATTTCACACCTTTTGAAGCTCTTCATATTTTGCACGCGTTCTCAGGCTCTTCATGTTTTTTCACAACCAATTCATGCTCCTCCTATTTTTCAGACCGTATCATGCTCCTCTTTATTTTCACACCTTTTGAAGCTCTTCATATATTTCCCACCTTTTCAGGCTCTTCATTATTTTCAACACCACTTCATGCTCCTCCCACATTTCAGACCGTTTTACACTCATCTCATTTTTGACACCTTTTGAAGCTCTTCATATTTTTCACACCTTTTGAAGCTCTTCATTTTTTTCACACGTTTTCAGGCTCTTCATGTTTTTCAACACCACTTCATGCTCCTCCTATTTTGCAGACCGTTTCATGCTCCTCATATTTTTGACACCTTTTGAAGCTCTTCATATTTTTCCCACCTTTTCAGGCTCTTCATGTTTTTGAACACAGCTTCATGCTCCTCCTATTTTTCAGACCGTTTCATGCTCCTCATATTTTTGACAGCTTTGGAAGCTCTTCATATTTTTCACACCTTTTCAGACTCTTCATGTTTTTCAACACCGTTGCATGATCCTCCTATTTTTCAGACCGTTTCATGCTCCTCATATACTTGACACATTTTTAAGCTCTTCATATATTTCACACATTTTCAGGCTATTCATGTTTTTCAACACCGCTTCATGCTCCTTGTATTTTTAAGACCGTTTCATGCTCCTCATATTTTTGACACCTTTTGAAGCTCTTCATATTTTTCACACATTTTCTGGCTCTTCATGTTTTTCAACAACTCTTCATGCACCTCCAATTTTTCAGACCTTTTCATGCTCATCTCATTTTTGACACTTTTTGAAGCTCTTCATATTTTTCACACCTTTTCAGGCTCTTCATGTTTTTGAACACCGCTTCATGCTCCTCCTATTTTTAAGACCGTTTCATGCTCCTCATATTTTTGACACATTTTGAAGCTCTTCATATTTCTCACACCTTTTCGGGCTCTTCATGGTTTTCAACAATGCTTCATGCACCTCCTATTTTTCAGAACGTTTCATGCTCATCTCATTTTTGACACCTTTTGAAGCTTTTCATATTTTTCACACCTTTTCAGGCTCTTCATGTTTTTGAACACCGCTTCATGCTAATCCTATTTTTCAAACCATATCATGTTCCTCATATTTTTCACACCTTTTTAAGCTCTTCATATTTTTCACACCTTTTCAGGCTCTTCATGTTTTTGAACACTACTTCATGCTCCTTCTATTTTTCAGAGAGTTTCATGCTCCTCATGTATTACACACCTTTTGAAGCTCTTCATATTTTTCACACCTTTACAGGCTCTTCATGTTTTCCACACCACTTCATGCTTCTCCTATTTTTCAGCTCATTTCATGCTCCTCATGAATTTCACACCTTTTGAAGCTCTTCATATTTTTCACACCTTTTCAGGCTCTTCATGTATTTGATCACCGTTTCATGCTCCTCCTATTTTTCAGACCGTTTCATGCTCCTCATATCTTTGACACCTTTTGAAGCTCTTTATATTTTTCACACCTTTTCAGGCTCTTCATGTTTTTGAACACCGCCTCATGCTCCTCCTATTTTTCAGACCATTTCATGCTCCTCATATTTTTGACACATTTTGAAGCTCTTCATATTTTTCACACCTTTTCAGGCTCTTCATGTTTTTGGACACCACTTCATTCTCCTCCTGTTTTTCAGACCGTTTCCTGCTCTTCAAATTTTTACACCTTTTGAAGCTCTTCATATTTTTCACACATTTATAGGCTCTTCATGATTTTGAAAACAGCTTCATTCTCCTCCTATTTTTCAGACCTTTTCATGCTCCTCAAATTTTGACACCTTTTGAAGCTCTTCATATTTTTCACACCTTTTCAGGCTCTTATTGTTTTTCAACACCGTTTCATCATCCTCCTATTTTTCAGACCGTTTCATGCTCCTCATATATTTGACACATTTTTAAGCTCTTCATATATTTCACACATTTTCAGGCTATTCATGTTTTTCAACACCGCTTCATGCTCCTCCTATTTTTCAGTCCGTTTCATGCTAATCATATTTTTGACACCTGTTGAAGCTCTTCATATTTCTCACACATTTTCAGGCTATTCATGTTTTTCAACACCGCTTCATGCTCCTCCTGTTTTTCAGACGGTCTCTTGCTCCTCAAATTTTTGACACCTTTTGAAGCTCTTCATATTTTTCACACCTTTTGAAGCTCTTCATATTTTTTCACACGTTTTCAGGCTCTTCATGTTTTTCAACACCGCTTCATGAACCTCCTATTTTTCAGACCGTTTCATGCTCCTCATATTTTTGACACCTTTTGATGCTCTTCATATTTTTCACACTTTTCAAGCTCTTTTTTTTTTCAACACCACTTCATGCTTCTCCTATTTTTCAGACCTTTTCATGCTCCTCATATTTTTGACACCTTTAGAAGCTCTTCATATTTTTCACACTTTTCAAGCTCTTCATGTTTTTCAACACCACTTCATTCTCCTCCTATTTTTAGACCGTTTCATTCTCCTCATACTTTTGACACCTTTTGAAGCTCTTCCTATATTTCACACCTTTTCAGGCTCTTCATGTTTTTAACACCACTTCATGCTCCTCCTATTTTTCAGACCATTTCCTGCTCTTCGATTTTTGATACCTTTTGAAGTTCTTCATATTTTTCACACCTTTTGAAGCTCTTAATATTTTTCACACATTTTCAGGCTCTTCACTTTTTTCAACAACGCTTCATGCTCCTCCTATTTTTCAGACCGTTTCATGCTCCTCATATTTTTGACACCTTTTGAAGCTCTTAATATTTTTCACACGTTTTCAGGCTCTTCATGTTTTTGAACACACCTACATGCTACTCCTATTTTTCAGACCGATTCATGCTCCTCATATTTTTCACACCTTTTGAAGCTCCTATTATTTTTCAGACCTTTTCAGGCTCTTCATGTTTTTCAATATCGTTTCATGATCCTCCTATTTTTCAGTCCGTTTCATGCTCATCTCATTTTTGACCCCTTTTGAAGCTTTTCATATTTTTCAACCTTTTCTGGCTCTTCATGTTTTTCAACACCGTTACATGATCATCCTATTTTTCGGACCGTTTCATGCTCATCTCATTTTTGACCCCTTTTGAAGCTTTTCATATTTTTCACAACTTTTTAGGCTCTTCATGTTTTTCAACACCGCTTCTTGCTCCTCCTATTTTTCAGACCGTTTCATGCTCATCTCATTTTTGACACCTTTTGAAGCTCTTCATATTTCTCACAACTTTTTAGGCTCTTCATGTTTTTGACATCGCTTCATGCTCCTCCTATTTTTCAGAGAGTTTCTTGCTCCTCATGTATTTCACATCTTTTGAAGCTCTTCATATTTCTCACAACATTTTAGGCTCTTCATATTTTTCCACACCACTTCATGCTTCACCTATTTTTCGGCCTGTTTCATGCTCCTCATGTATTTCACACCTTTTGAAGCTCTTCATATTTTTCAGACCTTTTCAGGCTCTTCATGTTTTTAATCACCGTTTCATGCTCCTCCTATTTTTCAGGCCGTTTCATGCTCCTCATATATTTGACACATTTTGAAGCTCTGAATATTTTTCACACCTTTTCAGGCTCTTCATATTTTTGAACACCGCTTCATGCTCCTCCAATTTTTCAGGCCGTTTCATGCTCCTCATAATTGTGACACCTTTTGAAGCTCTGAATATTTTTCACACCTTTTCAGGCTCTTCATATTTTTGAACACCGCTTCATGCTCCTCCAATTTTTCAGGCCGTTTCATGCTCCTCATAATTTTGACACCTTTTGAAGCTCTTCATATGTTTCACAACTTTTCAGACTCTTCATGTTTTTCCACACCCCTTCATGCTTCTCCTATTTTTCAGCCCGTTTCATGCTCCTCATGTATTTCACACTTTTTGAGGCTCTTCATATTTTTCACACCTTTTCAGGCTCTTCATGTTTTTGATCACCGTTTCATGCTCCTCCTATTTTTCAGACCGTTTCATGCTCATGTCATTTTCGACACCTTTTGAAGCTCTTCATATATTTCACACCTTTTGAAGCTCTTCATATTTTGCACACCTTTCCAGGCTCTTCATATTTTTCAACACCGCTTCATGCTCCTCCTATTTTTCAGACCGTTTCATGCTCCTCATATTTTTGACATCTTTTGAAGCTTTTCATATTTTTCACACCTTTTCAGGCTCTTCATTTTTTTCAACACTACTTCTTGCTCCTCCAATTTTTCAGACCGTTTCATGCTCATCTAATTTTTGACACCTGTTGAAGCTCTTAATATTTTTCACACCTTCTGAAGCTCTTTATATTTTTCACACTTTTTCAGGCTCTTCATGTTTTTCAACACCACTTCATGCTTCTCCTATTTTTCAGCCCGTTTCATGCTCCTCATGTTTTTCACACCTTTTGAAGCTCGTCATATTTCTCACACCTTTTAAGGCTCTCCATGTTTTTGATCACCGTTGCTTGCTCCTCCTATTTTTCAGACCGTTTCATGCTCCTCATATTTTTGACATCTTTAGAAACACTTCATATCTTTCACACCTTTTCAGACTCTTCATGTTTTTCAACACCGCTTCATGCTCCTCCTATTTTTCAGACCATTTCCTGCACTTCATATGTTTGACACCTTTTGAAGCTCTTCATATTTTTCACTCCTTTTCAGGCTCTTCATGTTTTTCAACACCACTTCATGCTTCTCCTATTTTTCAGCCCGTTTCATGCTCCTCATGTTTTTCACACCTTTTGAAGCTCGTCATATTTTTCACACCTTTTAAGGCTCTCCATGTTTTTGATCACCGTTGCTTGCTCCTCCTATTTTTCAGACCGTTTCATACTCCTCATATTTTTGACATCTTTAGAAACACTTCATATCTTTCACACCTTTTCAGACTCTTCATGTTTTTCAACACCGCTTCATGCTCCTCCTATTTTTCAGACCATTTCCTGCTCTTCATATTTTTGACACCTCTTGAAGCTCTTCATATATTTCACACCTTTTCAGCCTCTTCATTTTTTTCAAAACCGCTTCATGCTCCTCCTATTTTTCACACCGTTTCATGCTCATCTCATTTTTGACACCTTTTGAAGCTCTTCATATATTTCACACCTTTTCAAGCTCTTCATATTTTTCAGACCTTTTCAGGCTCTTCATGTTTTTGAACACGGCTTCTTGCTCCTCCTATTTTTCAGACCGTTTCATGCTCCTCATATTTTTGACACCGTTTGAAGCTCTTCATATTTTTCACACCTTTTCAGGCTCTTCATGTTTGAACACCGCTTCATGCTCCTCCTATTTTTCAGACCGTTTCATGCTCATCTCATTTTTGATACCTTTTGAAGCTCTTCATATATTTCACACCTTTTGAAGCTCTTCATATTTTTCACACCTTTTCAGGCTCTTCATGTTTTTGAACACCGCTTCATGCTCCTCCTATTTTTCAGACCGTTTCATGCTCCTCATATTTTTGACAGCTTTGGAAGCTCTTCATATTTTTCACACCTTTTCAGACTCTTCATGTTTTTCAACACCGTTGCATGATCCTCCTATTTTTCAGACCGTTTCATGCTCCTCATATACTTGACACATTTTTAAGCTCTTCATATATTTCACACATTTTCAGGCTATTCATGTTTTTCAACACCGCTTCATGCTCCTTGTATTTTTAAGTCCGTTTCATGCTCCTCATATTTTTGACACCTTTTGAAGCTCTTCATATTTTTCACACATTTTCTGGCTCTTCATGTTTTTCAACAACTCTTCATGCACCTCCAATTTTTCAGACCGTTTCATGCTCATCTCATTTTTGACACTTTTTGAAGCTCTTCATATTTTTCACACCTTTTCAGGCTCTTCATGTTTTTGAACACCGCTTCATGCTCCTCCTATTTTTAAGACCGTTTCATGCTCCTCATATTTTTGACACATTTTGAAGCTCTTCATATTTCTCACACCTTTTCAGGCTCTTCATGGTTTTCAACAACGCTTCATGCACCTCCTATTTTTCAGAACGTTTCATGCTCATCTCATTTTTGACACCTTTTGAAGCTTTTCATATTTTTCACACCTTTTCAGGCTCTTCATGTTTTTGAACACCGCTTCATGCTAATCCTATTTTTCAAACCATATCATGCTCCTCATATTTTTCACACCTTTTTAAGCTCTTCATATTTTTCACACCTTTACAGGCTCTTCATGTTTTTCCACACCACTTCATGCTTCTCCTATTTTTCAGCTCATTTCATGCTCCTCATGAATTTCACACCTTTTGAAGCTCTTCATATTTTTCACACCTTTTCAGGCTCTTCATGTATTTGATCACCGTTTCATGCTCCTCCTATTTTTCAGACCGTTTCATGCTCCTCATATCTTTGACACCTTTTGAAGCTCTTCATATTTTTCACACCTTTTCAGGCTCTTCATGTTTTTGAACACCGCCTCATGCTCCTCCTATTTTTCAGACCATTTCATGCTCCTCATATTTTTGACACATTTTGAAGCTCTTCATATTTTTCACACCTTTTCAGGCTCTTCATGTTTTTGACACCTCTTGAAGCTCTTCATATATTTCACACCTTTTCAGCCTCTTCATTTTTTTCAAAACCGCTTCATGCTCCTCCTATTTTTCACACCGTTTCATGCTCATCTCATTTTTGACACCTTTTGAAGCTCTTCATATATTTCACACCTTTTCAAGCTCTTCATATTTTTCAGACCTTTTCAGGCTCTTCATGTTTTTGAACACGGCTTCTTGCTCCTCCTATTTTTCAGACCGTTTCATGCTCCTCATATTTTTGACACCGTTTGAAGCTCTTCATATTTTTCACACCTTTTCAGGCTCTTCATGTTTGAACACCGCTTCATGCTCCTCCTATTTTTCAGACCGTTTCATGCTCATCTCATTTTTGATACCTTTTGAAGCTCTTCATATATTTCACACCTTTTGAAGCTCTTCATATTTTTCACACCTTTTCAGGCTCTTCATGTTTTTGAACACCGCTTCATGCTCCTCCTATTTTTCAGACCGTTTCATGCTCCTCATATTTTTGACAGCTTTGGAAGCTCTTCATATTTTTCACACCTTTTCAGACTCTTCATGTTTTTCAACACCGTTGCATGATCCTCCTATTTTTCAGACCGTTTCATGCTCCTCATATACTTGACACATTTTTAAGCTCTTCATATATTTCACACATTTTCAGGCTATTCATGTTTTTCAACACCGCTTCATGCTCCTTGTATTTTTAAGTCCGTTTCATGCTCCTCATATTTTTGACACCTTTTGAAGCTCTTCATATTTTTCACACATTTTCTGGCTCTTCATGTTTTTCAACAACTCTTCATGCACCTCCAATTTTTCAGACCGTTTCATGCTCATCTCATTTTTGACACTTTTTGAAGCTCTTCATATTTTTCACACCTTTTCAGGCTCTTCATGTTTTTGAACACCGCTTCATGCTCCTCCTATTTTTAAGACCGTTTCATGCTCCTCATATTTTTGACACATTTTGAAGCTCTTCATATTTCTCACACCTTTTCAGGCTCTTCATGGTTTTCAACAACGCTTCATGCACCTCCTATTTTTCAGAACGTTTCATGCTCATCTCATTTTTGACACCTTTTGAAGCTTTTCATATTTTTCACACCTTTTCAGGCTCTTCATGTTTTTGAACACTACTTCATGCTCCTTCTATTTTTCAGAGAGTTTCATGCTCCTCATGTATTACACACCTTTTGAAGCTCTTCATATTTTTCACACCTTTACAGGCTCTTCATGTTTTTCCACACCACTTCATGCTTCTCCTATTTTTCAGCTCATTTCATGCTCCTCATGAATTTCACACCTTTTGAAGCTCTTCATATTTTTCACACCTTTTCAGGCTCTTCATGTATTTGATCACCGTTTCATGCTCCTCCTATTTTTCAGACCGTTTCATGCTCCTCATATCTTTGACACCTTTTGAAGCTCTTCATATTTTTCACACCTTTTCAGGCTCTTCATGTTTTTGAACACCGCCTCATGCTCCTCCTATTTTTCAGACCATTTCATGCTCCTCATATTTTTGACACATTTTGAAGCTCTTCATATTTTTCACACCTTTTCAGGCTCTTCATGTTTTTGGACACCACTTCATTCTCCTCCTGTTTTTCAGACCGTTTCCTGCTCTTCAAATTTTTACACCTTTTGAAGCTCTTCATATTTTTCACACATTTATAGGCTCTTCATGATTTTGAAAACAGCTTCATTCTCCTCCTATTTTTCAGACCTTTTCATGCTCCTCAAATTTTGACACCTTTTGAAGCTCTTCATATTTTTCACACCTTTTCAGGCTCTTATTGTTTTTCAACACCGTTTCATCATCCTCCTATTTTTCAGACCGTTTCATGCTCCTCATATATTTGACACATTTTTAAGCTGTTCATATATTTCACGCATTTTCAGGCTATTCATGTTTTTCAACACCGCTTCATGCTCCTCCTATTTTTCAGACCGTTTCATGCTAATCATATTTTTGACACCTGTTGAAGCTCTTCATATTTCTCACACATTTTCAGGCTATTCATGTTTTTCAACACCGCTTCATGCTCCTCCTATTTTTCAGACAGTTTCATGCTCCTCATATTTTTGACACCTTTTGAAGCTCTTCATATTTTTCACATCTTTTGAAGCTCTTTATATTTTTCACACATTTTCAGGCTCTTCATGTATTTCAACACCCCTTGTTGCTCCTCCGATTTTTCAGACCGTTTCATGCTCCTCATATCTTTGACACCTTTTGAAGTTCTTCATATTTCTGACACCTCGTCAGTCTCTTCATGTTTTTCAACACCGTTTCTTGCTCCTCCTATTTTTCAGACCGTTTCATGCTCCTCATGTATTTCACACCTTTTGAAGCTCTTCATATTTTGCACGCGTTCTCAGGCTCTTCATGTTTTTTCACAACCAATTCATGCTCCTCCTATTTTTCAGACCGTATCATGCTCCTCTTTATTTTCACACCTTTTGAAGCTCTTCATATATTTCACACCTTTTCAGGCTCTTCATTATTTTCAACACCACTTCATGCTCCTCCCACATTTCAGACCGTTTTACACTCATCTCATTTTTGACACCTTTTGAAGCTCTTCATATTTTTCACACCTTTTGAAGCTCTTCATTTTTTTCACACGTTTTCAGGCTCTTCATGTTTTTCAACACCACTTCATGCTCCTCCTATTTTGCAGACCGTTTCATGCTCCTCATATTTTTGACACCTTTTGAAGCTCTTCATATTTTTCCCACCTTTTCAGGCTCTTCATGTTTTTGAACACAGCTTCATGCTCCTCCTATTTTTCAGACCGTTTCATGCTCCTCATATTTTTGACAGCTTTGGAAGCTCTTCATATTTTTCACACCTTTTCAGACTCTTCATGTTTTTCAACACCGTTGCATGATCCTCCTATTTTTCAGACCGTTTCATGCTCCTCATATACTTGACACATTTTTAAGCTCTTCATATATTTCACACATTTTCAGGCTATTCATGTTTTTCAACACCGCTTCATGCTCCTTGTATTTTTAAGACCGTTTCATGCTCCTCATATTTTTGACACCTTTTGAAGCTCTTCATATTTTTCACACATTTTCTGGCTCTTCATGTTTTTCAACAACTCTTCATGCACCTCCAATTTTTCAGACCGTTTCATGCTCATCTCATTTTTGACACTTTTTGAAGCTCTTCATATTTTTCACACCTTTTCAGGCTCTTCATGTTTTTGAACACCGCTTCATGCTCCTCCTATTTTTAAGACCGTTTCATGCTCCTCATATTTTTGACACATTTTGAAGCTCTTCATATTTCTCACACCTTTTCAGGCTCTTCATGGTTTTCAACAACGCTTCATGCACCTCCTATTTTTCAGAACGTTTCATGCTCATCTCATTTTTGACACCTTTTGAAGCTTTTCATATTTTTCACACCTTTTCAGGCTCTTCATGTTTTTGAACACCGCTTCATGCTAATCCTATTTTTCAAACCATATCATGCTCCTCATATTTTTCACACCTTTTTAAGCTCTTCATATTTTTCACACCTTTTCAGGCTCTTCATGTTTTTGAACACTACTTCATGCTCGTTCTATTTTTCAGAGAGTTTCATGCTCCTCATGTATTACACACCTTTTGAAGCTCTTCATATTTTTCACACCTTTACAGGCTCTTCATGTTTTTCCACACCACTTCATGCTTCTCCTATTTTTCAGCTCATTTCATGCTCCTCATGAATTTCACACCTTTTGAAGCTCTTCATATTTTTCACACTTTTTCAGGCTCTTCATGTATTTGATCACCGTTTCATGCTCCTCCTATTTTTCAGACCGTTTCATGCTCCTCATATCTTTGACACCTTTTGAAGCTCTTCATATTTTTCACACCTTTTCAGGCTCTTCATGTTTTTGAACACCGCCTCATGCTCCTCCTATTTTTCAGACCATTTCATGCTCCTCATATTTTTGACACATTTTGAAGCTCTTCATATTTTTCACACCTTTTCAGGCTCTTCATGTTTTTGGACACCACTTCATTCTCCTCCTGTTTTTCAGACCGTTTCCTGCTCTTCAAATTTTGACACCTTTTGAAGCTCTTCATATTTTTCACACCTTTTCAGGCTCTTATTGTTTTTCAACACCGTTTCATCATCCTCCTATTTTTCAGACCGTTTCATGCTCCTCATATATTTGACACATTTTTAAGCTCTTCATATATTTCACACATTTTCAGGCTATTCATGTTTTTCAACACCGCTTCATGCTCCTCCTATTTTTCAGACCGTTTCATGCTAATCATATTTTTGACACCTGTTGAAGCTCTTCATATTTCTCACACATTTTCAGGCTATTCATGTTTTTCAACACCGCTTCATGCTCCTCCTATTTTTCAGACAGTTTCATGCTCCTCATATTTTTGACACCTTTTGCAGCTCTTCATATTTTTCACATCTTTTGAAGCTCTTTATATTTTTCACACATTTTCAGGCTCTTCATGTATTTCAACACCCCTTGTTGCTCCTCCGATTTTTCAGACCGTTTCATGCTCCTCATATCTTTGACACCTTTTGAAGTTCTTCATATTTCTGACACCTCGTCAGTCTCTTCATGTTTTTCAACACCGTTTCTTGCTCCTCCTATTTTTCAGACCGTTTCATGCTCCTCATGTATTTCACACCTTTTGAAGCTCTTCATATTTTGCACGCGTTCTCAGGCTCTTCATGTTTTTTCACAACCAATTCATGCTCCTCCTATTTTTCAGACCGTATCATGCTCCTCTTTATTTTCACACCTTTTGAAGCTCTTCATATATTTCACACCTTTTCAGGCTCTTCATTATTTTCAACACCACTTCATGCTCCTCCCACATTTCAGACCGTTTTACACTCATCTCATTTTTGACACCTTTTGAAGCTCTTCATATTTTTCACACCTTTTGAAGCTCTTCATTTTTTTCACACGTTTTCAGGCTCTTCATGTTTTTCAACACCACTTCATGCTCCTCCTATTTTGCAGACCGTTTCATGCTCCTCATATTTTTGACACCTTTTGAAGCTCTTCATATTTTTCCCACCTTTTCAGGCTCTTCATGTTTTTGAACACAGCTTCATGCTCCTCCTATTTTTCAGACCGTTTCATGCTCCTCATATTTTTGACAGCTTTGGAAGCTCTTCATATTTTTCACACCTTTTCAGACTCTTCATGTTTTTCAACACCGTTGCATGATCCTCCTATTTTTCAGACCGTTTCATGCTCCTCATATACTTGACACATTTTTAAGCTCTTCATATATTTCACACATTTTCAGGCTATTCATGTTTTTCAACACCGCTTCATGCTCCTTGTATTTTTAAGACCGTTTCATGCTCCTCATATTTTTGACACCTTTTGAAGCTCTTCATATTTTTCACACATTTTCTGGCTCTTCATGTTTTTCAACAACTCTTCATGCACCTCCAATTTTTCAGACCGTTTCATGCTCATCTCATTTTTGACACTTTTTGAAGCTCTTCATATTTTTCACACCTTTTCAGGCTCTT
This sequence comes from Dama dama, assembly GCF_033118175.1. Lineage (NCBI taxonomy): Eukaryota > Metazoa > Chordata > Mammalia > Artiodactyla > Cervidae > Dama > Dama dama. The sequence continues at coordinate 1,896,706 of NW_026870988.1, read as the reverse complement.
CATGTTTTTGAACACCGCTTCATGCTCCTCCTATTTTTAAGACCGTTTCATGCTCCTCATATTTTTGACACATTTTGAAGCTCTTCATATTTCTCACACCTTTTCAGGCTCTTCATGGTTTTCAACAACGCTTCATGCACCTCCAATTTTTCAGACCGTTTCATGCTCATCTAATTTTTGACACCTGTTGAAGCTCTTAATATTTTTCACACCTTCTGAAGCTCTTTATATTTTTCACACTTTTTCAGGCTCTTCATGTTTTTCAACACCACTTCATGCTTCTCCTATTTTTCAGCCCGTTTCATGCTCCTCATGTTTTTCACACCTTTTGAAGCTCGTCATATTTCTCACACCTTTGAAGGCTCTCCATGTTTTTGATCACCGTTGCTTGCTCCTCGTATTTTTCAGACCGTTTCATGCTCCTCATATTTTTGACATCTTTAGAAACACTTCATATCTTTCACACCTTTTCAGACTCTTCATGTTTTTCAACACCGCTTCATGCTCCTCCTATTTTTCAGACCATTTCCTGCTCTTCATATGTTTGACACCTTTTGAAGCTCTTCATATTTTTCACTCCTTTTCAGGCTCTTCATGTTTTTCAACACCACTTCATGCTTCTCCTATTTTTCAGCCCGTTTCATGCTCCTCATGTTTTTCACACCTTTTGAAGCTCGTCATATTTTTCACACCTTTTAAGGCTCTCCATGTTTTTGATCACCGTTGCTTGCTCCTCCTATTTTTCAGACCGTTTCATACTCCTCATATTTTTGACATCTTTAGAAACACTTCATATCTTTCACACCTTTTCAGACTCTTCATGTTTTTCAACACCGCTTCATGCTCCTCCTATTTTTCAGACCATTTCCTGCTCTTCATATTTTTGACACCTCTTGAAGCTCTTCATATATTTCACACCTTTTCAGCCTCTTCATTTTTTTCAAAACCGCTTCATGCTCCTCCTATTTTTCACACCGTTTCATGCTCATCTCATTTTTGACACCTTTTGAAGCTCTTCATATATTTCACACCTTTTCAAGCTCTTCATATTTTTCAGACCTTTTCAGGCTCTTCATGTTTTTGAACACGGCTTCTTGCTCCTCCTATTTTTCAGACCGTTTCATGCTCCTCATATTTTTGACACCGTTTGAAGCTCTTCATATTTTTCACACCTTTTCAGGCTCTTCATGTTTGAACACCGCTTCATGCTCCTCCTATTTTTCAGACCGTTTCATGCTCATCTCATTTTTGATACCTTTTGAAGCTCTTCATATATTTCACACCTTTTGAAGCTCTTCATATTTTTCACACCTTTTCAGGCTCTTCATGTTTTTGAACACCGCTTCATGCTCCTCCTATTTTTCAGACCGTTTCATGCTCCTCATATTTTTGACAGCTTTGGAAGCTCTTCATATTTTTCACACCTTTTCAGACTCTTCATGTTTTTCAACACCGTTGCATGATCCTCCTATTTTTCAGACCGTTTCATGCTCCTCATATACTTGACACATTTTTAAGCTCTTCATATATTTCACACATTTTCAGGCTATTCATGTTTTTCAACACCGCTTCATGCTCCTTGTATTTTTAAGACCGTTTCATGCTCCTCATATTTTTGACACCTTTTGAAGCTCTTCATATTTTTCACACATTTTCTGGCTCTTCATGTTTTTCAACAACTCTTCATGCACCTCCAATTTTTCAGACCGTTTCATGCTCATCTCATTTTTGACACTTTTTGAAGCTCTTCATATTTTTCACACCTTTTCAGGCTCTTCATGTTTTTGAACACCGCTTCATGCTCCTCCTATTTTTAAGACCGTTTCATGCTCCTCATATTTTTGACACATTTTGAAGCTCTTCATATTTCTCACACCTTTTCAGGCTCTTCATGGTTTTCAACAACGCTTCATGCACCTCCTATTTTTCAGAACGTTTCATGCTCATCTCATTTTTGACACCTTTTGAAGCTTTTCATATTTTTCACACCTTTTCAGGCTCTTCATGTTTTTGAACACTACTTCATGCTCCTTCTATTTTTCAGAGAGTTTCATGCTCCTCATGTATTACACACCTTTTGAAGCTCTTCATATTTTTCACACCTTTACAGGCTCTTCATGTTTTTCCACACCACTTCATGCTTCTCCTATTTTTCAGCTCATTTCATGCTCCTCATGAATTTCACACCTTTTGAAGCTCTTCATATTTTTCACACCTTTTCAGGCTCTTCATGTATTTGATCTCCGTTTCATGCTCCTCCTATTTTTCAGACCGTTTCATGCTCCTCATATCTTTGACACCTTTTGAAGCTCTTCATATTTTTCACACCTTTTCAGGCTCTTCATGTTTTTGAACACCGCCTCATGCTCCTCCTATTTTTCAGACCATTTCATGCTCCTCATATTTTTGACACATTTTGAAGCTCTTCATATTTTTCACACCTTTTCAGGCTCTTCATGTTTTTGGACACCACTTCATTCTCCTCCTGTTTTTCAGACCGTTTCCTGCTCTTCAAATTTTTACACCTTTTGAAGCTCTTCATATTTTTCACACATTTATAGGCTCTTCATGATTTTGAAAACAGCTTCATTCTCCTCCTATTTTTCAGACCTTTTCATGCTCCTCAAATTTTGACACCTTTTGAAGCTCTTCATATTTTTCACACCTTTTCAGGCTCTTATTGTTTTTCAACACCGTTTCATCATCCTCCTATTTTTCAGACCGTTTCATGCTCCTCATATATTTGACACATTTTTAAGCTCTTCATATATTTCACACATTTTCAGGCTATTCATGTTTTTCAACACCGCTTCATGCTCCTCCTATTTTTCAGACCGTTTCATGCTAATCATATTTTTGACACCTGTTGAAGCTCTTCATATTTCTCACACATTTTCAGGCTATTCATGTTTTTCAACACCGCTTCATGCTCCTCCTATTTTTCAGACAGTTTCATGCTCCTCATATTTTTGACACCTTTTGAAGCTCTTCATATTTTTCACATCTTTTGAAGCTCTTTATATTTTTCACACATTTTCAGGCTCTTCATGTATTTCAACACCCCTTGTTGCTCCTCCGATTTTTCAGACCGTTTCATGCTCCTCATATCTTTGACACCTTTTGAAGTTCTTCATATTTCTGACACCTCGTCAGTCTCTTCATGTTTTTCAACACCGTTTCTTGCTCCTCCTATTTTTCAGACCGTTTCATGCTCCTCATGTATTTCACACCTTTTGAAGCTCTTCATATTTTGCACGCGTTCTCAGGCTCTTCATGTTTTTTCACAACCAATTCATGCTCCTCCTATTTTTCAGACCGTATCATGCTCCTCTTTATTTTCACACCTTTTGAAGCTCTTCATATATTTCACACCTTTTCAGGCTCTTCATTATTTTCAACACCACTTCATGCTCCTCCCACATTTCAGACCGTTTTACACTCATCTCATTTTTGACACCTTTTGAAGCTCTTCATATTTTTCACACCTTTTGAAGCTCTTCATTTTTTTCACACGTTTTCAGGCTCTTCATGTTTTTCAACACCACTTCATGCTCCTCCTATTTTGCAGACCGTTTCATGCTCCTCATATTTTTGACACCTTTTGAAGCTCTTCATATTTTTCACACCTTTTCAGACTCTTCATGTTTTTCAACACCGTTGCATGATCCTCCTATTTTTCAGACCGTTTCATGCTCCTCATATACTTGACACATTTTTAAGCTCTTCATATATTTCACACATTTTCAGGCTATTCATGTTTTTCAACACCGCTTCATGCTCCTTGTATTTTTAAGACCGTTTCATGCTCCTCATATTTTTGACACCTTTTGAAGCTCTTCATATTTTTCACACATTTTCTGGCTCTTCATGTTTTTCAACAACTCTTCATGCACCTCCAATTTTTCAGACCGTTTCATGCTCATCTCATTTTTGACACTTTTTGAAGCTCTTCATATTTTTCACACCTTTTCAGGCTCTTCATGTTTTTGAACACCGCTTCATGCTCCTCCTATTTTTAAGACCGTTTCATGCTCCTCATATTTTTGACACATTTTGAAGCTCTTCATATTTCTCACACCTTTTCAGGCTCTTCATGGTTTTCAACAACGCTTCATGCACCTCCTATTTTTCAGAACGTTTCATGCTCATCTCATTTTTGACACCTTTTGAAGCTTTTCATATTTTTCACACCTTTTAAGGCTCTTCATGTTTTTGAACACTACTTCATGCTCCTTCTATTTTTCAGAGAGTTTCATGCTCCTCATGTATTACACACCTTTTGAAGCTCTTCATATTTTTCACACCTTTACAGGCTCTTCATGTTTTTCCACACCACTTCATGCTTCTCCTATTTTTCAGCTCATTTCATGCTCCTCATGAATTTCACACCTTTTGAAGCTCTTCATATTTTTCACACCTTTTCAGGCTCTTCATGTATTTGATCTCCGTTTCATGCTCCTCCTATTTTTCAGACCGTTTCATGCTCCTCATATCTTTGACACCTTTTGAAGCTCTTCATATTTTTCACACCTTTTCAGGCTCTTCATGTTTTTGAACACCGCCTCATGCTCCTCCTATTTTTCAGACCATTTCATGCTCCTCATATTTTTGACACATTTTGAAGCTCTTCATATTTTTCACACCTTTTCAGGCTCTTCATGTTTTTGGACACCACTTCATTCTCCTCCTGTTTTTCAGACCGTTTCCTGCTCTTCAAATTTTTACACCTTTTGAAGCTCTTCATATTTTTCACACATTTATAGGCTCTTCATGATTTTGAAAACAGCTTCATTCTCCTCCTATTTTTCAGACCTTTTCATGCTCCTCAAATTTTGACACCTTTTGAAGCTCTTCATATTTTTCACACCTTTTCAGGCTCTTATTGTTTTTCAACACCGTTTCATCATCCTCCTATTTTTCAGACCGTTTCATGCTCCTCATATATTTGACACATTTTTAAGCTCTTCATATATTTCACACATTTTCAGGCTATTCATGTTTTTCAACACCGCTTCATGCTCCTCCTATTTTTCAGACCGTTTCATGCTAATCATATTTTTGACACCTGTTGAAGCTCTTCATATTTCTCACACATTTTCAGGCTATTCATGTTTTTCAACACCGCTTCATGCTCCTCCTATTTTTCAGACAGTTTCATGCTCCTCATATTTTTGACACCTTTTGAAGCTCTTCATATTTTTCACATCTTTTGAAGCTCTTTATATTTTTCACACATTTTCAGGCTCTTCATGTATTTCAACACCCCTTGTTGCTCCTCCGATTTTTCAGACCGTTTCATGCTCCTCATATCTTTGACACCTTTTGAAGTTCTTCATATTTCTGACACCTCGTCAGTCTCTTCATGTTTTTCAACACCGTTTCTTGCTCCTCCTATTTTTCAGACCGTTTCATGCTCCTCATGTATTTCACACCTTTTGAAGCTCTTCATATTTTGCACGCGTTCTCAGGCTCTTCATGTTTTTTCACAACCAATTCATGCTCCTCCTATTTTTCAGACCGTATCATGCTCCTCTTTATTTTCACACCTTTTGAAGCTCTTCATATATTTCACACCTTTTCAGGCTCTTCATTATTTTCAACACCACTTCATGCTCCTCCCACATTTCAGACCGTTTTACACTCATCTCATTTTTGACACCTTTTGAAGCTCTTCATATTTTTCACACCTTTTGAAGCTCTTCATTTTTTTCACACGTTTTCAGGCTCTTCATGTTTTTCAACACCACTTCATGCTCCTCCTATTTTGCAGACCGTTTCATGCTCCTCATATTTTTGACACCTTTTGAAGCTCTTCATATTTTTCACACCTTTTCAGACTCTTCATGTTTTTCAACACCGTTGCATGATCCTCCTATTTTTCAGACCGTTTCATGCTCCTCATATACTTGACACATTTTTAAGCTCTTCATATATTTCACACATTTTCAGGCTATTCATGTTTTTCAACACCGCTTCATGCTCCTTGTATTTTTAAGACCGTTTCATGCTCCTCATATTTTTGACACCTTTTGAAGCTCTTCCTATTTTTCACACATTTTCTGGCTCTTCATGTTTTTCAACAACTCTTCATGCACCTCCAATTTTTCAGACCGTTTCATGCTCATCTCATTTTTGACACTTTTTGAAGCTCTTCATATTTTTCACACCTTTTCAGGCTCTTCATGTTTTTGAACACCGCTTCATGCTCCTCCTATTTTTAAGACCGTTTCATGCTCCTCATATTTTTGACACATTTTGAAGCTCTTCATATTTCTCACACCTTTTCAGGCTCTTCATGGTTTTCAACAACACTTCATGCACCTCCTATTTTTCAGAACGTTTCATGCTCATCTCATTTTTGACACCTTTTGAAGCTTTTCATATTTTTCACACCTTTTCAGGCTCTTCATGTTTTTTAACACCGCTTCATGCTAATCCTATTTTTCAAACCATATCATGCTCCTCATATTTTTCACACCTTTTTAAGCTCTTCATATTTTTCACACCTTTTCAGGCTCTTCATGTTTTTGAACACTACTTCATGCTCGTTCTATTTTTCAGAGAGTTTCATGCTCCTCATGTATTACACACCTTTTGAAGCTCTTCATATTTTTCACACCTTTACAGGCTCTTCATGTTTTTCCACACCACTTCATGCTTCTCCTATTTTTCAGCTCATTTCATGCTCCTCATGAATTTCACACCTTTTGAAGCTCTTCATATTTTTCACACTTTTTCAGGCTCTTCATGTATTTGATCACCGTTTCATGCTCCTCCTATTTTTCAGACCGTTTCATGCTCCTCATATCTTTGACACCTTTTGAAGCTCTTCATATTTTTCACACCTTTTCAGGCTCTTCATGTTTTTGAACACCGCCTCATGCTCCTCCTATTTTTCAGACCATTTCATGCTCCTCATATTTTTGACACATTTTGAAGCTCTTCATATTTTTCACACCTTTTCAGGCTCTTCATGTTTTTGGACACCACTTCATTCTCCTCCTGTTTTTCAGACCGTTTCCTGCTCTTCAAATTTTGACACCTTTTGAAGCTCTTCATATTTTTCACACCTTTTCAGGCTCTTATTGTTTTTCAACACCGTTTCATCATCCTCCTATTTTTCAGACCGTTTCATGCTCCTCATATATTTGACACATTTTTAAGCTCTTCATATATTTCACACATTTTCAGGCTATTCATGTTTTTCAACACCGCTTCATGCTCCTCCTATTTTTCAGACCGTTTCATGCTAATCATATTTTTGACACCTGTTGAAGCTCTTCATATTTCTCACACATTTTCAGGCTATTCATGTTTTTCAACACCGCTTCATGCTCCTCCTATTTTTCAGACAGTTTCATGCTCCTCATATTTTTGACACCTTTTGAAGCTCTTCATATTTTTCACATCTTTTGAAGCTCTTTATATTTTTCACACATTTTCAGGCTCTTCATGTATTTCAACACCCCTTGTTGCTCCTCCGATTTTTCAGACCGTTTCATGCTCCTCATATCTTTGACACCTTTTGAAGTTCTTCATATTTCTGACACCTCGTCAGTCTCTTCATGTTTTTCAACACCGTTTCTTGCTCCTCCTATTTTTCAGACCGTTTCATGCTCCTCATGTATTTCACACCTTTTGAAGCTCTTCATATTTTGCACGCGTTCTCAGGCTCTTCATGTTTTTTCACAACCAATTCATGCTCCTCCTATTTTTCAGACCGTATCATGCTCCTCTTTATTTTCACACCTTTTGAAGCTCTTCATATATTTCACACCTTTTCAGGCTCTTCATTATTTTCAACACCACTTCATGCTCCTCCCACATTTCAGACCGTTTTACACTCATCTCATTTTTGACACCTTTTGAAGCTCTTCATATTTTTCACACCTTTTGAAGCTCTTCATTTTTTTCACACGTTTTCAGGCTCTTCATGTTTTTCAACACCACTTCATGCTCCTCCTATTTTGCAGACCGTTTCATGCTCCTCATATTTTTGACACCTTTTGAAGCTCTTCATATTTTTCCCACCTTTTCAGGCTCTTCATGTTTTTGAACACAGCTTCATGCTCCTCCTATTTTTCAGACCGTTTCATGCTCCTCATATTTTTGACAGCTTTGGAAGCTCTTCATATTTTTCACACCTTTTCAGACTCTTCATGTTTTTCAACACCGTTGCATGATCCTCCTATTTTTCAGACCGTTTCATGCTCCTCATATACTTGACACATTTTTAAGCTCTTCATATATTTCACACATTTTCAGGCTATTCATGTTTTTCAACACCGCTTCATGCTCCTTGTATTTTTAAGACCGTTTCATGCTCCTCATATTTTTGACACCTTTTGAAGCTCTTCATATTTTTCACACATTTTCTGGCTCTTCATGTTTTTCAACAACTCTTCATGCACCTCCAATTTTTCAGACCGTTTCATGCTCATCTCATTTTTGACACTTTTTGAAGCTCTTCATATTTTTCACACCTTTTCAGGCTCTTCATGTTTTTGAACACCGCTTCATGCTAATCCTATTTTTCAAACCATATCATGTTCCTCATATTTTTCACACCTTTTTAAGTTCTTCATATTTTTCACACCTTTTCAGGCTCTTCATGTTTTTGAACACTACTTCATGCTCGTTCTATTTTTCAGAGAGTTTCATGCTCCTCATGTATTACACACCTTTTGAAGCTCTTCATATTTTTCACACCTTTACAGGCTCTTCATGTTTTCCACACCACGTCATGCTTCTCCTATTTTTCAGCTCATTTCATGCTCCTCATGAATTTCACACCTTTTGAAGCTCTTCATATTTTTCACACTTTTTCAGGCTCTTCATGTATTTGATCACCGTTTCATGCTCCTCCTATTTTTCAGACCGTTTCATGCTCCTCATATCTTTGACACCTTTTGAAGCTCTTCATATTTTTCACACCTTTTCAGGCTCTTCATGTTTTTGAACACCGCCTCATGCTCCTCCTATTTTTCAGACCATTTCATGCTCCTCATATTTTTGACACATTTTGAAGCTCTTCATATTTTTCACACCTTTTCAGGCTCTTCATGTTTTTGGACACCACTTCATTCTCCTCCTGTTTTTCAGACCGTTTCCTGCTCTTCAAATTTTTACACCTTTTGAAGCTCTTCATATTTTTCACACATTTATAGGCTCTTCATGATTTTGAAAACAGCTTCATTCTCCTCCTATTTTTCAGACCTTTTCATGCTCCTCAAATTTTGACACCTTTTGAAGCTCTTCATATTTTTCACACCTTTTCAGGCTCTTATTGTTTTTCAACACCGTTTCATCATCCTCCTATTTTTCAGACCGTTTCATGCTCCTCATATATTTGACACATTTTTAAGCTCTTCATATATTTCACACATTTTCAGGCTATTCATGTTTTTCAACACCGCTTCATGCTCCTCCTATTTTTCAGACCGTTTCATGCTAATCATATTTTTGACACCTGTTGAAGCTCTTCATATTTCTCACACATTTTCAGGCTATTCATGTTTTTCAACACCGCTTCATGCTCCTCCTATTTTTCAGACAGTTTCATGCTCCTCATATTTTTGACACCTTTTGAAGCTCTTCATATTTTTCACATCTTTTGAAGCTCTTTATATTTTTCACACATTTTCAGGCTCTTCATGTATTTCAACACCCCTTGTTGCTCCTCCGATTTTTCAGACCGTTTCATGCTCCTCATATCTTTGACACCTTTTGAAGTTCTTCATATTTCTGACACCTCGTCAGTCTCTTCATGTTTTTCAACACCGTTTCATGCTCCTCCTATTTTTCAGACCGTTTCATGCTCCTCATGTATTTCACACCTTTTGAAGCTCTTCATATTTTGCAGGCGTTCTCAGGCTCTTCATGTTTTTTCACAACCAATTCATGCTCCTCCTATTTTTCAGACCGTATCATGCTCCTCTTTATTTTCACACCTTTTGAAGCTCTTCATATATTTCCCACCTTTTCAGGCTCTTCATTATTTTCAACACCATTTCATGCTCCTCCCACATTTCAGACCGTTTTACACTCATCTCATTTTTGACACCTTTTGAAGCTCTTCATATTTTTCACACCTTTTGAAGCTCTTCATTTTTTTCACACGTTTTCAGGCTCTTCATGTTTTTCAACACCACTTCATGCTCCTCCTATTTTGCAGACCGTTTCATGCTCCTGATATTTTTGACACCTTTTGAAGCTCTTCATATTTTTCCCACCTTTTCAGGCTCTTCATGTTTTTGAACACCGCTTCATGCTCCTCCTACTTTTCAGACCGTTTCATGCTCCTCATATTTCTGACACCTTTTGAAGCTTTTCATATTTTTCACACCTTTTGAAGCTCTTCATATTTATCAAACCTTTTGAAGCTCTTCATATTTTTCACCCCTTTTCAGACTCTGCATGTTTTTGAACACCGCTTCATGCTCCTCCTATTTTTGAGACCGTTTCATGCTCCTCATGTATTTCACACCTTTTGAAGCTCTTCATATTTGTCACACCTTTTCAGGCTCCTCATGTTTTTCAACACCGCTTCATGCTCCTCCTATTTTTCAGACCGTTTCATGCTCCTCATATTTTTCACACCTTTTGAAGCTGTTCATATATTTCACACCTTTTCAGGCTCTTCATGTTTTTGAACACTGGTTCATGCTCCTCCTATTTTTCAGACCGTATCATGCTCCTCATATTTTTCACACCTTTTGGAGCTCTTCATATTTTTCACACCTTTTCAGGCTCTTCATGTTTTTCGACACCGGTTCATGCTCCTCATATTTTTCAGACCGTTTCATGCTCCTCATATTTTTCACACCTTTTGAAGCTGTTCATATATTTCACACCTGTTCAGCCTCTTCATTTTTTTCAACACTACATCATGCTCCTCCTATTTTTCAGACCGTTTCATGTTCATCTCATTTTTGACACCTTCTGAAGCTCTTCATATTTTTCACACCTTTTGAAGCTCTTCATATTTTTCACAAGATTTCAGTCTCAGCATGTTTTTGAACACCGCTTCATGCTCCTCCTATTTTCAGACCGTTTCATGCTCCTCATGTATTTCACACCTTTTGAAGCTCTTCATATTTGTCACAACTTTTCAGGCTCCTCATGTTTTTCAACACCGCTTCATGCTCCTCCTATTCTTCAGACCGTTTCATGCTTCTCATATTTTTCACACCTTTTGAAGCTATTCATATTTTTAACACCTTTTCAGGCTCTTCATGTTTTTGAACACCGCTTTATGCTCCTCCTAATTTTTAAACCGTTTAATGCTCCTCATGTATTTCACACCTTTTGAAGCTCTTCATATTTTTCACACCTTTTCAGGCTCTTCATGTGTTTGAACACCATTTCATGCTCCTCCTATTTTTCAGACCGTTTCATGCTCCTCATATTTTTGACATCTTTTGAAGCTCTTCATATTTCTCACATCTTTTCAGGCTCTTCATGTTTTTTATCACTGCTTCATGCTCCTCCTATTTTTCAGACCGTTTCATGCTCATCTCATTTTTGACACCTTTTGAAGCTCTTCATATTTTTCAAACCTTTTGAAGCTCTTCATAATTTTCACACCTTTTCAGACTCTGCATGTTTTTGAACACCGCTTCATGCTCCTCCTATTTTTCAGATCGTTTCATGCTCCTCATGTATTTCACACCTTTTGAAGCTCTTCATATTTGTCACACCTTTTCAGGCTCTTCATGTTTTTCAACCCCGCTTCATGCTCCTCCTATTTTTCAGACCGTTTCATGATCCTCATATTTTTCACACTTTTTGAAGCTCTTCATATTTTTCAGACATTTTAAGGCTCTTCATGTTTTTCAACATCGCTTCATGCTCCTCCTATTTTTCAGACCGTTTCAAGCTTCTCATGTATTTCACACCTTTTGAAGCTCGTCATATTTTGCACACGTTTTCCGGCTCTTCATGTTTTTTCACAACCACTTCATGCTCCTCCTATTTTTCAGACCGTATCATGCTCCTCATATTTTTCACACCTTTTCAGGCTCTTCATTATTTTCAACACAACTTCATGCTCCTCCCATTTTTCAGACCGTTTTTTACTCATCTCATTTTTGACACCTTTTGAAGCTGTTCATATTTTTCACACCTTTTGAAGCTCCTCATGTTTTTGAACACCGTTTCATGCTCCTCCTATTTTTCAGACCGTTTCATGCTCCTCATATATTTCACAACTTTTGAAGCTCTTCATATATTTCACACCTTTTCAGGAACTTCATGTTTTTCAACACCTCTTCATGATCCTCCTATTTTTAAGTCCGTTTCATATTCCTCATATTTTTGACACCTTTTTAGGCTCTTCATTTTTTTTACACCTTTTCAGGCTCTTCATGTTTTTCAACACCGCTTCATGCTCCTCCTATTTTTCAGACCGTGTCATGCTCCTCCTATTTTTGACACATTTTGAAGCTCTTCATATTTTTCACACCTTTTGAAGCTCTTCATATTTTTCAAACCTTTACAGGCTCTTCATGTATTTCAACACCGCTTCATGCTCCTCCTATTTTTCAGACCATGTCTTTCTCCTCTTATTTTTGACAAATTTTGAAGCTCTTCATATTTTTCACACCTTTTGAAGCTCTTCATATTTTTCAAACCTTTACAGGCTCTTCATGTATTTCAACACCGCTTCATGCTCCTCCTATTTTTCAGACAATTTCATGCTCCTCATATTTTTCACACCTTTTGAAACTCTTCATATTTTTCACACTTTTTGAAGCTCTTCATATTTTTCACAGTTTTCAGGCTCTTCATGCTTCTAAACACCGCTTCATGCTCCACCTATTTTTCAGATCGTTTCATGCTCTTCATATTTTTCACACCTTTTCAGGCTCTTCATATTTTTGAACACCTCTTCATGCTACTCCTATTTTTGATACCTTTTGAAGCTCTTCATATTTTTCACACCTTTTCAGGCTCTTCATGTTTTTCAACACGGCTTCATGCTACTCCTATTTTTGATACCTTTTGAAGCTCCTCATATTCTTCAAACCATTTCATGCTCTTCTTTTTTTTCATCACCGCTTCATGCTCCTCCTATTTTTCAGACCGTTTCATGCTCCTCCTATTTTGAGACCGTTTCATGCTCCTCATATTTTTCACACCTTTAGAAGCTCTTCTTATTTTTCTCACCTTTTCAGGCTCTTCATGTTTTTCAACACCGCTTCATGATCCTCCTATTTTTCTGACAGTTTCATGCTCCTCATATTTTTCATCCTTTTTGAAGCTCTTCATATTTTTCACACCTTTAGAAGCTCTTCGTATTTTTCTCACCTTTTCAGGCTCTTCATGTTTTTGAACACCACTTCATGCTCCTCCGATTTTTCAGACCATTACATGCTCCTCATATTTTTGACACGTTTTGAAGCTCCTCATATGTTTCACACATTTTGAAGGTCTTCATATATTTCACACCATTTCAGGATCTTCATGTGTTTCAACACCACTTCATGCTCCTCCTATTTTTCAGACCGTTTCATGCTCCTCATAATTTTGACACCTTTTGAAGCTCTTTATATTTTTCACACCTTTTCAAGCTCTTCATGTTTTTCAACACCACTTCATGCTCCTCCAATTTTTCAGGCCGTTTCATTGTCCTCATATATTTGACACCTTTAGAAGATCTTCATATTTTTCACACATTTTCAGGCTCTGCATGTTTTTCAACATCGCTTCATGCCCCTCCTATTTTTTAGACCGTTTCAGGCTCCTCATATTTTTGACACGTTTAGAAGCTCTTCATATTTTTCACAACTTTTCAGGCTCTTCATTTTTTTCAACACCTCTTCATGCTCCTCGTATTTTTCAACACCGCTTCATGCTCCTCCTATTTTTCAGACCGTTTCATGCTCCTCATAATTTTGACACTTTTTGAAGCTCCTCATATTTTTCACACGTTTTGAAGGTGTTCATATATTTCACACCATTTCAGGCTCTTCATGTTTTTCAACACCACTTCATGCTCCTCCTATTTTTCAGACCGTTTCATGCTCATCTAATTTTTGACAACTTTTGAAGCTCTTCATATTTTTCACACCTTTTCAGGCTCTTCATTTTTTTCAACACCTCTTCATGCTCCTCGTACTTTTCAACACCGCTTCATGCTCCTCCTATTTTTCAGACCGTTTCATGCTCCTCATAATTTTGACACTTTTTGAAGCTCCTCATATTTTTCACACGTTTTGAAGGTGTTCATATATTTCACACCATTTCAGGCTCTTCATGTTTTTGAACACCACTTCATGCACCTCCTATTTTTCAGACCGTTTCATGCTCATCTAATTTTTGACAACTTTTGAAGCTCTTCATATTTTTCACATTTTTGAAGCTCTTCATATTTCTCACACCTTTTCAGGCTCTTCATGTTTTTCAACACTGATTCATGCTCCTCCTATTTTTCAGACCGTTTCATGCTCATCTCTTTTTTGACACCTTTTGAAGCTGTTCATACTTTTCACACCTTTTCAGGATCTTCATGTTTTTGATCACCGCTTCATGATCCTCCTATTTTTCAAACCATTTCATGCTCTTCATATTTTTGACAACTTTTGAAGCTCTTCATTTTTTTCACACCTTTTCAGGCTCTTCATGTTTTTCCACACCACTTCATGCTTCCCCTAATTTTCAGACCGTTTCGTGCTCCTCATGTATTTCACACGTTTTGAAGCTCTTCATATTTTTCACACATTTCAGGCTCTTCATGTTTTTCAACACCGTTTCATGCTGCTTCTATTTTTCAGACCGTTTCATGGTCCTCATATTTTTCACACCTTTTGAAGCTCTTCATATTTTTCACACCTTTTCAGGCTCTTCATGTTTTTGAACACATCTTCATGCTCCTCCTATTTTTCACACCGTTTCATGCTCCTCATATTTTGACACATTTTGAAGCTCTTTATATTTTTCACAACTTTTCAGGCTCTTCATGTTTTTCAACACCGTTTCATGATCCTCCTATTGTTCAGACCGTTTCATGCTCATCTCATTTTGGACACCTCTTGAAGCTTTTCATATTTTTCACAACTTTTTAAGCTCTTCATGTTTTTGAAAACCGCTTCATGCTCCTCCTATTTTTCAGAGAGTTTCATGCTCCTCTTGTATTTCACACGATTTGAAGCTCTGCATATTTTTCACACCTTTTCAGCCTCTTCAAATTTTTCACACCTTTTCAGGCTCTTCAAATTTTTCACACCTTTTCAGGCTCTTCAAATGTTTCACACCTTTTCAGCCTCTTCAAATTTTTCACACCTTTTCAGGCTCTTCATATTTTTCACACCTTTTCAGGCTCTTCAAATTTTTCACACCTTTTCAGGCTCTTCAAATTTTTCCACACCACTTCATGCTTCTCCTATATTTCAGCCCGTTTCAAACTCCTCATGTATTTCACACCTTTTGAAGCTCTTCATATTTTTCACACCTTTTCAGGCTCTTCATGTTTTTGATCACCATTTCATGCTCCTCCTATTTTTCAGACAGTTTCATGCTCATCTCAATTTTGACACCTTTTGAAGCTCTTCATATATTTCACACCTTTTCAAGCTCTTCATATTTTTCACACCTTTTCAGGCTCTTCATGTTTTTCAACACCGCTTCATGCTTCTCCTATTTTTCAGACCGTTACTTGCTCCTCATATTTTTGACACCTTTAGAAGTTCTTCATATTTTTCACACCTTTTCAGGCTCTTCATATTTTTCAGCACCGCTTCATGCTCCTCCTATTTTTCAGACCTTTTCAAGGTCCTCATATTTTTGACACCTTTTGAAGCTTTTCATATTTTTCACACCCTTTCAGGCTCTTCATTTTTTTAAACAGAACTTCTTGCTCCTCCAATTTTTCAGACCGTTTCATGCTCATCTAATTTTTGACACCTTTTGAAGCTATGCATATTTTTCACAACTTTTCAGGCTCTTCATGTTTTTCAACACCAAGCATGCTCCTCGTATTTTTAAGACCGTTTCATGCTCCTCATATTTTTGACACCTTTAGAAGCTCTTCATATTTTTCACACCTTTTCAGGCTCTTCATGTTTTTCAACACCAAGCATGCTCCTCTTCTTTTTCAGACCGTTTCATGCTTCTCATATTTTTGACACCTTTTTAAGCTCTTCATGTTTTTCACACATTTTCAGGCTCTTCATGTATTTCAACACCGCTTCATGCTCCTCCTATTTTTCAGAACGTTTCATGCTCCTCATATTTTTGACACATTTTGAAGCTCTTCATATTTTTCTCACCCTTTGAAGCTCTTCATATTTTTCATATTTTTGAAGCTCTTCATATTTTCACACGTTTTCAGGCTCTTCATGTTTTTCAACACCGCTTCATGCTCCTCCTATTTTTAAAACTTTATCATGCTCCTCATATTTTTCATACCTTTTGAAGCTCTTCATATTTTTCACACCTTTTCAGGCTCTTCATGTTTTTGAACACCACTTCATGCTCCTTCTATTTTTCAGAGAGTTTCATGCTCCTCATGTATTTCACACCTTTTGAAGCTTTTCATATTTTTCACACTTTTTCAGGCTCTTCATGTTTTTCAACACCACTTCATTCTTCTCCTATTTTTCAGCCCGTTTCATGCTCCTCATGTCTTTCACACCTTTTGAAGCTCTTCACATTTTTCACACCTTTTCAGGCTCTTCATGTTTTTGATCACCATTTCATGCTCCTCCCATTTTTCAGACCGTTTCATGCTCCTCATATTTTTGACACCTTTTGAAGCGGTTCACATTTTTCACACCTTTTCAGGCTCTTCATGTTTTTGATCACCATTTCATGCTCCTCCCATTTTTCAGACAGTTTCATGCTTCTCATATTTTTGACACCTTTTGAAGCTCTTCATATTTTTCACACCCTTTCAGGCTCTTAATGTTTTTCAACACCACTTCATGCTCCTCCAATTTTTCATACGTTTTCATGCTCCTCATATTTTTGACACCTTTTGAAGCTCTTCATATTGTTCACACCTTTTCAGGCTCTTCATGTTTTTGAACACCGTTTCATGTTCCTCGTATTTTTCAGGCCATTTCATGCTCGTCATGTATTTCACACTTTTGAAGCTCTTCATATTTTTCACACCTTTTCAGGATCTTCATGTTTTTCAACACCACTTCATGCTTCTCCTATTTTTCAGCCCGTTTCATGCTCCTCATATTTTTGACACCTTTTGAAGCTTTTCATATTTTTCACACCTTTTCAGGCTCTTCATGTTTTTGAACACCACTTCATGCTCCTTCTATTTTTCAGAGAGTTTCATGCTCCTCATGTATTTCACACGTTTTGAAGCTCTTCATATGTTTCACACCTTTTGAATTCTTCATATTTTTCACACCTTTTCAAGCTCTTCATATTTTTCACACCTTTTCAGGCTCTTCATGTTTTTCAACACCGCTTCATGCTCCTCCTATTTTTCAGACCGTTTCATGCTCCACACATTTTGAAACCTTTTGAAGCTCTTCATATTTTTCACACCTTTTCAGGCTCTCCATGTTTTTCATCACCGATTCATGCTCCTCCTATTTTTGAGGCCGTTTCATGCTCCTCATATTTTTGACACCTTTTTAAGCTCTTCATGTTTTTCACACATTTTCAGGCTCTTCATGTATTTCAACACCGCTTCATGCTCCTCCTATTTTTCAGAACGTTTCATGCTCCTCATATTTTTGACACATTTTGAAGCTCTTCATATTTTTCTCACCCTTTGAAGCTCTTCATATTTTTCATATTTTTGAAGCTCTTCATATTTTCACACGTTTTCAGGCTCTTCATGTTTTTCAACACCGCTTCATGCTCCTCCTATTTTTAAAACTTTATCATGCTCCTCATATTTTTCATACCTTTTGAAGCTCTTCATATTTTTCACACCTTTTCAGGCTCTTCATGTTTTTGAACACCACTTCATGCTCCTTCTATTTTTCAGAGAGTTTCATGCTCCTCATGTATTTCACACCTTTTGAAGCTTTTCATATTTTTCACACTTTTTCAGGCTCTTCATGTTTTTCAACACCACTTCATTCTTCTCCTATTTTTCAGCCCGTTTCATGCTCCTCATGTCTTTCACACCTTTTGAAGCTCTTCACATTTTTCACACCTTTTCAGGCTCTTCATGTTTTTGATCACCATTTCATGCTCCTCCCATTTTTCAGACCGTTTCATGCTCCTCATATTTTTGACACCTTTTGAAGCGGTTCATATTTTTCACACCTTTTCAGACTCTTCATGTTTTTGAACACCACTTCATGCTCCTCCTATTATTCAGACAGTTTCATGCTTCTCATATTTTTGACACCTTTTGAAGCTCTTCATATTTTTCACACCCTTTCAGGCTCTTAATGTTTTTCAACACCACTTCATGCTCCTCCAATTTTTCATACGTTTTCATGCTCCTCATATTTTTGACACCTTTTGAAGCTCTTCATATTGTTCACACCTTTTCAGGCTCTTCATGTTTTTGAACACCGTTTCATGTTCCTCGTATTTTTCAGGCCATTTCATGCTAGTCATGTATTTCACACTTTTGAAGCTCTTCATATTTTTCACACCTTTTCAGGATCTTCATGTTTTTCAACACCACTTCATGCTTCTCCTATTTTTCAGCCCGTTTCATGCTCCTCATATTTTTGACACCTTTTGAAGCTTTTCATATTTTTCACACCTTTTCAGGCTCTTCATGTTTTTGAACACCACTTCATGCTCCTCCTATTTTTCAGAGAGTTTCATGCTCCTCTTGTATTTCACACGATTTGAAGCTCTGCATATTTTTCACACCTTTTCAGCCTCTTCAAATTTTTCACACCTTTTCAGGCTCTTCAAATTTTTCACACCTTTTCAGGCTCTTCAAATGTTTCACACCTTTTCAGCCTCTTCAAATTTTTCACACCTTTTCAGGCTCTTCATATTTTTCACACCTTTTCAGGCTCTTCAAATTTTTCACACCTTTTCAGGCTCTTCAAATTTTTCCACACCACTTCATGCTTCTCCTATATTTCAGCCCGTTTCAAACTCCTCATGTATTTCACACCTTTTGAAGCTCTTCATATTTTTCACACCTTTTCAGGCTCTTCATGTTTTTGATCACCATTTCATGCTCCTCCTATTTTTCAGACAGTTTCATGCTCATCTCAATTTTGACACCTTTTGAAGCTCTTCATATATTTCACACCTTTTCAAGCTCTTCATATTTTTCACACCTTTTCAGGCTCTTCATGTTTTTCAACACCGCTTCATGCTTCTCCTATTTTTCAGACCGTTACTTGCTCCTCATATTTTTGACACCTTTAGAAGTTCTTCATATTTTTCACACCTTTTCAGGCTCTTCATATTTTTCAGCACCGCTTCATGCTCCTCCTATTTTTCAGACCGTTTCAAGGTCCTCATATTTTTGACACCTTTTGAAGCTTTTCATATTTTTCACACCCTTTCAGGCTCTTCATTTTTTTAAACAGAACTTCTTGCTCCTCCAATTTTTCAGACCGTTTCATGCTCATCTAATTTTTGACACCTTTTGAAGCTATGCATATTTTTCACAACTTTTCAGGCTCTTCATGTTTTTCAACACCAAGCATGCTCCTCGTATTTTTAAGACCGTTTCATGCTCCTCATATTTTTGACACCTTTAGAAGCTCTTCATATTTTTCACACCTTTTCAGGCTCTTCATGTTTTTCAACACCGCTTCATGCTCCTCTTCTTTTTCAGACCGTTTCATGCTTCTCATATTTTTGACACCTTTTTAAGCTCTTCATGTTTTTCACACATTTTCAGGCTCTTCGTGTATTTCAACACCGCTTCATGCTCCTCCTATTTTTCAGAACGTTTCATGCTCCTCATATTTTTGACACATTTTGAAGCTCTTCATATTTTTCTCACCCTTTGAAGCTCTTCATATTTTTCATATTTTTGAAGCTCTTCATATTTTCACACGTTTTCAGGCTCTTCATGTTTTTCAACACCGCTTCATGCTCCTCCTATTTTTAAAACTTTATCATGCTCCTCATATTTTTCATACCTTTTGAAGCTCTTCATATTTTTCACACCTTTTCAGGCTCTTCATGTTTTTGAACACCACTTCATGCTCCTTCTATTTTTCAGAGAGTTTCATGCTCCTCATGTATTTCACACCTTTTGAAGCTTTTCATATTTTTCACACTTTTTCAGGCTCTTCATGTTTTTCAACACCACTTCATTCTTCTCCTATTTTTCAGCCCGTTTCATGCTCCTCATGTCTTTCACACCTTTTGAAGCTCTTCACATTTTCCACACCTTTTCAGGCTCTTCATGTTTTTGATCACCATTTCATGCTCCTCCCATTTTTCAGACCGTTTCATGCTCCTCATATTTTTGACACCTTTTGAAGCGGTTCACATTTTTCACACCTTTTCAGGCTCTTCATGTTTTTGATCACCATTTCATGCTCCTCCCATTTTTCAGACAGTTTCATGCTTCTCATATTTTTGACACCTTTTGAAGCTCTTCATATTTTTCACACCCTTTCAGGCTCTTAATGTTTTTCAACACCACTTCATGCTCCTCCAATTTTTCATACGTTTTCATGCTCCTCATATTTTTGACACCTTTTGAAGCTCTTCATATTGTTCACACCTTTTCAGGCTCTTCATGTTTTTGAACACCGTTTCATGTTCCTCGTATTTTTCAGGCCATTTCATGCTCGTCATGTATTTCACACTTTTGAAGCTCTTCATATTTTTCACACCTTTTCAGGATCTTCATGTTTTTCAACACCACTTCATGCTTCTCCTATTTTTCAGCCCGTTTCATGCTCCTCATATTTTTGACACCTTTTGAAGCTTTTCATATTTTTCACACCTTTTCAGGCTCTTCATGTTTTTGAACACCACTTCATGCTCCTTCTATTTTTCAGAGAGTTTCATGCTCCTCATGTATTTCACACGTTTTGAAGCTCTTCATATGTTTCACACCTTTTGAATTCTTCATATTTTTCACACCTTTTCAAGCTCTTCATATTTTTCACACCTTTTCAGGCTCTTCATGTTTTTCAACACCGCTTCATGCTCCTCCTATTTTTCAGACCGTTTCATGCTCCACACATTTTGAAACCTTTTGAAGCTCTTCATATTTTTCACACCTTTTCAGGCTCTCCATGTTTTTCATCACCGATTCATGCTCCTCCTATTTTTGAGGCCGTTTCATGCTCCTCATATTTTTGACACCTTTTTAAGCTCTTCATGTTTTTCACACATTTTCAGGCTCTTCATGTATTTCAACACCGCTTCATGCTCCTCCTATTTTTCAGAACGTTTCATGCTCCTCATATTTTTGATCATTTTGAAGCTCTTCATATTTTTCTCACCCTTTGAAGCTCTTCATATTTTTCATATTTTTGAAGCTCTTCATATTTTCACACGTTTTAAGGCTCTTCATGTTTTTCAACACCGCTTCATGCTCCTCCTATTTTTAAAACTTTATCATGCTCCTCATATTTTTCATACCTTTTGAAGCTCTTCATATTTTTCACACCTTTTCAGGCTCTTCATGTTTTTGAACACCACTTCATGCTCCTTCTATTTTTCAGAGAGTTTCATGCTCCTCATGTATTTCACACCTTTTGAAGCTTTTCATATTTTTCACACTTTTTCAGGCTCTTCATGTTTTTCAACACCACTTCATTCTTCTCCTATTTTTCAGCCCGTTTCATGCTCCTCATGTCTTTCACACCTTTTGAAGCTCTTCACATTTTTCACACCTTTTCAGGCTCTTCATGTTTTTGATCACCATTTCATGCTCCTCCCATTTTTCAGACCGTTTCATGCTCCTCATATTTTTGACACCTTTTGAAGCGGTTCATATTTTTCACACCTTTTCAGACTCTTCATGTTTTTGAACACCACTTCATGCTCCTCCTATTATTCAGACAGTTTCATGCTTCTCATATTTTTGACACCTTTTGAAGCTCTTCATATTTTTCACACCCTTTCAGGCTCTTAATGTTTTTCAACACCACTTCATGCTCCTCCAATTTTTCATACGTTTTCATGCTCCTCATATTTTTGACACCTTTTGAAGCTCTTCATATTGTTCACACCTTTTCAGGCTCTTCATGTTTTTGAACACCGTTTCATGTTCCTCGTATTTTTCAGGCCATTTCATGCTAGTCATGTATTTCACACTTTTGAAGCTCTTCATATTTTTCACACCTTTTCAGGATCTTCATGTTTTTCAACACCACTTCATGCTTCTCCTATTTTTCAGCCCGTTTCATGCTCCTCATATTTTTGACACCTTTTGAAGCTTTTCATATTTTTCACACCTTTTCAGGCTCTTCATGTTTTTGAACACCACTTCATGCTCCTCCTATTTTTCAGAGAGTTTCATGCTCCTCTTGTATTTCACACGATTTGAAGCTCTGCATATTTTTCACACCTTTTCAGCCTCTTCAAATTTTTCACACCTTTTCAGGCTCTTCAAATTTTTCACACCTTTTCAGGCTCTTCAAATGTTTCACACCTTTTCAGCCTCTTCAAATTTTTCACACCTTTTCAGGCTCTTCATATTTTTCACACCTTTTCAGGCTCTTCAAATTTTTCACACCTTTTCAGGCTCTTCAAATTTTTCCACACCACTTCATGCTTCTCCTATATTTCAGCCCGTTTCAAACTCCTCATGTATTTCACACCTTTTGAAGCTCTTCATATTTTTCACACCTTTTCAGGCTCTTCATGTTTTTGATCACCATTTCATGCTCCTCCTATTTTTCAGACAGTTTCATGCTCATCTCAATTTTGACACCTTTTGAAGCTCTTCATATATTTCACACCTTTTCAAGCTCTTCATATTTTTCACACCTTTTCAGGCTCTTCATGTTTTTCAACACCGCTTCATGCTTCTCCTATTTTTCAGACCGTTACTTGCTCCTCATATTTTTGACACCTTTAGAAGTTCTTCATATTTTTCACACCTTTTCAGGCTCTTCATATTTTTCAGCACCGCTTCATGCTCCTCCTATTTTTCAGACCGTTTCAAGGTCCTCATATTTTTGACACCTTTTGAAGCTTTTCATATTTTTCACACCCTTTCAGGCTCTTCATTTTTTTAAACAGAACTTCTTGCTCCTCCAATTTTTCAGACCGTTTCATGCTCATCTAATTTTTGACACCTTTTGAAGCTATGCATATTTTTCACAACTTTTCAGGCTCTTCATGTTTTTCAACACCAAGCATGCTCCTCGTATTTTTAAGACCGTTTCATGCTCCTCATATTTTTGACACCTTTAGAAGCTCTTCATATTTTTCACACCTTTTCAGGCTCTTCATGTTTTTCAACACCGCTTCATGCTCCTCTTCTTTTTCAGACCGTTTCATGCTTCTCATATTTTTGACACCTTTTTAAGCTCTTCATGTTTTTCACACATTTTCAGGCTCTTCATGTATTTCAACACCGCTTCATGCTCCTCCTATTTTTCAGAACGTTTCATGCTCCTCATATTTTTGACACATTTTGAAGCTCTTCATATTTTTCTCACCCTTTGAAGCTCTTCATATTTTTCATATTTTTGAAGCTCTTCATATTTTCACACGTTTTCAGGCTCTTCATGTTTTTCAACACCGCTTCATGCTCCTCCTATTTTTAAAACTTTATCATGCTCCTCATATTTTTCATACCTTTTGAAGCTCTTCATATTTTTCACACCTTTTCAGGTTCTTCATGTTTTTGAACACCACTTCATGCTCCTTCTATTTTTCAGAGAGTTTCATGCTCCTCATGTATTTCACACCTTTTGAAGCTTTTCATATTTTTCACACTTTTTCAGGCTCTTCATGTTTTTCAACACCACTTCATTCTTCTCCTATTTTTCAGCCCGTTTCATGCTCCTCATGTCTTTCACACCTTTTGAAGCTCTTCACATTTTTCACACCTTTTCAGGCTCTTCATGTTTTTGATCACCATTTCATGCTCCTCCCATTTTTCAGACCGTTTCATGCTCCTCATATTTTTGACACCTTTTGAAGCGGTTCACATTTTTCACACCTTTTCAGGCTCTTCATGTTTTTGATCACCATTTCATGCTCCTCCCATTTTTCAGACAGTTTCATGCTTCTCATATTTTTGACACCTTTTGAAGCTCTTCATATTTTTCACACCCTTTCAGGCTCTTAATGTTTTTCAACACCACTTCATGCTCCTCCAATTTTTCATACGTTTTCATGCTCCTCATATTTTTGACACCTTTTGAAGCTCTTCATATTGTTCACACCTTTTCAGGCTCTTCATGTTTTTGAACACCGTTTCATGTTCCTCGTATTTTTCAGGCCATTTCATGCTCGTCATGTATTTCACACTTTTGAAGCTCTTCATAATTTTCACACCTTTTCAGGATCTTCATGTTTTTCAACACCACTTCATGCTTCTCCTATTTTTCAGCCCGTTTCATGCTCCTCATATTTTTGACACCTTTTGAAGCTTTTCATATTTTTCACACCTTTTCAGGCTCTTCATGTTTTTGAACACCACTTCATGCTCCTTCTATTTTTCAGAGAGTTTCATGCTCCTCATGTATTTCACACGTTTTGAAGCTCTTCATATGTTTCACACCTTTTGAATTCTTCATATTTTTCACACCTTTTCAAGCTCTTCATATTTTTCACACCTTTTCAGGCTCTTCATGTTTTTCAACACCGCTTCATGCTCCTCCTATTTTTCAGACTGTTTCATGCTCCACACATTTTGAAACCTTTTGAAGCTCTTCATATTTTTCACACCTTTTCAGGCTCTCCATGTTTTTCATCACCGATTCATGCTCCTCCTATTTTTGAGGCCGTTTCATGCTCCTCATATTTTTGACACCTTTTTAAGCTCTTCATGTTTTTCACACATTTTCAGGCTCTTCATGTATTTCAACACCGCTTCATGCTCCTCCTATTTTTCAGAACGTTTCATGCTCCTCATATTTTTGACACATTTTGAAGCTCTTCATATTTTTCTCACCCTTTGAAGCTCTTCATATTTTTCATATTTTTGAAGCTCTTCATATTTTCACACGTTTTCAGGCTCTTCATGTTTTTCAACACCGCTTCATGCTCCTCCTATTTTTAAAACTTTATCATGCTCCTCATATTTTTCATACCTTTTGAAGCTCTTCATATTTTTCACACCTTTTCAGGCTCTTCATGTTTTTGAACACCACTTCATGCTCCTTCTATTTTTCAGAGAGTTTCATGCTCCTCATGTATTTCACACCTTTTGAAGCTTTTCATATTTTTCACACTTTTTCAGGCTCTTCATGTTTTTCAACACCACTTCATTCTTCTCCTATTTTTCAGCCCGTTTCATGCTCCTCATGTCTTTCACACCTTTTGAAGCTCTTCACATTTTTCACACCTTTTCAGGCTCTTCATGTTTTTGATCACCATTTCATGCTCCTCCCATTTTTCAGACCGTTTCATGCTCCTCATATTTTTGACACCTTTTGAAGCGGTTCATATTTTTCACACCTTTTCAGACTCTTCATGTTTTTGAACACCACTTCATGGTCCTCCTATTATTCAGACAGTTTCATGCTTCTCATATTTTTGACACCTTTTGAAGCTCTTCATATTTTTCACACCCTTTCAGGCTCTTAATGTTTTTCAACACCACTTCATGCTCCTCCAATTTTTCATACGTTTTCATGCTCCTCATATTTTTGACACCTTTTGAAGCTCTTCATATTGTTCACACCTTTTCAGGCTCTTCATGTTTTTGAACACCGTTTCATGTTCCTCGTATTTTTCAGGCCATTTCATGCTCGTCATGTATTTCACACTTTTGAAGCTCTTCATATTTTTCACACCTTTTCAGGATCTTCATGTTTTTCAACACCACTTCATGCTTCTCCTATTTTTCAGCCCGTTTCATGCTCCTCATATTTTTGACACCTTTTGAAGCTTTTCATATTTTTCACACCTTTTCAGGCTCTTCATGTTTTTGAACACCACTTCATGCTCCTCCTATTTTTCAGAGAGTTTCATGCTCCTCTTGTATTTCACACGATTTGAAGCTCTGCATATTTTTCACACCTTTTCAGGCTCTTCAAATTTTTCACACCTTTTCAGGCTCTTCAAATGTTTCACACCTTTTCAGCCTCTTCAAATTTTTCACACCTTTTCAGGCTCTTCATATTTTTCACACCTTTTCAGGGTCTTCAAATTTTTCACACCTTTTCAGGCTCTTCAAATTTTTCCACACCACTTCATGCTTCTCCTATATTTCAGCCCGTTTCAAACTCCTCATGTATTTCACACCTTTTGAAGCTCCTCATATTTTTCACACCTTTTCAGGCTCTTCAGGTTTTGATCACCATTTCATGCTCCTCCTATTTTTCAGACAGTTTCATGCTCATCTCAATTTTGACACCTTTTGAAGCTCTTCATATATTTCACACCTTTTCAAGCTCTTCATATTTTTCACACCTTTTCAGGCTCTTCATGTTTTTCAACACCGCTTCATGCTTCTCCTATTTTTCAGACCGTTACTTGCTCCTCATATTTTTGACACCTTTAGAAGTTCTTCATATTTTTCACACCTTTTCAGGCTCTTCATATTTTTCAGCACCGCTTCATGCTCCTCCTATTTTTCAGACCGTTTCAAGGTCCTCATATTTTTGACACCTTTTGAAGCTTTTCATATTTTTCACACCCTTTCAGGCTCTTCATTTTTTTAAACAGAACTTCTTGCTCCTCCAATTTTTCAGACCGTTTCATGCTCATGTAATTTTTGACACCTTTTGAAGCTATGCATATTTTTCACAACTTTTCAGGCTCTTCATGTTTTTCAACACCAAGCATGCTCCTCGTATTTTTAAGACCGTTTCATGCTCCTCATATTTTTGACACCTTTAGAAGCTCTTCATATTTTTCACACCTTTTCAGGCTCTTCATGTTTTTCAACACCGCTTCATGCTCCTCTTCTTTTTCAGACCGTTTCATGCTTCTCATATTTTTGACACCTTTTTAAGCTCTTCATGTTTTTCACACATTTTCAGGCTCTTCATGTATTTCAACACCGCTTCATGCTCCTCCTATTTTTCAGAACGTTTCATGCTCCTCATATTTTTGACACCTTTTGAAGCTCTTCATATTTTTCACACCTTTTCAGGCTCTTCATGTTTTTGAACACCACTTCATGCTCCTTCTATTTTTCAGAGAGTTTCATGCTCCTCATGTATTTCACACCTTTTGAAGCTTTTCATATTTTTCACACTTCTTCAGGCTCTTCATGTTTTTCAACACCACTTCATTCTTCTCCTATTTTTCAGCCCGTTTCATGCTCCTCATGTCTTTCACACCTTTTGAAGCTCTTCACATTTTTCACACCTTTTCAGGCTCTTCATGTTTTTGATCACCATTTCATGCTCCTCCCATTTTTCAGACCGTTTCATGCTCCTCATATTTTTGACACCTTTTGAAGCGGTTCACATTTTTCACACCTTTTCAGGCTCTTCATGTTTTTGATCACCATTTCATGCTCCTCCCATTTTTCAGACAGTTTCATGCTTCTCATATTTTTGACACCTTTTGAAGCTCTTCATATTTTTCACACCCTTTCAGGCTCTTAATATTTTTCAACACCACTTCATGCTCCTCCAATTTTTCATACGTTTTCATGCTCCTCATATTTTTGACACCTTTTGAAGCTCTTCATATTGTTCACACCTTTTCAGGCTCTTCATGTTTTTGAACACCGTTTCATGTTCCTCGTATTTTTCAGGCCATTTCATGCTCGTCATGTATTTCACACTTTTGAAGCTCTTCATATTTTTCACACCTTTTCAGGATCTTCATGTTTTTCAACACCACTTCATGCTTCTCCTATTTTTCAGCCCGTTTCATGCTCCTCATATTTTTGACACCTTTTGAAGCTTTTCATATTTTTCACACCTTTTCAGGCTCTTCATGTTTTTGAACACCACTTCATGCTCCTTCTATTTTTCAGAGAGTTTCATGCTCCTCATGTATTTCACACGTTTTGAAGCTCTTCATATGTTTCACACCTTTTGAATTCTTCATATTTTTCACACCTTTTCAAGCTCTTCATATTTTTCACACCTTTTCAGGCTCTTCATGTTTTTCAACACCGCTTCATGCTCCTCCTATTTTTCAGACCGTTTCATGCTCCACACATTTTGAAACCTTTTGAAGCTCTTCATATTTTTCACACCTTTTCAGGCTCTCCATGTTTTTCATCACCGATTCATGCTCCTCCTATTTTTGAGGCCGTTTCATGCTCCTCATATTTTTGACACCTTTTTAAGCTCTTCATGTTTTTCACACATTTTCAGGCTCTTCATGTATTTCAACACCGCTTCATGCTCCTCCTATTTTTCAGAACGTTTCATGCTCCTCATATTTTTGACACATTTTGAAGCTCTTCATATTTTTCTCACCCTTTGAAGCTCTTCATATTTTTCATATTTTTGAAGCTCTTCATATTTTCACACGTTTTCAGGCTCTTCATGTTTTTCAACACCGCTTCATGCTCCTCCTATTTTTAAAACTTTATCATGCTCCTCATATTTTTCATACCTTTTGAAGCTCTTCATATTTTTCACACCTTTTCAGGCTCTTCATGTTTTTGAACACCACTTCATGCTCCTTCTATTTTTCAGAGAGTTTCATGCTCCTCATGTATTTCACACCTTTTGAAGCTTTTCATATTTTTCACACTTTTTCAGGCTCTTCATGTTTTTCAACACCACTTCATTCTTCTCCTATTTTTCAGCCCGTTTCATGCTCCTCATGTCTTTCACACCTTTTGAAGCTCTTCACATTTTTCACACCTTTTCAGGCTCTTCATGTTTTTGATCACCATTTCATGCTCCTCCCATTTTTCAGACCGTTTCATACTCCTCATATTTTTGACACCTTTTGAAGCGGTTCATATTTTTCACACCTTTTCAGACTCTTCATGTTTTTGAACACCACTTCATGCTCCTCCTATTATTCAGACAGTTTCATGCTTCTCATATTTTTGACACCTTTTGAAGCTCTTCATATTTTTCACACCCTTTCAGGCTCTTAATGTTTTTCAACACCACTTCATGCTCCTCCAATTTTTCATACGTTTTCATGCTCCTCATATTTTTGACACCTTTTGAAGCTCTTCATATTGTTCACACCTTTTCAGGCTCTTCATGTTTTTGAACACCGTTTCATGTTCCTCGTATTTTTCAGGCCATTTCATGCTCGTCATGTATTTCACACTTTTGAAGCTCTTCATATTTTTCACACCTTTTCAGGATCTTCATGTTTTTCAACACCACTTCATGCTTCTCCTATTTTTCAGCCCGTTTCATGCTCCTCATATTTTTGACACCTTTTGAAGCTTTTCATATTTTTCACACCTTTTCAGGCTCTTCATGTTTTTGAACACCACTTCATGCTCCTTCTATTTTTCAGAGAGTTTCATGCTCCTCATGTATTTCACACGTTTTGAAGCTCTTCATATGTTTCACACCTTTTGAATTCTTCATATTTTTCACACCTTTTCAAGCTCTTCATATTTTTCACACCTTTTCAGGCTCTTCATGTTTTTCAACACCGCTTCATGCTCCTCCTATTTTTCAGACCGTTTCATGCTCCACACATTTTGAAAACTTTTGAAGCTCTTCATATTTTTCACACCTTTTCAGGCTCTCCATGTTTTTCATCACCGATTCATGCTCCTCCTATTTTTGAGGCCGTTTCATGCTCCTCATATTTTTGACACCTTTTGAATCTCTTCATATTTTTCACACCTTTTAGGCTCTTCAAGTTTTTGAACAGCGCTTCATGCTCCTCATATTTTTCAGACCGTTTCATGCTCCTCATATTTTTCACACCTTTTGAAGCTCTTCATATTTTTCATATTTTTGAAGCTCTTCATATTTTTCACACTTTTTCAGGCTCTTCATGTTTTTGAGCACACCTTCTTGCTCCTCCTATTTTTCAGACCGTTTCATGCTCCTCATGTATTTCACACCATTTGAAGCACTTCATGTTTTTCACACCTTTTCAGGCTCTTCAAATTTTTCACACCTTTTCAGGCTCTTCAAATTTTTCACACCTTTTCAGGCTCTTCAAATTTTTCACACCTTTTCAGGCTCTTCAAAATTTTCACACCTTTTCAGGCTCTTCATATTTTTCACACCTTTTCAGGCTCTTCAAATTTTTCACACCTTTTCAGGCTCTTCAAATTTTTCCACACCACTTCATGCTTCTCCTATATTACAGCCCGTTTCAAACTCCTCATGTATTTCACACCTTTTGAAGCTCTTCATATTTTTCACACCTTTTCAGGCTCTTCATGTTTTTGATCACCGTTTCATGCTCCTCCTATTTTTCAGACAGTTTCATGCTCATCTCAATTTTGACACCTTTTGAAGCTCTTCATATATTTCACACCTTTTCAAGCTCTTCATATTTTTCACACCTTTTCAGGCTCTTCATGTTTTTCAACACCGCTTCATGCTTCTCCTATTTTTCAGACCGTTACTTGCTCCTCACATTTTTGACACCTTTAGAAGTTCTTCATATTTTTCACACCTTTTCAGGCTCTTCATATTTTTCAACACCGCTTCATGCTCCTCCTATTTTTCAGACCGTTTCAAGGTCCTCATATTTTTGACACCTTTTGAAGCTTTTCATATTTTTCACACCCTTTCAGGCTCTTCATTTTTTTAAACAGTACTTCTTGCTCCTCCAATTTTTCAGACCGTTTCATGCTCATCTAATTTTTGACACCTTTTGAAGCTATGCATATTTTTCACAACTTTTCAGGCTCTTCATGTTTTTCAACACCACTGCATGCTCCTCGTATTTTTAAGACCGTTTCATGCTCCTCATATTTTTGACACCTTTAGAAGCTCTTCATATTTTTCACACCTTTTCAGGCTCTTCATGTTTTTCAACACCGCTTCATGCTCCTCTTCTTTTTCAGACCGTTTCATGCTCCTCATATTTTTGACACCTTTTTAAGCTCTTCATGTTTTTCACACATTTTCAGGCTCTTCATGTATTTCAACACCGTTTCATGCTCCTCCTATTTTTCAGAACGTTTCATGCTCCTCATATTTTTGACACCTTTTGAAGCTCTTCATATTTTTCTCACCCTTTGAAGCTCTTCATATTTTTCATATTTTTGAAGCTCTTCATATTTTCACACGTTTTCAGGCTCTTCATGTTTTTCAACACCGCTTCATGCTCCTCCTATTTTTAAAACTGTATCATGCTCCTCATATTTTTCATACCTTTTGAAGCTCTTCATATTTTTCACACCTTTTCAGGCTCTTCATGTTTTTCAACATCGCTTCATGCTCCGCCTATTTTTCAGACCGTTTCATGCTCCTCATATTTTTGACACCTTTTGAAGCTCTTCATATTTTTCATATTTTTGAAGCTCTTCATATTTTCACACGTTTTCAGGCTCTTCATGTTTTTCAACACCGCTTCATGCTCCTCCTATTTTTAAAACTGTATCCTGCTCCTCATATTTTTCATACCTTTTGAAGCTCTTCATATTTTCACAACTTTTCAGACTCTTCATGTTTTTGAACACCGCTTCATGCTCCTCCTATTATTCAGACAGTTTCATGCTTCTCATATTTTTGACGCCTTTTGAAGCTCTTCATATATTTCACACCCTTTCAGGCTCTTAATGTTTTTCAACACCATTTCATGATCCTCCTATTTTTCATACGTTTTCATGCTCCTCATATTTTTGACACCTTTTGAAGCTCTTCATATTGTTCACACCTGTTCAGGCTCTTCATGTTTTTGAACACCGTTTCATGTTCCTCGTATTTTTCAGGCCATTTCATGCTCGTCATGTATTTCACACTTTTGAAGCTCTTCATATTTTTCACACCTTTTCAGGATCTTCATGTTTTTCAACACCACTTCATGCTTCTCCTATTTTTCAGCCCGTTTCATGCTCCTCATATTTTTGACACCTTTTGAAGCTTTTCATATTTTTCACACCTTTTCAGGCTCTTCATGTTTTTGAACACCACTTCATGCTCCTTCTATTTTTCAGAGAGTTTCATGCTCCTCATGTATTTCACACGTTTTGAAGCTCTTCATATGTTTCACACCTTTTGAAGTTCTTCATATTTTTCACACCTTTTCAAGCTCTTAATATTTTTCACACCTTTTCAGGCTCTTCATGTTTTTCAACACCGCTTCATGCTCCTCCTATTTTTCAGACCGTTTCATGCTACTCATTTTTTTGACACCTTTTGAAGCTCTTAACTTTTTTCACACCTTTTCAGGCTCTTCATGTTTTTGAATACCGCTTCATGCTCCTCCTACTTTTCAGACCGTTTCATGCTCCTCATATTTTAGATTTCTTTTGAACGTCTGCATATTTTTCACACCTTTTTAGGCTCTTCATTTTTTTGAACACCACTTCATGCTCCTCCCATTTTTCAGACAGTTTCATGCTCATCTCATTTTTGACACCTTTTGAAGCTCTTCATATTTTTCACACCTTTTGAAGATCTTCATATTTTCACACGTTTTCAGGCTCTTCAGGTTTTTCAACATCTTTTCATGCTCCTCCTATTTTTCAGACCGTTTCATGCTCCTCATATTTTTGACAAGTTTTGAGTCTCTTCATATTTTTCAACACCTTTTCAGGCTCTTCATGTTTTTAAACACCGCTTCATTCTCCTCCTATTTTTCAGACCATTTCATGCTCCTCAAATTTTTGACAGCTTTTGAAGCTCTTCATCTTTTTCACACCTTTTCAGGCTCTTCATGTTTTTGAACACCGCTTCTTGCTCCTCCTATTTTTCAGACCATTTCATGCTCATCATATTTTTCACACCTTTTGAAACTCTTGATATTTTTCACACCATTTCAGGCTCTTCATGTTTTTGAACATCGCTTCATGCTCTTCCTATTTTTCAGACGGTTTCTAGCTCCTCATGTATTTCACACCTTTTGAAGCTCTTCGTATTTTTCACACTTTTTCAGGATCTTCATGTTTTTGAACACCGCTTCATGCTCCTCCTATTTTTCAAACCGTTACTTGCTCCACATATTTTTGACACCTTTTGAAGCTCTTAATATTGTTCACACCTTTTCAGGCTCTTCATGTTTTTCAACACAGCTTCATGCTCCTCCTATTTTTCAGACCGTTTCATGCTCCTCATATTTTTGACACCTTTTGAAGCTCTTTACATATTTCACACCTTTTCAGGCTCTTCATATTTTTCAACACCACTTCATGCTCCTCCTATTTTTCAGACCGATTCTTGCTCCTCATATTTTTGACAACTTTTGAAGCTCTTCATATTTTTCACACCTTTTCAGTCTCTTCATGTTCTTCAACACCGCTTCATGCTCCTCCAATATTTCAGATCATGTCATGTTTCTCATATTTTTCACACCTTTTGAGGCTCTTCATATTTTTCACACCTTTTCACGCTCTTCATATATTTCCACACCACTTCATGCTTCTCCTATTTTTCAGCCCGTTTCATGCTCCTCATGTATTTCACACCTTTTGAAGTGCTTCATATTTTTCACACCTTTTCACGCTCTTCATATTTTTCCACACCACTTCATGCTTCTCCTATTTTTCAACCCGTTTCATGCTCCTCATGTATTTCACACCTTTTGAAGCTCTTCATATTTTTCACAACTTTTGAAGCTCTTCATATATTTCACACCTTTTGAAGCTCTTCATAATTTTCACACGTTTTCAGGCTCTTCATGTTTTTCAAAACGACTTCATGATCCTCCTATTTTTCATACCGTTCCTGCTCCTCATATTTTTGACACCTTTTGAAGTTCTTCCTATTTTTCACAACTCTTCATGCTCTTCATGTTTTTCGACACCGCTTCATGCTCCTCCTATTTTACAGCCTGTTTCATGCTCTTCATATTTTTGACACCTTTTGAAGCTCTTCATATTTTTCACACCTTTTCCCGCTCTTCATGTTTGTTAAAACCGTTTCTTGCTCCTCCTATTTTTCAGACCGTTTCATGCTCCTCATATTTTTGACATCTTTTGATACTCTTCATATTTTTCACTCCTTTTCAGATCTTCATGTTTTTCAACACCACTTCATGCTCCTTCTATATTTCAAACCGATTCATGCTCCTCATATTTTTGACACGTTTTGAAGCTCTTCATATTCTTCACAGCTTTTCATGCTCTTCATGTTTTTCAACACCGCTTCATGCTCCTCCTATTTTTCAGACCGTTTCATGCTCCTCATATTTTTGACACCTTTTGAAGCTCTTCATATATTTCACACCTTTTCAGGTCTTCATGTTTTTCAATACCACTTCATGCTCCTCCTATTTTTCTGACCGTTTCATGCTCCTCTTATTTTTGACACCTTTTGAAGATCTCCATATTTCTCACACCTTTTCAGGCTCTTCATGTTTTTCAACACCGCTTCATGCTCCTCCTATTTTTCAGACCGTCTCATGCTCCTCATATTTTTCACACCTTTTGAAGCTCTTCATATTTTGCACACCTTTTCAGGCTCTTCATGTTTTTCAACACCGCTTCATTCTCCTTCTATTTTTCAGACCGTTTCATTGTCCTCATATTTTGAAACCTTTTGAATCTCTTCATATACTTCACACTTTTTCAGGCTCTTCATGTTTTTCACCAACACTTCATGATCCTCCTATTTTTTAGGCCATTTCATGCTCATCTCATTTTTGACACCGTTTGAAGCTCTTCATATTTTTCACACCTTTTGAAGCTCTTCATATTTTTCACACCTTTTGAAGCTGTTCATATTTTTCACAGGTTTTCAGGCTCTTCATGTTTTCAACACCACTTCATGCTCCTCCTATTTTTCTGACCGTTTCATGCCCCTCATATTTTTCACACCTTTTGAAGATCTTCATATGTTTCACACCTTTTCAGGCTCTTCATGTTTTTGAACAAAACTTCATGCTTCTATTTTTCAGAGCGTTTAATGCTCCTCATGTACTTCACACCTTTTGAAGTTCTTCATATATTTCACACCTTTTCAGGCTCTTCATGTTTTTCAACACCGCTTCATGCTCCTCCTATTTTTCAGACCGTTCATTCTCCTCATAATTTTGAAACATTTTGAAGCTCTTCTTATTTTTCACACCTTTTCAGGCTCTTCATGGTTTTCAAGACGGCTTCATGCTCCAGCTATTTTCCGGACCGTTCATGCTCATCATATTTTTGACACCTTTTGAAGCTCTTCATATTTTTCACACCTTTTCAGGCTCCTCATGTTTTTCAACACCGCTTCATGCTCCTCCTATTTTTCAGACCGTTTCATGCTCCTCATATTTTTCACACCTTTTGAAGCTCTTCATATATTTCACACTTTTTCAGGCTCATCATGTTTTTCAACACCACTTCATGCTCCTCCTATCTTTCAGGCCGTTTCATGCTCATCTCATTTTTGACACCTTTTGAAGCTATTCATATTTTTCACACCTTTAGAAGCTCTTCATATTTTTCACACGTTCTCAGGCTCTTCATGTTTTTCGACACCGCTTCATGCACCTCCTATTTTTCAGACCGTTTCGTGCTCCTCATATTTTTCACACCTTTTGAAGCTCGTCATATTTTTCACACCTTTTTAGGCTCTTCACGTTTTTCAACACCACTTCATGCTCCTCGTATTTTTCAGACAGTTTCATGCTCCTAATATTTTTGACACCTTATGAAGCTCTTCATATTTTTCACACCTTTTCAGACTCTTCATGCTTTACAAAACCACTTCATTCTCCTCCTATTTTTCAGACCGGTTCATGCTCCTCATATTTTTCACATCTTTTGATACTCTTCATATTTTTCACACCTTTTCAGGCTCTTCAGGTTTTTAAACATCACTTCATGCTCCTCCTATTTTTCAGACCGTTCATTCTCCTCATAATTTTGAAACATTTTGAAGCTCTTCTTATTTTTCACACCTTTTCAGGCTCTTCATGGTTTTCAACACGGCTTCATGATCCTCCTATTTTTCATACCGTTCATGCTCCTCATATTTTTGACACCTTTTGAAGTTCTTCATATTTTTCACAACTCTTCATGCTCTTCATGTTTTTCGACACTGCTTCATGCTCCTCCTATTTTTCAGCCTGTTTCATGCTCCTCATATTTTTGACACCTTTTGAAGCTCTTCATATATTTCACACCTTTTCACGCTCTTCATGTTTGTTTAAACCGTTTCTTGCTTCTTCTATTTTCCAAACCTTTTCTTGCTCCTCATATTTTTGACACCTTATGAAGCTCTTCATATTTTTCACACCTTTTCAGACTCTTCATGTTTTTCAACACCACTTCATGCTCATCCTATTTTTCAGACCGATTCAACCTCCTCATATTTTTGACACCTTTTGAAGCTCTTCATATATTTCACACCTTTTGAAGCTCTTCATATTTTTCATACCTTTTCAGGCTCTCCATATTTTTGAACACCGCTTCATGCCCCTCCTATCTTTCAGACCATTTCATGCTCATCTCATTTTTGACACCTTTTGAAGCTCTTCATATTTTTCACATTTTTGAAGCTCTTCATATTTTTCACACCTTTTCAGGCTCGTTATGATTTTCAACACAGCTTAATGCTCCTCCTATTTTTCAGACCGTTTCATGCTCATCTCAATTTGACACCTTTTGAAGCTCTTCATATTTTTCACACCTTTTGAAGCTCTTCATATTTTTCACACATTTTCAGGCTCTTCATGTTTTTCAACACCGCTTCTTGCTCCTCCTATTTTTCCGACCGTTTCATGCTCCTCATATTTTTGACACGTTTTGAAGCTCTTCATATTTTTCACACCTTTTCAGGCTCTTCATGTTTTTCAACACCGGTTCATGCTCCTTCTATTTTTCAGAAAGTTTCTTGCTCCTCATATTTTTGAAACCTTTTGAAGCTCTTCATATTTTTCTCACATTTTCAGGTTCTTCCTGTTTTTCAACACCATTTCATGCTCCTCTTATTTTTCAGACCGTTTCATGCTCCTCCTATTTTTCAGAGCGTTTCATGATCCTCATATATTTGAAACCTTTTGAAGCTCTTCATATTTTTCACAACTTTTCAAGCTCTTCAAGATTTTCAACAACGCTTCATGCTCCTGCTTTTTTTCAGACCGTTTCGTGCTCCTCATATATTTGACAGCTTTTGAAGCTCTTCATATTTTTCACACCTTTTCAGGCTCTTCATGTTTTTGAACATCACTTCATGCTCTTCCTTTTTTTCAGACCATTTCTTTCCCCTCATATATTTGACACATTTTGAAGCTGTTCATACTTTTCACAACTTGTCAGGCTCTTCATGTTTTTGAACACCGCTTCATGCTCCTCCTATTTTTCAGACCGTTTCATGCTCGTCATATTTTTCACACCTTTTAAAGCTCTTCATATTTTTCACACCTTTTCAGGCTCTTCATGTTTTTCAACACCACTTCATGCTCCTCCTATCTTTCAGACCATTTCATGCTCATCTCATTTTTGACACCTTTTGAAGCTCTTCATATATTTCACACCTTTTGAAGCTCTTCATAATTTTCACACGTTTTCAGGCTCTTCATGTTTTTCAACAAGATTTCATGCTTCTCCTGTTTTTCAGACCGTTTCAAGCTCCTCATGTATTTCACACCATTTGAAGCTCTTCATATTTTTCACACCTTTTCAG
Organism: Dama dama; assembly: GCF_033118175.1. Lineage (NCBI taxonomy): Eukaryota > Metazoa > Chordata > Mammalia > Artiodactyla > Cervidae > Dama > Dama dama. The sequence goes on along the minus strand of NW_026870988.1, from coordinate 1,859,036 downwards.
GCTCTTCATGTTTTTCAACACCGCTTCATGCTCCTCCTATCTTTCAGACCATTTCATGCTCATCTCATTTTTGACACCTTTTGAAGCTCTTCATATATTTCACACCTTTTGAAGCTCTTCATAATTTTCACACGTTTTCAGGCTCTTCATGTTTTTCAACACGGCTTCATGATCCTCCTATTTTTCATACCGTTCATGCTCCTCATATTTTTGACACCTTTTGAAGTTCTTCCTATTTTTCACAACTCTTCATGCTCTTCATGTTTTTCGACACCGCTTCATGCTCCTCCTATTTTACAGCCTGTTTCATGCTCCTCATATTTTTGAAACCTTTTGAAGCTCTTCATATTTTTCACACCTTTTCCCACTCTTCATGTTTGTTAAACCCGTTTCTTGCTCCTCCTATTTTTCAGACCGTTTCATGCTCCTCATATTTTTGACACCTTATGAAGCTCTTCATATTTTTCACTCCTTTTCAGATCTTCATGTTTTTCAACACCACTTCATGCTCCTTCTATTTTTCAGACCGATTCATGCTCCTCATATTTTTGACACGTTTTGAAGCTCTTCATATTCTTCACAGCTTTTGATGCTCTTCATGTTTTTCAACACCTTTTCATGCTCCTGATATATTTCAGACAGTTTCATGCTCCTCATATTTTGACACATTTAGAAGCTCTTCATATTTTTCACACCTTTTGAGGCTCTTCATGTTTTTCAAAACAGTTTTCTTGCTCCTCATATTTTTCAGACCGTTTCACCCCTCTATATATTTGACCCCTCTTTGAAGCTCTTAATATTTTTCACACCTTTTCAGGCTCTTCTTGTTTTTCAACACCACTTCAAGCTCCTTCTATTTTTCAGACCGTTTCTTGCTCCTCATATTTTTGACACCTTTGAGGCTCTTCCTATATTTCACACTATTTCAGGCTCTTCATCTTTTTCAACACCACTTCAAGCTCCTTCTATTTTTCAGACCTTTTCATGTTTCTCATATATTTGACACAGTTTGAAGCTCTTCATATTTTTCACAACTGTTGAGGCTCTTCATGTTTTTGAAAACAGTTTCTTGCTCCTCTTGTTTTTTCAGACCCTTTCTCCCTCCTCATATTTTTGATACCTTTTTGAAGCTCTTCATTTTTTTCACACCTTTCCAGGCTCTTCAAGTGTATGAACACCGTTTCATGCTCCTCCTATATTTCATACCATTTCATGCTCCTTATATTTTTGACACCTTTTGAAGCTCTGCATATATTTCACACCTTTTCAGGCTCTTCATATTTTTCAACACCGCTTCAAGCTCCTCCTATTTTTCAGACCGTTTCTTGCTCCTCATATTTTTGACACCTTTGAGGCTCTTCATATATTTCACACATTTTCAGGGGTCTTCATGTTTTTCAACACCGCTTCATGCTCCTCCTAATTTTCAGACCGTTTCATTCTCCTCATATTTTTGACACCATTTGAAGCTGTTCATCTTTTTCACACCTTTTCAGGCTCTTCATGTTTTTTAACACCTTTTCATGCTCCTGCTATATTTCAGACCGTTTCATGCTCCTTATATTTTTGACACCTTTTGAAGCTCTTCATATTTTTCACACCTTTTCAGGCTCTTCATATTTTTCAACACCACTTCATGCTCCTATTTTTCAGACCGTATCATGCTCCTCATATGTTTCACACATTTTTCAGGCTCTTCATCTTTTTCAACAATACTTCATGCTCATCCTATGTTTCAGACCGTTTCATGCTCCTCATATTTTTGACACAGTTTGAAGCTCTTCACATTTTTCACAAATTTTCAGGCTCTTCATGTTTTTGAAAACAGTTTCTTGCTCCTCATATTTTTCAGACCGTTTCACCCTCTATATATTTGACACCTTTTTGAAGCTCTGCATATTTTTCACACGTTTTCAGTCTCTTCATGTTTTTCAACACCACTTCAAGCTCCTTCTATTTTTCAGACCGTTTCTTGCTCCTCATATTTTTGACACCTTTGAGGCTCTTCATATATTTCACACTGTTTCAGGCTCTTTATGTTTTCAACACCGCTTCATGCTCCTCCTAATTTTCAGACCGTTTCATTCTCCTCATATTTTTGACACCTTTTGAAGCTCTTCATATTTTTCACACTTTTTCAGGCTCTTCATGTTTTTCAAACCGCTTCATGCTTCTCCTATTTTTCAGACCGTTTCATGCTCCTCATATTTTTGACGCCTTTTGAAGCTCTTCATATTTTTCACACCTTTTCAGGCTCTTCATGTTTTTCAGCACCACTTCATGCTCCTCCTATTTTTCAGACCGTTTCATGCTTCTCATATTTTTGACCACTTTTGAAGCTCTTCATATTTTTCACACCTTTTCAGGCTCTTCATGTTTTTCAACACCGCTTCATGCTCCTACTATTTTTCAGACCCTTTCATGCTCCTCATATTTTTGACACCTTTTTAAGCTCTTCATATTTTTCACACCTTTTCACGCTCTTCATGTTTTTCAACATCGCTTGCTGCTCCTCCTCTTTTTCAGAGCGTTTCATGCTCCTCATAATTTTGACACCTTTGAAGCTCTTCATATTTTTCACACCTTTTCAGGCTCTTCATATTTTTCAACACCACTTCATGCTTCTCCTATTTTTCAGACCGTTTAATGCTCCTTATATTTTTGACACTTTTTGAAGCTCTTCATATTTTTCACACTTCTCCAGGCTCTTCATTTTTTTGAACACCGATTCATGCTCCTCCTATTTTTCAGACCTTTTCATGCTCCTCATGTTTTTGACACCTTTTGAAGCACTTCATATTTTTCACACCTTTTCAGGCTCTTCATGTTTTTCAACAACGCTTCATGCTCCTCCTATTTTTCAGACTGTTTCATGCTCCTCATATGTTTCACACCTTTTGAAGCTCTTCATATTTTTTTTAACACCATTTCACGTTACTCCTATATTTAAGACCGTTTCAAGCTCCTCATATTTTTGACACTTTTTGCAGCTCTTCATATTTTTCACACCTTTTCAGGGTCTTCATGTTTTTCTACACCACTTCATGCTCCTCCTATTTTTCAGACCGTTTTATTCTACTCATATGTTTCACACCTTTTTCAAGCTCTTCATGTCTTTCAACACCACTTCATGCTCCTCCTAATTTTCAGACCGTTTCATTCTCCTCATATTTTTGACACCATTTGAAGCTGTTCATCTTTTTCACACCTTTTCAGGCTCTTCATGTTTTTTAACACCTTTTCATGCTCCTGCTATATTTCAGACCGTTTCATGCTCCTTATATTTTTGACACCTTTTGAAGCTCTTTATATTTTTCATACGTTTTCAGGCTCTTCATATTTTTCAACACCGCTTCATGCTCCTCCTATTTTTCAGACCGTATCATGCTCCTCATATGTTTCACAACTTTTTAAGGCTCTTCATGTTTTTCAACAACACTTCATGCTCCTCCTATGTTTCAGACCGTTTCATGCTCCTCATATTTTTGACACAGTTTGAAGCTCTTCACATTGTTCACACCTTTTGAGGCTCTTCATGTTTTTGAAAACAGTTTCTTGCTCCTCATATTTTTCAGACCGTTTCACCCTCTATATATTTGACACCTTTTTGAAGCTCTTCATATTTTTCACACCTTTTGAGGCTCTTCATGTTTTTGAAAACAGTTTCTTGCTCCTCATATTTTTCAGACCGTTTCACCCTCTATATATTTGACACCTTTTTGAAGCTCTTCATATTTTTCACACCTTTTCAGGCTCTTCATGTTTTTCAACAACGCTTCATGCTCCTCCTATTTTTCAGACCGTTTCATGCTCCTCATATGTTTCACACCTTTTGAAGCTCTTCATATTTTTTTAACACCTTTTCACGCTCCTCCTATATTTCAGACCGTTTCAAGCTCCTCATATTTTTGACACTTTTTGTAGCTCTTCATATTTTTCACACCTTTTCAGGCTCTTCATGTTTTTCTACACCACTTCATGCTCCTCCTATTTTTCAGACCGTTTTATTCTACTCATATGTTTCACAACTTTTTCAAGATCTTCATGTTTTTCAACACCACTTCATGCTCCTCCTAATTATCAGACCGTTTCATTCTCCTCATATTTTTGACACCATTTGAAGCTGTTCATCTTTTTCACACCTTTTCAGGCTCTTCATGTTTTTTAACACCTTTTCATGCTCCTGCTATATTTCAGACCGTTTCATGCTCCTTATATTTTTGACACCTTTTGAAGCTCTTCATATTTTTCATACGTTTTCAGGCTCTTCATATTTTTCAACACCGCTTCATGCTCCCCTATTTTTCAGACCGTATCATGCTCCTTATATGTTTCACAACTTTTTAAGGCTCTTCATGTTTTTCAACAACACTTCATGCTCCTCCTATGTTTCAGACCGTTTCATGCTCCTCATATTTTTGACACAGTTTGAAGCTCTTCACATTGTTCACACCTTTTGAGGCTCTTCATGTTTTTGAAAACAGTTTCTTGCTCCTCATATTTTTCAGACCGTTTCACCCTCTATATATTTGACACCTTTTTGAAGCTCTTCATATTTTTCACACCTTTTGAGGCTCTTCATGTTTTTGAAAACAGTTTCTTGCTCCTCATATTTTTCAGACCGTTTCACCCTCTATATATTTGACACCTTTTTGAAGCTCTTCATATTTTTCACACCTTTTCAGGCTCTTCATGTTTTTCAACAACGCTTCATGCTCCTCCTATTTTTCAGACCGTTTCATGCTCCTCATATGTTTCACACCTTTTGAAGCTCTTCATATTTTTTAACACCTTTTCACGCTCCTCCTATATTTCAGACCGTTTCAAGCTCCTCATATTTTTGACACTTTTTGTAGCTCTTCATATTTTTCACACCTTTTCAGGCTCTTCATGTTTTTCTACACCACTTCATGCTCCTCCTATTTTTCAGACCGTTTTATTCTACTCATATGTTTAACAACTTTTTCAAGATCTTCATGTTTTTCAACACCACTTCATGCTCCTCCTAATTACCAGACCGTTTCATTCTCCTCATATTTTTGACACCATTTGAAGCTTTTCATATTTTTCACACCTTTTCAGGCTCTTCATGTTTTTTAACAACTTTTCATGCTCCTGCTATATTCAGACCGTTTCATGCTCCTTATATTTTTGACACCTTTTGAAGCTCTTCATATTTTTCACACGTTTTCATGCTCTTCATATTTTTTAACACCGCTTCATGCTCCTCCTATTTATCAGACCGTATCATGCTCCTCATATGTTTCACACCTTTTTCAGGCTCTTCATGTTTTTCAACAACACTTCATGCTCCTCCTATGTTTCAGACCGTTTCATGCTCCTCATATTTTTGACATAGTTTGAAGCTCTTCATATTTTTCACACCTTTTGAGGCTCTTCATGTTTTTGAAAACAGTTTCTTGCTCCTCATATTTTTCAGACAGTTTCACCCTCTATATATTTGACACCTTTTTGAAGCTCTTCATATTTTTCACACCTTTTCAGGCTCTTCATGTTTTTCAACAGCACTTCATGCTTCTCCTATTTTTCAGACCATTTCATGCTCCTCATATTTTTGACACTTTTGAAGCTCTTCATATTTTTCACACTTCTCCAGGCTCTTCATGTTTTTGAACACTGCTTCATGCTCCTCCTATATTTCAGACCTTTTCATGCTCCTCATGATTTTGACACCTTTTGAAGCTCTTCATATTTTTCACACCTTTTCAGGCTCTTCATGTTTTTCAACAACGCTTCATGCTCCTCCTATTTTTCAGACCATTTCATGCTCCTCATATGTTTCACACATTTTGAAGCTCTTCATATTTTTTTTAACACCTTTTCATGCTCCTCCTATATTTCAGACCGTTTCAAGCTCCTCATATTTTTGACACTTTTTGAAGCTCTTCATATTTTTGACACCTTTTCAGGCTCTTCATGTTTTTCAACACCACTTCAAGCTCCTTCTATTTTTCAGACCGTTTCTTGCTCCTCATATTTTTGACACCTTTGAGGCTCTTCATATATTTCACACTGTTTCAGGCTCTTTATGTTTTTCAACACCGCTTCATGCTCCTCCTAATTTTCAGACCGTTTCATTCTCCTCATATTTTTGACACCTTTTGAAGCTCTTCATATTTTTCACACTTTTTCAGGCTCTTCATGTTTTTCAAACCGCTTCATGCTCCTCCTATTTTTCAGACCGTTTCATGCTTCTCCTATTTTTCAGACCTTTTCATGCTCCTCATGTTTTTGACACCTTTTGAAGCACTTCATATTTTTCACACCTTTTCAGGCTCTTCATGTTTTTCAACAACGCTTCATGCTCCTCCTATTTTTCAGACCGTTTCATGCTCCTCATATTTTTGACACCTTTTGAAGCTCTTCATATTTTTCACACCTTTTCAGGCTCTTCATGTTTTTCAACATCGCTTGCTGCTCCTCCTCTTTTTCAGACCGTTTCATGCTCCTCATAGTTTTGACACCTTTGAAGCTCTTCATATTTTTCACATCTTTTCAGGCTCTTCATATTTTTCAACACCACTTCATGCTTCTCCTATTTTTCAGACCATTTCATGCTCCTCATATTTTTGACACTTTTTGAAGCTCTTCATATTTTTCACACTTCTCCAGGCTCTTCATGTTTTTGAACACTGCTTCATGCTCCTCCTATATTTGAGACCTTTTCATGCTCCTCATGGTTTTGACACCTTTTGAAGCTCTTCATATTTTTCACACCTTTTCAGGCTCTTCATGTTTTTCAACAACGCTTCATGCTCCTCCTATTTTTCAGACCATTTCATGCTCCTCATATGTTTCACACATTTTGAAGCTCTTCATATGTTTTTTAACACCTTTTCATGCTCCTCCTATATTTCAGACCGTTTCAAGCTCCTCATATTTTTGACACTTTTTGAAGCTCTTCATATTTTTGACACCTTTCAGGCTCTTCATGTTTTTCAACACCACTTCAAGCTCCTTCTATTTTTCAGACCGTTTCTTGCTCCTCATATTTTTGACACCTTTGAGGCTCTTCATATATTTCACACTGTTTCAGGCTCTTTATGATTTTCAACACCGCTTCATGCTCCTCCTAATTTTCAGACCGTTTCATTCTCCTCATATTTTTGACACCTTTTGAAGCTCTTCATATTTTTCACACTTTTTCAGGCTCTTCATGTTTTTCAAACCGCTTCATGCTCCTCCTATTTTTCAGACCGTTTCATGCTTCTCCTATTTTTCAGACCTTTTCATGCTCCTCATGTTTTTGACACCTTTTGAAGCACTTCATATTTTTCACACCTTTTCAGGCTCTTCATGTTTTTCAACAACGCTTCATGCTCCTCCTATTTTTCAGACCGTTTCATGCTCCTCATATGTTTCACACCTTTTGAAGCTCTTCATATTTTTTTAACACCTTTTCACGCTCCTCCTATATTTCAGACCGTTTCAAGCTCCTCATATTTTTGACACTTTTTGTAGCTCTTCATATTTTTCACACCTTTTCAGGGTCTTCATGTTTTTCTACACCACTTCATGCTCCTCCTATTTTTCAGACCGTTTTATTCTACTCATATGTTTCACAACTTTTTCAAGATCTTCATGTTTTTCAACACCACTTCATGCTCCTCCTAATTATCAGACCGTTTCATTCTCCTCATATTTTTGACACCATTTGAAGCTTTTCATATTTTTCACACCTTTTCAGGCTCTTCATGTTTTTAACAACTTTTCATGCTCCTGCTATATTTCAGACCGTTTCATGCTCCTTATATTTTTGACACCTTTTGAAGCTCTTCATATTTTTCACACGTTTTCATGCTCTTCATATTTTTTAACACCGCTTCATGCTCCTCCTATTTATCAGACCGTATCATGCTCCTCATATGTTTCACACCTTTTCAGGCTCTTCATGTTTTTCAACAACACTTCATGCTCCTCCTATGTTTCAGACCGTTTCATGCTCCTCATATTTTTGACATAGTTTGAAGCTCTTCATATTTTTCACACCTTTTGAGGCTCTTCATGTTTTTGAAAACAGTTTCTTGCTCCTCATATTTTTCAGACAGTTTCACCCTCTATATATTTGACACCTTTTTGAAGCTCTTCATATTTTTCACACCTTTTCAGGCTCTTCATGTTTTTCAACAGCACTTCATGCTTCTCCTATTTTTCAGACCATTTCATGCTCCTCATATTTTTGACACTTTTTGAAGCTCTTCATATTTTTCACACTTCTCCAGGCTCTTCATGTTTTTGAACACTGCTTCATGCTCCTCCTATATTTCAGACCTTTTCATGCTCCTCATGATTTTGACACCTTTTGAAGCTCTTCATATTTTTCACACCTTTTCAGGCTCTTCATGTTTTTCAACAACGCTTCATGCTCCTCCTATTTTTCAGACCATTTCATGCTCCTCATATGTTTCACACATTTGAAGCTCTTCATATTTTTTTTAACACCTTTTCATGCTCCTCCTATATTTCAGACCGTTTCAAGCTCCTCATATTTTTGACACTTTTTGAAGCTCTTCATATTTTTGACACCTTTTCAGGCTCTTCATGTTTTTCAACACCACTTCAAGCTCCTTCTATTTTTCAGACCGTTTCTTGCTCCTCATATTTTTGACACCTTTGAGGCTCTTCATATATTTCACACTGTTTCAGGCTCTTTATGTTTTTCAACACCGCTTCATGCTCCTCCTAATTTTCAGACCGTTTCATTCTCCTCATATTTTTGACACCTTTTGAAGCTCTTCATATTTTTCACACTTTTTCAGGCTCTTCATGTTTTTCAAACCGCTTCATGCTCCTCCTATTTTTCAGACCGTTTCATGCTTCTCCTATTTTTCAGACCTTTTCATGCTCCTCATGTTTTTGACACCTTTTGAAGCACTTCATATTTTTCACACCTTTTCAGGCTCTTCATGTTTTTCAACAACGCTTCATGCTCCTCCTATTTTTCAGACCGTTTCATGCTCCTCATATGTTTCACACCTTTTGAAGCTCTTCATATTTTTCACACCTTTTCAGGCTCTTCATGTTTTTCAACATCGCTTGCTGCTCCTCCTCTTTTTCAGACCGTTTCATGCTCCTCATAGTTTTGACACCTTTGAAGCTCTTCATATTTTTCACATCTTTTCAGGCTCTTCATATTTTTCAACACCACTTCATGCTTCTCCTATTTTTCAGACCATTTCATGCTCCTCATATTTTTGACACTTTTTGAAGCTCTTCATATTTTTCACACTTCTCCAGGCTCTTCATGTTTTTGAACACTGCTTCATGCTCCTCCTATATTTGAGACCTTTTCATGCTCCTCATGATTTTGACACCTTTTGAAGCTCTTCATATTTTTCACACCTTTTCAGGCTCTTCATGTTTTTCAACAACGCTTCATGCTCCTCCTATTTTTCAGACCATTTCATGCTCCTCATATGTTTCACACATTTTGAAGCTCTTCATATTTTTTTTAACACCTTTTCATGCTCCTCCTATATTTCAGACCGTTTCAAGCTCCTCATATTTTTGACACTTTTTGAAGCTCTTCATATTTTTGACACCTTTTCAGGCTCTTCATGTTTTTCAACACCACTTCAAGCTCCTTCTATTTTTCAGACCGTTTCTTGCTCCTCATATTTTTGACACCTTTGAGGCTCTTCATATATTTCACACTGTTTCAGGCTCTTTATGTTTTTCAACACCGCTTCATGCTCCTCCTAATTTTCAGACCGTTTCATTCTCCTCATATTTTTGACACCTTTTGAAGCTCTTCATATTTTTCACACTTTTTCAGGCTCTTCATGTTTTTCAAACCGCTTCATGCTCCTCCTATTTTTCAGACCGTTTCATGCTTCTCCTATTTTTCAGACCTTTTCATGCTCCTCATGTTTTTGACACCTTTTGAAGCACTTCATATTTTTCACACCTTTTCAGGCTCTTCATGTTTTTCAACAACGCTTCATGCTCCTCCTATTTTTCAGACCGTTTCATGCTCCTCATATGTTTCACACCTTTTGAAGCTCTTCATATTTTTTTAACACCTTTTCACGCTCCTCCTATATTTCAGACCGTTTCAAGCTCCTCATATTTTTGACACTTTTTGTAGCTCTTCATATTTTTCACACCTTTTCAGGGTCTTCATGTTTTTCTACACCACTTCATGCTCCTCCTATTTTTCAGACCGTTTTATTCTACTCATATGTTTCACAACTTTTTCAAGATCTTCATGTTTTTCAACACCACTTCATGCTCCTCCTAATTATCAGACCGTTTCATTCTCCTCATATTTTTGACACCATTTGAAGCTTTTCATATTTTTCACACCTTTTCAGGCTCTTCATGTTTTTTAACAACTTTTCATGCTCCTGCTATATTTCAGACCGTTTCATGCTCCTTATATTTTTGACACCTTTTGAAGCTCTTCATATTTTTCACACGTTTTCATGCTCTTCATATTTTTTAACACCGCTTCATGCTCCTCCTATTTATCAGACCGTATCATGCTCCTCATATGTTTCACACCTTTTTCAGGCTCTTCATGTTTTTCAACAACACTTCATGCTCCTCCTATGTTTCAGACCGTTTCATGCTCCTCATATTTTTGACATAGTTTGAAGCTCTTCATATTTTTCACACCTTTTGAGGCTCTTCATGTTTTTGAAAACAGTTTCTTGCTCCTCATATTTTTCAGACAGTTTCACCCTCTATATATTTGACACCTTTTTGAAGCTCTTCATATTTTTCACACCTTTTCAGGCTCTTCATGTTTTTCAACAGCACTTCATGCTTCTCCTATTTTTCAGACCATTTCATGCTCCTCATATTTTTGACACTTTTTGAAGCTCTTCATATTTTTCACACTTCTCCAGGCTCTTCATGTTTTTGAACACTGCTTCATGCTCCTCCTATATTTCAGACCTTTTCATGCTCCTCATGATTTTGACACCTTTTGAAGCTCTTCATATTTTTCACACCTTTTCAGGCTCTTCATGTTTTTCAACAACGCTTCATGCTCCTCCTATTTTTCAGACCATTTCATGCTCCTCATATGTTTCACACATTTTGAAGCTCTTCATATTTTTTTTAACACCTTTTCATGCTCCTCCTATATTTCAGACCGTTTCAAGCTCCTCATATTTTTGACACTTTTTGAAGCTCTTCATATTTTTGACACCTTTTCAGGCTCTTCATGTTTTTCAACACCACTTCAAGCTCCTTCTATTTTTCAGACCGTTTCTTGCTCCTCATATTTTTGACACCTTTGAGGCTCTTCATATATTTCACACTGTTTCAGGCTCTTTATGTTTTTCAACACCGCTTCATGCTCCTCCTAATTTTCAGACCGTTTCATTCTCCTCATATTTTTGACACCTTTTGAAGCTCTTCATATTTTTCACACTTTTTCAGGCTCTTCATGTTTTTCAAACCGCTTCATGCTCCTCCTATTTTTCAGACCGTTTCATGCTTCTCCTATTTTTCAGACCTTTTCATGCTCCTCATGTTTTTGACACCTTTTGAAGCACTTCATATTTTTCACACCTTTTCAGGCTCTTCATGTTTTTCAACAACGCTTCATGCTCCTCCTATTTTTCAGACCGTTTCATGCTCCTCATATTTTTGACACCTTTTGAAGCTCTTCATATTTTTCACACCTTTTCAGGCTCTTCATGTTTTTCAACATCGCTTGCTGCTCCTCCTCTTTTTCAGACCGTTTCATGCTCCTCATAGTTTTGACACCTTTGAAGCTCTTCATATTTTTCACATCTTTTCAGGCTCTTCATATTTTTCAACACCACTTCATGCTTCTCCTATTTTTCAGACCATTTCATGCTCCTCATATTTTTGACACTTTTTGAAGCTCTTCATATTTTTCACACTTCTCCAGGCTCTTCATGTTTTTGAACACTGCTTCATGCTCCTCCTATATTTGAGACCTTTTCATGCTCCTCATGATTTTGACACCTTTTGAAGCTCTTCATATTTTTCACACCTTTTCAGGCTCTTCATGTTTTTCAACAACGCTTCATGCTCCTCCTATTTTTCAGACCATTTCATGCTCCTCATATGTTTCACACATTTTGAAGCTCTTCATATTTTTTTTAACACCTTTTCATGCTCCTCCTATATTTCAGACCGTTTCAAGCTCCTCATATTTTTGACACTTTTTGAAGCTCTTCATATTTTTGACACCTTTTCAGGCTCTTCATGTTTTTCAACACCACTTCAAGCTCCTTCTATTTTTCAGACCGTTTCTTGCTCCTCATATTTTTGACACCTTTGAGGCTCTTCATATATTTCACACTGTTTCAGGCTCTTTATGTTTTTCAACACCGCTTCATGCTCCTCCTAATTTTCAGACCGTTTCATTCTCCTCATATTTTTGACACCTTTTGAAGCTCTTCATATTTTTCACACTTTTTCAGGCTCTTCATGTTTTTCAAACCGCTTCATGCTCCTCCTATTTTTCAGACCGTTTCATGCTTCTCCTATTTTTCAGACCTTTTCATGCTCCTCATGTTTTTGACACCTTTTGAAGCACTTCATATTTTTCACACCTTTTCAGGCTCTTCATGTTTTTCAACAACGCTTCATGCTCCTCCTATTTTTCAGACCGTTTCATGCTCCTCATATGTTTCACACCTTTTGAAGCTCTTCATATTTTTTTAACACCTTTTCACGCTCCTCCTATATTTCAGACCGTTTCAAGCTCCTCATATTTTTGACACTTTTTGTAGCTCTTCATATTTTTCACACCTTTTCAGGGTCTTCATGTTTTTCTACACCACTTCATGCTCCTTCTATTTTTCAGACCGTTTTATTCTACTCATATGTTTCACAACTTTTTCAAGATCTTCATGTTTTTCAACACCACTTCATGCTCCTCCTAATTATCAGACCGTTTCATTCTCCTCATATTTTTGACACCATTTGAAGCTTTTCATATTTTTCACACCTTTTCAGGCTCTTCATGTTTTTTAACAACTTTTCATGCTCCTGCTATATTTCAGACCGTTTCATGCTCCTTATATTTTTGACACCTTTTGAAGCTCTTCATATTTTTCACACGTTTTCATGCTCTTCATATTTTTTAACACCGCTTCATGCTCCTCCTATTTATCAGACCGTATCATGCTCCTCATATGTTTCACACCTTTTTCAGGCTCTTCATGTTTTTCAACAACACTTCATGCTCCTCCTATGTTTCAGACCGTTTCATGCTCCTCATATTTTTGACATAGTTTGAAGCTCTTCATATTTTTCACACCTTTTGAGGCTCTTCATGTTTTTGAAAACAGTTTCTTGCTCCTCATATTTTTCAGACAGTTTCACCCTCTATATATTTGACACCTTTTTGAAGCTCTTCATATTTTTCACACCTTTTCAGGCTCTTCATGTTTTTCAACAGCACTTCATGCTTCTCCTATTTTTCAGACCATTTCATGCTCCTCATATTTTTGACACTTTTTGAAGCTCTTCATATTTTTCACACTTCTCCAGGCTCTTCATGTTTTTGAACACTGCTTCATGCTCCTCCTATATTTCAGACCTTTTCATGCTCCTCATGATTTTGACACCTTTTGAAGCTCTTCATATTTTTCACACCTTTTCAGGCTCTTCATGTTTTTCAACAACGCTTCATGCTCCTCCTATTTTTCAGACCATTTCATGCTCCTCATATGTTTCACACATTTTGAAGCTCTTCATATTTTTTTTAACACCTTTTCATGCTCCTCCTATATTTCAGACCGTTTCAAGCTCCTCATATTTTTGACACTTTTTGAAGCTCTTCATATTTTTGACACCTTTTCAGGCTCTTCATGTTTTTCAACACCACTTCAAGCTCCTTCTATTTTTCAGACCGTTTCTTGCTCCTCATATTTTTGACACCTTTGAGGCTCTTCATATATTTCACACTGTTTCAGGCTCTTTATGTTTTTCAACACCGCTTCATGCTCCTCCTAATTTTCAGACCGTTTCATTCTCCTCATATTTTTGACACCTTTTGAAGCTCTTCATATTTTTCACACTTTTTCAGGCTCTTCATGTTTTTCAAACCGCTTCATGCTCCTCCTATTTTTCAGACCGTTTCATGCTTCTCCTATTTTTCAGACCTTTTCATGCTCCTCATGTTTTTGACACCTTTTGAAGCACTTCATATTTTTCACACCTTTTCAGGCTCTTCATGTTTTTCAACAACGCTTCATGCTCCTCCTATTTTTCAGACCGTTTCATGCTCCTCATATGTTTCACACCTTTTGAAGCTCTTCATATTTTTCACACCTTTTCAGGCTCTTCATGTTTTTCAACATCGCTTGCTGCTCCTCCTCTTTTTCAGACCGTTTCATGCTCCTCATAGTTTTGACACCTTTGAAGCTCTTCATATTTTTCACATCTTTTCAGGCTCTTCATATTTTTCAACACCACTTCATGCTTCTCCTATTTTTCAGACCATTTCATGCTCCTCATATTTTTGACACTTTTTGAAGCTCTTCATATTTTTCACACTTCTCCAGGCTCTTCATGTTTTTGAACACTGCTTCATGCTCCTCCTATATTTGAGACCTTTTCATGCTCCTCATGATTTTGACACCTTTTGAAGCTCTTCATATTTTTCACACCTTTTCAGGCTCTTCATGTTTTTCAACAACGCTTCATGCTCCTCCTATTTTTCAGACCATTTCATGCTCCTCATATGTTTCACACATTTTGAAGCTCTTCATATTTTTTTTAACACCTTTTCATGCTCCTCCTATATTTCAGACCGTTTCAAGCTCCTCATATTTTTGACACTTTTTGAAGCTCTTCATATTTTTGACACCTTTTCAGGCTCTTCATGTTTTTCAACACCACTTCAAGCTCCTTCTATTTTTCAGACCGTTTCTTGCTCCTCATATTTTTGACACCTTTGAGGCTCTTCATATATTTCACACTGTTTCAGGCTCTTTATGTTTTTCAACACCGCTTCATGCTCCTCCTAATTTTCAGACCGTTTCATTCTCCTCATATTTTTGACACCTTTTGAAGCTCTTCATATTTTTCACACTTTTTCAGGCTCTTCATGTTTTTCAAACCGCTTCATGCTCCTCCTATTTTTCAGACCGTTTCATGCTTCTCCTATTTTTCAGACCTTTTCATGCTCCTCATGTTTTTGACACCTTTTGAAGCACTTCATATTTTTCACACCTTTTCAGGCTCTTCATGTTTTTCAAAAACGCTTCATGCTCCTCCTATTTTTCAGACCGTTTCTTGCTCCTCATATGTTTCACACCTTTTGAAGCTCTTCATATTTTTTTTAACACCTTTTCACACTCCTCCTATATTTCAGACCGTTTCAAGCTCCTCATATTTTTGACACTTTTTGTAGCTCTTCATATTTTTCGCACCTTTTCATGGTCTTCATGTTTTTCTACACCACTTCATGCTCCTCCTATTTTTCAGACCGTTTTATTCTACTCATATGTTTCACAACTTTTTCAAGATCTTCATGTTTTTCAACACCACTTCATGCTCCTCCTAATTATCAGACCGTTTCATTCTCCTCATATTTATGACACCATTTGAAGCTTTTCATATTTTCCACACCTTTTCAGGCTCTTCATGTTTTTTAACAACTTTTCATGCTCCTGCTATATTTCAGACCGTTTCATGCTCCTTATATTTTTGACACCTTTTGAAGCTCTTCATATTTTTCATACGTTTTCAGGCTCTTCATATTTTTCAACACCGCTTCATGCTCCTCCTATTTTTCAGACCGTATCATGCTCCTCATATGTTTCACACCTTTTTCAGGCTCTTCATGTTTTTCAACAACACTTCATGCTCCTCCTATGTTTCAGACCGTTTCATGCTCCTCATATTTTTGACACAGTTTGAAGCTATTCACATTGTTCACACCTTTTGAGGCTCTTCATGTTTTTGAAAACAGTTTCTTGCTCCTCATATTTTTCAGACCGTTACACCCTATATATATTTGACACCTTTTTGAAGCTCTTCATATTTTTCACACCTTTTGAGGCTCTTCATGTTTTGGAAAACAGTTTCTTTCTCCTCATATTTTTCAGACCGTTTCACCCTCTATGTATTTGACACCTTTTTGAAGCTCTTCATATTTTTCACACCTTTTCAGGCTCTTCATGTTTTTCAACACCACTTCAAGCTCCTTCTATTTTTCAGACCGTTTCTTGCTCCTCATATTTTTGACACCTTTGAGGCTCTTCATATATTTCACACTTTTTCAGGCTCTTCATGTTTTTCAACACCACTTCAAGCTCCTTCTATTTTTCAGACCGTTTCTTGCTCCTCATATTTTTGACACCTTTGAGGCTCTTCATATATTTCACACAGTTTCAGGCTCTTTATGTTATTCAACACCGCTTCATGCTCCTCCTAATTTTCAGACCGTTTCATTCTCCTCATATTTTTGACACCTTTTGAAGCTCTTCATATTTTTCACACTTTTTCAGGCTTTTCATGTTTTTGAACACCTCTTCTTGTTCCTCCTATTTTTCAGACCGTTTCATGCTCCTCATATTTTTGACACCTTTTGAAGCTCTTCATATATTTCACACCTTTTCAGGCTCTTCATGTTTTTGAACACCGCTTCATGCTCCTCCTATTTTTCAGATTGTTTCATGCTCCTCATATTTTTGACACCTTTTGAAGCTCTTCATATTTTTCACACCTTTTCAGGCTCTTCATGTTTTTCAACACCGCTTCATGCTCGTCGTATTTTGCCGACCGTTTCATGCTCCTCATATTTTTGACACCTTTTGAAGCTCTTCAGATATTTCACACCTTTCCAGGCTCTTCATTTTTTCAACACCACTTCATGCTCCTCCTATTTTTCAGATCATTTCATGCTCATCTCATTTTAACACCTTTTGAAGCTATTCATATTTTTGACAAATTTTGAAGGTCTTCATATTTTTCACACGTTTTCAGGCTCTTCATGATTTTCAACACCGCTTCATGCTCCTCCTATTTTTCAGACCTTTTCATGCTCATCTTTTTTTTGACACCTTTTGAAGCTCTTCATATGTTTCACACCTTTTGAAGCTCTTCATATTTTTCACATTTATGAATCTATTCATATTTTCCACACGTTTTCAGACAATTCATGTTTTTCAACATCGCTTCATGCTCCTCCTATTTTTCAGACCGTTTCATTCTCCTCATATTTTTGACACCTTTTGAAGCTCTTCATATATTTCACACTTTTTCAGACTTTTCCTTTTTTTCAACACGACTTCATGCTCCTCCTATTTTTCAGGCCGTTTCCTGCTCATCTCATTTTGACACCTTTTGAAGCTCTTCATGTTTTTCACATCTTTTGAAGCTCTTCATATTTTTCACACCTTTCCAGACTCTTCATTTTTTCAACACCTCTTCATGCTCCTCCTATTTTTCAGATCGTTTCATGCTCATCTCATTTTAACACCTTTTGAAGCTCTTCATATTTTTGACAAATTTTGAAGGTCTTCATATTTTTCACACGTTTTCAGGCTCTTTATGATTTTCAACAGCGCTTCATGCTCCTCCTATTTTTCAGACCGTTTCATGCTCCTCATAATTTTGACACCTTTTGAAGCTTTCATATTTTTAACACCTTTCCAGGCTCTTCATCTTTTTCAACACCACTTCATGCTCCTCCTTTTTTGCAGACCGTTTCATGCTACTCATATTTTTAACACCTTTTGAAGCTCTTCATATTTCTCACAGCTTTTTAGGCTCTTCATGTTTTTCAACAACGCTTCATGCTCCTCCGATTTTGCAGACCGTTTCATCCTCCTCATATTTTTGACACCTTTTGAAGCTCTTCATATTTTTCACACCTTTTCAGGCTCTTCATGTTTTTCAACACCGCTTCATGCTCCTCCTATTTTTCAGACCGTTTCATGCTCCTCATATTTTTGACACCTTTTGAAGCTCTTCATATTTTTCACAACTTTTCAGGCTCTTCATGTTTTTCAACACAGCTTCATGCACGTCCTATTTTTCAGACCGTTTCATGCTCATCTCATTTTTGACACCTTTTGAAGCTTTGCATATTTTTCACAACTTTTCAGGCTCTTCATGTTTTTGAACACCCCTTCATGCTAATCCTTTTTTTCAAACCATATCATGCTCCTCATATTTTTCACACCTATTGAAGCTCTTCATATATTTCACACCTTTTCAGGCTCTTCATGTTTTTGAACACCACTTCATGCTCCTTCTCTTTTTCAGAGAGTTTTATGCTCCTCATGTATTTGACACCTTTTGAAGCTCTTCATATTTTTCACACCTTTTCAGGCTCTTCATGTTTTTCAACACCGCTTCATGCTGCTCATATTTTTCAGACCGTTTCATGCTCCTCATATTTTTGACACCTTTTGAAGCTCTTCATATTTTTCACACCTTTTAAGGCTCTTCATGTTTTTCAACACCGCTTCATGCTCCTCCAATTTTTCAGACCGTTTCATGCTCCTCATATTTTTGACACCTTTTGAAGCTCTTCATATTTTTCACACATTTTCAGGCTCTTCATGTTTTTCAACACCGCTTCATGCTGCTCATATTTTTCAGACCGTTTCATGCTCCTCATATTTTTGACACCTTTTGAAGCTCTTCATATTTTTCACACCTTTTAAGGCTCTTCATGTTTTTCAACACCGCTTCCTGCTCCTCCGATTTTTCAGACCGTTTCATGCTCCTAATATTTTTCACACCTTTTGAAGCCTTTCATATTTTTCACAACTTTTTAAGCTCTTCATGTTTTTGAACTTCGCTTCATGCTCCTCCTATTTTTCAGACCGTTTCATGCTCATCTCATTTTTGACACCTTTTGAAGCTTTTCATATTTTTCACAACTTTTCAGTCTCTTCATGTTTTTGAACACAGCTTCATGCTCCTCCTATTTTTCAGACCGTATCATGCTCCTCATATTTTTCAAACCTTTTGAAGCTCTTCATATTTTTCAGACGTTTTCAGTCTATTCATGTTTTTGAACACCATTTCAGGCTCCTCCTATTTTTCAGAGAGTTTCATGCTCCTTATGTATTTCACACATTTTGAAGCTCTTCATATTTTTCACACCTTTTCAGGCCCTTCATGCTTTTCCACACCACTTCATGCTCCTCCTATTTTTCAGACCGTATCGTGTTCCTCATATTTTTGACACATTTTGAAGCTCTTCATATTTTTAACAGCTTTTCAGGTTCTTCATGTTTTTCAACACCGCTTCATGTTCCTCATCTTTTTCAGACCGTTTCATGCTCCTCATATTTTTCACACCTTTTGAGGCTCTTCATGTTTTTGATCACCGTTTCACGATCCTCCTATTTTTCAGGCCGTTTCATGCTCCTCATATTTTTGACACCTTTTGAAGCTCTTCATATTTTTCACACATTTTCAGGCTCTTCATGTTTTTCAACACCGCTTCATGATCCTCCTATTTTTCGGACCGTTTCATGCAGATCTCATTTTTGACACCTTTTGAAGCTCTTCTTATTTTTCAAAATTTTGAAGCTCTTCATATTTTTCACACATTTTCAGGCTCTTTATGTTTTTGAACACCGCTTCATGGTCCTCCTAATTTTCAGAACTTTTCATGCTCCTCATATAATTCACACCTTTTGAAGCTCTTCATATTTTTCACACCTTTTCAGGCTCTTCATGTTTTTCAACACCGCTTCATGATCCTCCTATTTTTCGGACCGTTTCATGCTCCTCATATTTTTGACACCTTTTGAAGCTCTTCATATTTTTCACACATTTTCAGGCTCTTCATGTTTTTCAACAACACTTCATGCTCCTCGTATATTTCAGACGGTTTCATTCTCCTCATATTTTTGACACCTTTTGAAGCTCTGCATATATTTCACACCTTTTCAGGCTCTTCATGATTTTCAACACCACTTCATGCTCCTCCTATTTTTCAGACCGTTTCATGCTCATCTCATTTTTGACATCTTTTGAAGCTCTTCATATTTTTCACACTTTTTCAGCCTCTTCATGTTTTTCTACACCTCTTCAGGCTCCTCCTATTTTTCAGACCCTTTCATGCTAATCTAATTTTTGACACTTTTTGAGCTCTTCATACTTTTCGCACATTTTAAGTCTCTGCATGTTTTTGAACACCTTTTCATGATCCTCATGTATTTCACTCCTTTTGAAGCTCTTCATATTTTGCACACATTTTCAGGCTCTTCATGTTTTTGAACACCGCTTCATCCTCCTCCTATTTTTTAGAAGGTTTCATGCTCGTCATATTTTTGACACATTTTGAAGCTCTTCATATATTTCACACCTTTTCAGGCTCTTCATGTTTTTGAACACCACTTCATGCTCCTCCTATTTTTCAGACCGTTTCATGCTCCTCATATTTTTGTCACCTTTTGAAGCTTTCATATTTTTCACACCTTTTCAGGCTCTTCATGTTTTTCAACACCACTTCATGCTCCTCCTTTTTTGCAGACAGTTTCATGCTACTCATATATTTGAAACCTTTTGAAGCTCTTCATATTTCTCACACCTTTTCAGGCTCTTCATGTTTTTCAACACCACTTCATGCACCTCCGATTTTTCAGACCGTTTCATGCTCCTCATATTTTTGACACCTTTTGAAGCTCTTCATATTTCTCAAACCTTTTCAGGCTCTTCATGTTTTTCAACACCGCTTAATGCACCTCCTATTTTTCAGACCGTTTCATGCTCATCTCATTTTTGACACCTTTTGAAGCTTTTCATATTTTTCACATATTTTCAGGCTCTTCATGGTTTTGAACACCGCTTCATGCTAATCCTATTCTTCAAACCATTTCATGCACCTCATATTTTTGACACATTTTGAAGCTCTTCATATTTTTCACACCTTTTCAGGCTCTTCATGGTTTTCAACACAACCTCATGCTTCTCGTATTTTTCAGACCGTTACATGCTCCTCATATTTTTGACACTTTTTGAAGCTCTGCATATTTTTCACACCTTTTCAGGCTCTTCATGTTTTTCAACACCACTTCAGGCTCCTCCTATTTTTCAGACACTTTCATGCTAATCTAATTTTTGACACTTTTTGAAGCTCTTCATATTTTTCACACGTTTTCAGTCTCTGCACGTTTTTGAACACCGTTTCATGCTCCTCATATATTTCACACCCTTTGAAGCTCTTCATATTTTGCTCACCTTTTCAGGCTCTTCATGTTTTTGAACACCGCTTCATCCTCCTCCTATTTGTAAGAGGGTTTCATGCTCGCCATATTTTTGACATATTTTGAAGCTCTTCATAATTTTCACACCTTTTCAGGCTCTTCATGTTTTTCAACACCGCTTCATGCTCCTCCTATTTTTCAGACCGTTTCATGCTCCTCATATTTTTGACACCTTTTGAAGCTCTATATATTTTTCACACATTTTCAGGCTCTTCATGTTTTTCAACACCGCTTCATGCTCCTCCTATTTTTCAGACCGTTTCATGCTCCTCATATTTTTGACACCTTTTGAAGCTTTTCATATTTCTCACTCATTTTCAGGCTCTTCATGTTTTTGAACATCACTTCATGCTCCTCCTATTTTTCAGACCGTTTCATGCTCCTCATGTATTTCACACCTTTTGAAGCTCTTCATATTTTTCACACCTTTTCAGGCTCTTCATGTTTTTGAACCCCGGTTCAGGCTCCTCCTATTTGTCAGGACGTTTCATGCTCCTCATATTTTTCACACCTTTTGAAGCTCTTCATATATTTCACACCTTTTCAGGCTCTTCATGATTTTGAACACCACTTCATGCTCCTCCTATTTTTCAGACTGTTTCATGCTCCTCATATTTTTGACACCTTTTGAAGCTCTTCATTTTTTTCACACCTTTTCAGGCTCTTCATGTTTTTCAACACCGCTTCATGGTCCTCCTATGTTTCAGAACGTTTCATGCTCCTCATGTATTTCACACCTTTTGAAACTCTTCATATTTTTTACACCTTTTCAAGCTCTTCATGTTTTTGAACACCGTTTCATGCTCCTCCTATTTTTCAGACCTTTTCATGCTCCTCATATTTTTGACAAATTTTGAAGCTCTTCATATTTTGCACACCTTTCATTCTCTTAATATTTTTCAACACCACTTCATGCTCCTCCAATTTTTCAGTCCGTTTCATGCACATCTCATTTTTGACACCTTTTGAAACTATTCATATTTTTCACACCTTTTCAGGCTCTTCCGGGTTTTCAACACCGCTTCATGATCCTCCTATTTTTCAGACCGTTTCATGCTCCTCATATTTTTACACCTTTTGAAGCTCTTCATATATTTCACACCTTTTCAGGCTCTTCCGGGTTTTCAACACCGCTTCATCCTCCTCCTATTTTTAAGAGGGTTTCATGCTCGTCATATTTTTGACACCTTTTGAAGCTCTTCATATTTTTCACACCTTTTCAGGCTCTTCATGTTTTTGAAAACCGCTTCATGCTCCTCCTATATTTCAGACCATTTCATGCAGATCTCATTTTTGACACCTTTTGAAGCTCTTCTTATTTTTCAAAACTTTTGAAGCTCTTCATATTTTTCACACGTTTTCAGGCTCTTTATGTTTTTGAACACTGCTTCATGCTCCTCCTATTTTTCAGACAGTTTCATGCTCCTCATATTTTTGACATCTTTTGAAGCTCTATATATTTTTCACACCTTTTCAGGCTCTTCATGTTTTTCAACACCGCTTCATGCTCCTCCTATTTTTCAGAATGTTTCATGCTCCTCATATTTTTGACATCTTTTGAAGCTCTTCATATTTTTCACACATTTTCAGGCTCTTTATGTTTTTGAACACCGCTTCATGGTCCTCATAATTTTCAGAACTTTTCATGCTCCTGATATAATTCACACCTTTTGAAGCTCTTCATATTTTTCACACCTTTTCAGGCTCTTCATGTTTTTCAACACCGTTTCATGCTCCTCCTATTTTTCAGACCGTTTCATGCTCCTCATAATTTTGACACCTTTTGAAGCTCTTCATAATTTTCACACCTTTTGAAGCTGTTCATATATTTCACACCTTTTCAGGCTCTTGATGATTTTCAACACCACTTCATGCTCCTCCTAATTTTCACACCCTTTCATGCTAATCTAATTTTTGACACCTTTTGAATCTCTTCATATTTTTCACACCTTTTGAAGGTCTTCATATTTTTCACACCTTTTCAGGCTGTTCATGTTTTTGAACACCGCTTATGCTCGTCCTATTTTTCAGACCGTTTCATGCTCCTCATATTTTTGACACCTTTTGAAGCTCTTCATATTTTTCACACCTTTTCAGGCTCTTCATGTTTTTCAACAACACTTCATGCTCCTCGTATTTTTCAGACGGTTTCATTCTCCTCATATTTTTGACACCTTTTGAAGCTCTGCATATATTTCACACCTTTTCAGGCTCTTCATGATTTTCAACACCACTTCATGCTCCTCCATTTTTCAGACCGTTTCATGCTCATCTCATTTTTGACATCTTTTGAAGCTCTTCATATTTTTCACACCTTTTGAAGCTCTTCATAATTTTCATATTTTTGAAGCTCTTCATATTTTTCACACTTTTTCAGCCTCTTCATGTTTTTCAACACCTGTTCAGGCTCCTCCTATTTTTCAGACCCTTTCATGCTAATCTAATTTTTGACACTTTTTGAAGCTCTTCATACTATTCGCACCTTTTAAGTCTCTGTATGTTTTTGAACACCTTTTCATGCTCCTCATGTATTTCACTCCTTTTGAAGCTCTTCATATTTTGCAGACATTTTCAGGCTCTTCATGTTTTTGAACACCGCTTCATCCTCCTCCTATTTTTTAGAGGGTTTCATGCTCGTCATATTTTGGACATTTTGAAGCTCTTCATATTTTTCACACCTTTTCAGGCTCTTCATGTTTTTGAACACCGCTTCATCCTCCTCCTATTTTTAAGAGGGTTTCATGCTCGTCATATTTTTGACACATTTTGAAGCTCTTCATATTTTTCACACCTTTTCAGGCTCTTCATGTTTTTGAACACCACTTTATGTTCCTCCTATTTTTCAGACCGTTTCATGCTCCTCATATTTTTGTCACCTTTTGAAGCTTTCATATTTTTCACACCTTTTCAAGCTTCATGTTTTTCAACACCACTTCATGCTCCTCCTTTTTTGCAGACCGTTTCATGCTACTCATATATTTGACACCTTTTGAAGCTCTTCATATTTCTCACACCTTTTCAGGCTCTTCATGTTTTACAACACCGCTTCATGCACCTCCGATTTTTCAGACCGTTTCATGCTCCTCATATTTTCGACACCTTTTGAAGCTCTTCATATTTTTCACAACTTTTCAGGCTCTTCATGTTTTTGAACACCATTTCATGCTCCTCCTATTTTGCAGACCGTTTCATTCTCCTCATATTTTTGACACCTTTTGAAGCTCTTAATATATTTCACACCTTTTCAGATTTTTCATTTTTTTCAACACGACTTCATGCTCCTCCTGTTTTTCAGACCGTTTCATGCTCATCTCATTTTGACACCTTTTGAAGCGCTTCATGTTTTTCACATCTTTTGAAGCTCTTCATATTTTTCACAACTTTTCAGGCTCTTTATGATTTTCAACAGCCCTTCATGCTCCTCATATTTTTCAGATCGTTTCATGCTCCTCATATTTTTGACACCTTTTTCAGCTTTCATATTTTTCACACCTTTTCAGGCTCTTCATGTTTTGAACACCACTTCATGCTCCTCCTATTTTTCATAGACTTTCATTCTCCTCATATTTTTGACACCTTTTGAAGCTCTTCATATTTTTCACACCTTTTGAAGCTCTTCATATATTTCACACCTTTTCAGGCTCTTCATTTTTTTGAACACAGCTTCATGCTCCTCCTATTTTGCAGACCGTTTCATGTTCCTCATATATTTGACAACTTTTGAAGCTCTTCATAGTTTTCACATCTTTTCAGGCTCTCATGTTTTTCAACACTGCTTCATGCTCCTCCTATTTTTCAGAGAGTTTCATGCTCCTCATATTTTTGACACCTTTTGAAGCTCTTCATATTTTTCACACCTTTTCAGCTCTTCATGTTTTGAACACCGTTTCATGCTCCTCCTATTTTTCAGACCGTTTCATTCTCCTATATTTTTGACAGCTTTTGAAGGTCTTCATATTTTTCTCACCTTTTCAAGCTCTTCATTCTTTTCAACACCGCTTCATGCTCCTCCTATTTTTCAGCCCGTTTCATGCTCCTCATAGTTTTGACACCTTTTGAAGCTCTTCATATTTTTCACACCTTTTCAGCTCTTCATGTTTTTGAACACCACTTCATGATCTTCCTATTTTTCAGACCGTTTCATGCTCCTCATATATTTTACATTCTTTGAGGCTCTTCATATTTTTCACACCTTTTGAATCCCTTCATATTTTTCACACCTTTTCAGGCTCTTCATGTTTTTCAACATCGTTTCATGCTCCTCCTATTTTTCAGACCGTTTCATGCTCCTCATAATTTTGACACCTTTTGAAGCTCTTCATCATTTTCACACCTTTTGAAGCTGTTCATATATTTCACACCTTTTCAGGCTGTTGATGTTTTTCAACACCACTTCATGCTCCTCCTAATTTTCACACCCTTTCATGCTAATCTAATTTTTGACACCTTTTGAAGCTCTTCATATTTTTCACACCTTTGGAGGTGTTCATATTTTTCACACCTTTTCAGGCTGTTCATGTTTTTGAACACCACTTATGCTCGTCCTACTTTTCAGACCGTTTCATGCTCCTCATATTTTTGACACCTTGAAGCTCTTCATATTTTTCACACCTTTTCAGGCTCTTCATGTTTTTCAACACCGCTTCATGATCCTCCTATTTTTCGGACCGTTTCATGCTCCTCATATTTTTGACACCTTTTGAAGCTCTTCATATTTTTCACACCTTTTAAGGCTCTTCATGTTTCTCAACAACACTTCATGCTCCTCGTATTTTTCAGACGGTTTCATTCTCCTCATATTTTTGACACCTTTTGAAGCTCTGCATATATTTCACACCTTTTCAGGCTCTTCATGATTTTCAACACCACTTCATGCTCCTCCATTTTTCAGACCGTTTCATGCTCATCTCATTTTTGACATCTTTTGAAGCTCTTCATATTTTTCACACTTTTTGAAGCTCTTCATAATTTTCATATTTTTGAAGCTCTTCATATTTTTCACACTTTTTCAGCCTCTTCATGTTTTTCAACACCTCTTCAGGCTCCTCCTATTTTTCAGACCCTTTCATGCTAATCTAATTTTTGACACTTTTTGAAGCTCTTCATACTTTTTGCACCTTTTAAGTCTCTGCATGTTTTTGAACAACTTTTCATGCTCCTCATGTATTTCACTCCTTTTGAAGCTCTTCATATTTTGCACACATTTTCAGGCTCTTCATGTTTTTGAACACCGCTTCATCCTCCTCCTATTTTTCAGATTGTTTCATGCACATCTCATTTTTTACACCTTTTGAGGCTCTTTATATTTTTCACACCTTTTCAGGCTCTTCATGTTTTTGAACACCACTTCATGATCTTCCTATTTTTCAGACCGTTTCATGCTCCTCATATATTTGACATTCTTTGAGGCTCTTCATACTTTTCACACCTTTTCAGGCTCGTCATGTTTTTGAATACCGTTTCATGCTCCTCCTATTTTTCAGACCGTTTCATGCTCCTCATATTTTTGACACCTTTTGAAGCTCTTCATATTTTTCACACCTTTTCAGGCTCTTCATGTTTTTCCACACCGCTTCATGCTCCTCCTGTTTTTCAGACCGTTTCATGCTAGTCATATTTTTGACACCTTTTGAGGTCTTCATATTTCTCACACCTTTTCAGGCTCTTCATGTTTTTCAACAACGCTTCATGCTCCTCCAATTTTTCAGACGGTTTCATGCTCCTCATATTTTTGACACCTTTTGAAGCTCTTCATATTTTTCACACCTTTTCAGGCTCTTCATGTTTTTCAACACCGCTTCATGCACCTCCTATTTTTCAGAACGTTTCATGCTCATCTCATTTTTGACACCTTTTGAAGCTTTTCATATTTTTCACATATTTTCAGGCTCTTCATGTTTTTGAACACCGCTTCATGCTAATCCTATTTTTCAAACCATATCATGCTCCTCATGTTTTTCACATCTTTTGAAGCTCTTCATATTTTTCACACCTTTTCAGGCTCTTCTTGTTTTTGAACACCACTTCATGCTCCTTCTATTTTTCAGAGAGTTTCATGCTCCTCATGTATTTCACACATTTTGAAGCTCTTCATATTTTTCACACCTTTTCAGGCTTTTCATATTTTTGAACACCGTTTCATGCTCCTCCTATTTTTCAGGCCGTTTCATGCTCCTCATATTTTTGACACCTTTTGAAGCTCTTCATATTTTTCACACCTTTTCAGGCTCTTCATGTTTTTCAACACCGCTTCATGCTCCTCCGATTTTTCGGACCGTTTCATGCTCCACATATTTTTGACACCTTTTGAGGCTCTTCGTATAATTCACACCTTTTCAGGCTCTTCATTTTTTTCAACACCACTTCATGCTCCTCCTATTTTTCAGACCATTTCATGCAGATCTCATTTTTGACACCTTTTGAAGCTCTTCTTATTTTTCAAAACTTTTGAAGCTCTTCATATTTTTCACACGTTTTCAGGCTCTTCATGTTTTTCAACACCGCTTCATGCTCCTCCTATTTTTCAGACGGTTTCATGCTCATCTCATTTTTGACACCTTTTGAATCCCTTCATATTTTTCACATCTTTTGAAGCTGTTCATATTTTTCACACTTTTTCAGGCTCTGCATGTTTTTCAACAACCTTTCTTGCTCCTCCTATTTTTCAGACGGTTTCATGCTCATCTCATTTTTGACACCTTTTGAAGCTCTTCATATTTTTCACACCTTTTGAAGATCTTCTTATTTTTCACGTTTTTGAAGCTCTTCATATTTTTCACACGTTTTCAGCCTCTTCATGTTTTTCAACACCGCTTCTTGCTCCTGCTATTTTTCAGACCGTTTCATACTCCTCATATTTTTGACACGTTTTGAGGCTCTTCATATTTTTCACACCTTTTCAGGCTCTTCATGTTTTTGAACACCACTTCATGCTCCTCCTATTTTTCAGACCGTTTCATGCTCCTCATGTATTTCACACCTTTTGAAGCTCTTCATATTTTGCACACCTTTTCAGGCTCTTCATGTTTTTCACAACCACTTCATGCTCCTCCTATTTTTCCGATCGTTTCATGCACATCTCATTTTTTACACCTTTTGAGGCTCTTCATATTTTTCACACCTTTTCAGGCTCTTCATGTTTTTGAACACCACTTCATGATCCTCCTATTTTTCAGACCGTTTCATGCTCCTCATATATTTGACATTTTTTGAGGCTCTTCATATTTTTCACACCTTTTCAGGCTCGTCATGTTTTTGAACACCGCTTCATGCTCCTCCTGTTTTTCAGACCATTTCATGCTAGTCATATTTTTGACACCTTTTGAAGCTCTTCATATTTCTCACACCTTTTCAGTCTCTTCATGTTTTTCAACAACGCTTCATGCTCCTCCGATTTTTCAGACGGTTTCATGCTCCTCATACTTTTGACACCTTTTGAAGCTCTTCATATTTTTCACACCTTTTCAGGCTCTTCATGTTTTTCAACACCGCTTCATGCACCTCCTATTTTTCAGAACGTTTCATGCTCATCTCATTTTTGACACCTTTTGAAGCTTTTCATATTTTTCAAAACTTTTCAGGCTTTTCATGTTTTGAACACCGCTTCATGGTAATCCTATTTTTGAAACCATAACATGCTCCTCATATTTTTCACACATATTGAAGCTCTTCATATTTTTCAAACCTTTTCAGACTCTTCATGTTTTTGAACACCACTTCATTCTCCTTCTATTTTTCAGAGAGTTTCATTCTCCTCATGTATTTCACACCTTTTGAAGCTCTTCATATTTTGCACACCTTTTCAGGCTCTTCATGTTTTTGAACACCGTTTCATGCTCCTCCTATTTTTCAGACGGTTTCATGCTCCTCATATTTTGACACCTTTTGAAGCTCTTCATATTTTTCACACTTTTTCAAGCTCTTCATGTTTTTCAACACCACTTCATGCTCCTCCTATTTTTCAGACGTTTCATGTTCCTCATATTTTTGACACCTTTAGAAACTTTTCATATTTTTCACACTTTTTCAGGCTCTTCATTTTTTCAACACCACTTCATGCTCCTCCTATTTTTCAGACCGTTTCATGCTCATCTATTTTGACACCTTTTGAAGCTCTTCATATTTTTACACCTTTTAAGCTCTTCACATTTTTCACACCTTTTCAGGCTCTTCATGTTTTGAACACCGTTTCTTGCTCCTCTTATTATTCAGACCGTTTCATGATCCTGATATATTTGACACCTCTTGAAGCTCTTCATATTTTTCAAACCTTTTCAGGCTCTTCAAGATTTTCAACACCGCTTCATGCTCCTCCGATTTTTCAGACCGTTTCATGCTCATCTCATTTTTGACATCTTTTGAAGCACTTCGTATTTTTCACACCTTTTGAAGCTCTTCCTATTTTTCATATTTTTGAACCACTTCATGTTTTTCACACCTTTTCAGGCTCTTCAAGATTTTCAACACCGCTTCATGCTCCTCCGATTTTTCAGACCGTTTCATGCTCATCTAATTTTTGACACCTTTTGAAGCTCTTCATATTTTTCACACCTTTTCAGGCTCTTCATATTTTTCAACACAACTTCATGCATCTCCTATTTTTCGGACCATTTCATGCTCCTCATATTTTTCAAACCTTTTGAAACTCTTCATATTTTTCACACCTTTTCAGGCTCTTCATTTGTTTAAACACCGTTTCATGCTCCTTCTATTATTCAGACCGTTTCATGCTCCTCATAGTTTTCACACCTTTTGAAGCTCTTCATATATTCTCACCTTTTCAGGCTATTCACGTTTTTCAACAACACGTCGTGTTCCTCCTATTTTTCAGACCGTTTCATGTTCCTCATATTTTTGACACGTTTTGAAGCTCTTCATATTTTTCACATCTTTTCAGGCTCTTCATGTTTTGAACACCACTTCATGCTCCTCCTATTATTCAGAGAGTTTCATGCTCCTCATGTATTTCACACCTTTTGAAGCTCTTCATATTTTTCACACCTTTTGAAGCTCTTCATATATTTCACATCTTTTCAGGCTCTTCATGTTTATTTAACAACGTTTCATCCTCCTCCTATTTTTGACACATTTTGAAGCTCTTCATATTTTTCACATCTTTTAAGACTCTTCATGTTTTTCAACACCGCTTCATGCTCCTCCGTTTTTTCAGACCGTTTCATGCTCCTCTCATTTTTGACACCTTTTGAAGCTCTTCATATTTTTCACACCTTTTGAAGCTCTTCATATTTTTCACCACTTTTAAGGCTCTTCATGTTTTTCAACACCGCTTCATGGTCCTCCTATTTTTCAGAACGTTTCATGCTCCTCATATTTTTGACACCGTTTCAAGCTCTTCATATATTTCACACCTTTTCAGGCTCTGAATGTTGTCAACACCGCTTCATGCTCATCCTATTTTTCGGACCGCTTCATGCTCCTCATATTTTTGACATCTTTGGAGCACTTCATATTTTTCACACGTTTTCAGCCTCTTCATGTTTTTCAACACTGCATCATGCTCTTCCTATTTTTCAGATCGTTTCATGCTCCTCAATGTTTGACATGTTTTGAATCTCTTTATATTTTTCACACCATTTCAGGCTCTTCATGTTTTGAACAACGTTTCATGCTCCTCCTATTTTTCAGAAAATTTCATGATCCTCATATATTTGAGACCTTTTAAAGCTCTTCATATTTTTCACAGCTTTTCAGCTCTTCATGTTTGTCAACACCACTTCATGCTCCTCCTATTTTTCAGACCGTTTCTTTCTCCTCATATTTTTGACACCTTTTGAAGCTCTTCATATATTTCACAGATTTTCAGGCTCTTCATCTTTTTGCACACCGCTTCATGCTCCTCCTATTTTTCACACCGTTTCATGCTGCTCTCATTATTGACACATTTCGAAGCTATTCATATTTTTCACACCTTTGGAAGCTCTTCATATTTTTCACACATTTTCAGGCCTTTCATGTTTTCAACACCTCTTCATACTCCTCCTTTTTTTCAGTCCTTTTCATGTTCCTCATATTTTTCACACCTTTTAATGCTC
Organism: Dama dama; assembly: GCF_033118175.1. Lineage (NCBI taxonomy): Eukaryota > Metazoa > Chordata > Mammalia > Artiodactyla > Cervidae > Dama > Dama dama. The sequence goes on along the minus strand of NW_026870988.1, from coordinate 1,827,793 downwards.
TTCATATTTTTCACACCTTTTCAGTCTCTTCAGGTTTCTCAACATCACTTCATGCTTCTCCTATTTTTCAGATCATTTCATGCTCCTCATATATTTCACATCTTTTGTAGCTCTTCATATTTTTCACACCTTTTCAGTCTCTTCAGGTTTCTCAATATCACTTCATGCTTCTCCTATTTTTCACACCGTTTCATGCTCCTCATATTTTTGACACCTTTTGAACCTCCTCATTTTTTCACAACTTTGGAAACTCTTCATATATTTCCCACCTTTTCAGGCTCTTAAAGTTTTCAACACCGCTTCATGCTCATCCTATTTTTCAGACCGTTTCATGCTCCTCATATTTTTGACACGTTTTGAGGCTCTTCATGTTTTTCACACCTTTTCAGGCTCTTCATGTTTTTCAACACTGTTTCATGCTGCTCCTATTTTTCAGACCGTTTCATGTTCCTCATATTTTTCACACCTTTTGAAGCTCTTCATATTTTACAAAACTTTTCAGGTTCTTCATGTTTTTGACGACTGCTTCATGCTCCTCCTATTTTTCAGACCGTTTCATGCTCCTTATATATTTGACACCTTGTGAAGCTCCTCCTATTTTTCACACCTTTTCAGGCTCTTCATGTATTTCAACACCGTTTCATGCTCCTCCTATTTTTCAGACCGCTTCAGTCTCCTCATGTATTTCACACCTTTTCAAGCTCTTCATATTTTTCACACCTTTTCAGGCTCTTCATGTTTTTGAACACCGTTTCATGCTCCTCCTATTTTTCAGACCGTTTCATGCTCCTCATATTTTTGACACCTTTTGAACCTCCTCATTTTTTCACAACTTTGGAAACTCTTCATATATTTCACACCTTTTCAGGCACTTCATGATTTCCACGACCACTTCATGCTCCTCCTATTTTTCAGACCGTTTCATGCTCATCTCATTTTTGACACCTTTGGAAGCTCTTCATATATTTCACACCTTTTGAAGCTCTTCATATTTTTCACACGTTTTCAGGCTCTTCATGTTTTTCAACACCGCTTCATGCTCCTCCTATTTTTCAGACCGTTTCATGCTCCTCATATTTTTGACACGTTTTGAGGCTCTTCATGTTTTTCACACCTTTTCAAGCTCTTCATGTTTTTGAACACCACTTCATGCTCCTCCTATTTTTCAGTTCTTTTCATGCTCCTCATATTTTTGACCCCTTTTGAAGATCTTCATGTTTTTCACACCTTTTCAGGCTCTTCATATTTTTGAACACCGTATCATGCTCCTCCTATTTTTCAGACCGTTTCAGGCTCCTCATATTTTTGACACCTTTTGAAGCTCCTCATATTTTTCACACCTTTTGAAGCTCTTCATATATTTCACAACTTTTCAGGCACTTCATGTTTTTCAACATCACTTCATGCTCCTCCTATATTTCAGACCGGGTCATGCTCCTCATATTTTTGACACCTTTTGTAGCTCTTCATATATTTCACACCTTTTGAAGCTCTTCATATTTTTCACACGTTTTCAGGCTATTCATGTTTTTCAACGCCGCTTCATGCTCCTACTATTTTCAGACCGTTTCCACCTCCTCATGTATTTCACACCTTTTGAAGCTCTTCATATATGTCACACCTTTTAGGCTCTTCGTCTTTTTAAAACCGTTTCATGCTCATCCTATTTTTCACACCTTTTGAAGCTCTTCATATTTTTCACCCTTTTCAGTCTCTTCATGTTTTTAACACGGTTTCATGCTCCTCCTATTTTTCAGACCGTTTCATGCTCCTCATATTTTTGACACCTTTTGAAGCTCTTCATATTTTTCACATCTTTTCAGGCTCTTCATGTTTTTCAACACCGCTTCATGCTCCACCTATTTTTCAGACGGTTTCATGCTCATCTCTTTTTTGACACCTTTTGAAGCTCTTCATATTTTTCATACCTTTTGAAGCTCTTCATATTTTTCACTCGTTTTCACGCTCTTCATGTTTTTCAACACCGCTTCATGCTCCTCCTATTTTTCAGACGGTTTCATGCTCCTCATATTTTTGACACCTTTTGAAGCTCTTCATATTTTTCACACCTTTTGAATCTCTTCATATTTTTGACACCTTTTCAGGCTCTTCATGTTTTTGAACACCTCTGCATGCTCCTCCTATTTTTCAGGGCGTTTAATGCTCCTCATGTATTTCACACCTTTTGAAGCTCTTCATATTTTTCTCACCTTTTCAGGCTCTTCATGTTTTTGAACACCGCTTCATGCTCCTCATATTTTTCAGACCGTTTCATGCTCCTCATATATTTCAAACCTTTTGCACCTCTTCATATTTTTCACACCTTTTCAATGTCTTCATGTTTTTGAACACCGTTTCATGCTGCTCCTATTTTTCACAACGTTTCATGCTCCTCATATTTTTGACACCTTTTGAAGCTCTTCATATTTTTCACACCTTTTCAGGCTCTTCATATTTTTGAACACCTCTTCCTCTTCCTCCTATTTTTCAGACCGGTTCTTGCTCCTCATGTATTTCACACCTTTTGAAGCCCTTCATATTTTTCACACCTTTTCAGGCTCTTGATGTTTTTCCACACCACTTCATGCTTCTCCTATTTTTCAGACCGTTTCATGCACCTCATATTTTTCTCACCTTTTGAAGCTCTTCATATTTTTCACACCTTTTCAGGCTCTTCATGTTTTTCAACACCGCTTCATGCTCTTCCTATTTTTCACACCGTTTCATGCACCTCATATTTTTCTCACTTTTTGAAGCTCTTCATATTTTTCACACCTTTTCAGGCTCCTCATGTTTTGCAACACCGCTTCATGGTCCTCCTATTTTTCAGACCGTTTCATACTCCTCATATTTTTGACAACTTTTGATGCTCTTCATATTTTTCACACCTTTTCAGGCTCTTCATTTTTTCAACACCGCTTCATGCTCCTCCTATTTTTCAGAGCGTTTCATGCTCATCTCATTTTTAACACCTTTGGAAGCTTTTCATATTTTTCACAATTTTTCAGGCTCTTCATGTTTTGAACACCGCTTCATGCTCCTCCTATTTTTCAGACCGTATCATGCTCCTCATATTTTGACACCTTTTGAAGCTCTTCATATATTTCACACCTTTTCAGTCTCTTCTTTTTCTTCAACACCACCTCATGCACCTCCTATTTTTCAGACCGTTTCATGATCATCTCATTTTTGACACCTTTTGAAGCTCTTCATATTTTTCACACCTTTTCAGGCTCCTCATTTTTTTCAACACCACTTCATTCTCCTCCTATTTTTCAGACCGTTTCATGCTCATCTCTTTTTTGACACCTTTTGAAGCTCTTCATATTTTTCATACCTTTTGAAGCTCTTCATATTTTTCACTCGTTTTCACGCTCTTCATGTTTTTCAACACCGCTTCATGCTCCTCCTATTTTTCAGACGGTTTCATGCTCCTCATATTTTTGACACCTTTTGAAGCTCTTCATATTTTTCAAACCTTTTCAGGCTCTTCATGTTTTTGAACACTGCTTCATGCTCCTCGTATTTTTCAAACCATTTCATGATCCTCATGTATTTCACACCTTTGAACCTCTTCATATTTTTCACACCTTTTCAGGCTCTTCATGTGTTTCAACACCACTTCATGCTCCTCAGCTTTTTCAGACCGTTTCATGCTCATTTCATTTTTGAAACATTTTGAAGCTCTTCATATTTTTCACACCTTTTGAATCTCTTCATATTTTTGACACCTTTTCAGGCTCTTCATGTTTTTGAACACCTCTGCATGCTCCTCCTATTTTTCAGGGCGTTTAATGCTCCTCATGTATTTCACACCTTTTGAAGCTCTTCATATTTTTCTCACCTTTTCAGGCTCTTCATGTTTTTGAACACCGCTTCATGCTCCTCATATTTTTCAGACCGTTTCATGCTCCTCATATATTTCAAACCTTTTGCACCTCTTCATATTTTTCACACCTTTTCAATGTCTTCATGTTTTTGAACACCGTTTCATGCTGCTCCTATTTTTCACAACGTTTCATGCTCCTCATATTTATGACACCTTTTGAAGCTCTTCATATTTTTCACACCTTTTCAGGCTCTTCATATTTTTGAACACCTCTTCCTCTTCTTCCTATTTTTCAGACCGTTTCTTGCTCCTCATGTATTTCACACCTTTTGAAGCCCTTCATATTTTTCAAACCTTTTCAGGCTCTTGATGTTTTTCCACACCACTTCATGCTTCTCCTATTTTTCAACACGTTTCATGCTCCTCATGTATTTCACACCTTTTGAAGCTCTTCATATTTTTCACACCTTTTCAGGCTCTTCATGTTTTTCAACACTGCTTCATGCTCCTCCTATTTTTCAGACCGTTTCATGCACCTCATATTTTTCTCACCTTTTGAAGCTCTTCATATTTTTCACACCTTTTCAGGCTCCTCATGTTTTGCAACACCGCTTCATGGTCCTCCTATTTTTCAGACCGTTTCATACTCCTCATATTTTTGACAACTTTTGATGCTCTTCATATTTTTCACACCTTTTCAGGCTCTTCATTTTTTCAACACCGCTTCATGCTCCTCCTATTTTTCAGAGCGTTTCATGCTCATCTCATTTTTAACACCTTTGGAAGCTTTTCATATTTTTCACAATTTTTCAGGCTCTTCATGTTTTGAACACCGCTTCATGCTCCTCCTATTTTTCAGACCGTATCATGCTCCTCATATTTTGACACCTTTTGAAGCTCTTCATATATTTCACACCTTTTCAGTCTCTTCTTTTTCTTCAACACCACCTCATGCACCTCCTATTTTTCAGACCGTTTCATGATCATCTCATTTTTGACACCTTTTGAAGCTCTTCATATTTTTCACACCTTTTCAGGCTCCTCATTTTTTTCAACACCACTTCATTCTCCTCCTATTTTTCAGACCGTTTCATGCTCATCTCTTTTTTGACACCTTTTGAAGCTCTTCATATTTTTCACACATTTTGAAGCTCTTAATATTTTTCACACCTTTTCTGGCTCTTCATGTTTTTCAACACCGGTTCATGGTACTCCTATTTTTTAGACCGTTTCATGCTTCTCATATTTTTGACAACTTTTGAAGCTGTTCATATTTTTAACACCTTTTCAGGCTCTTCATTTTTTTCAACACTGCTTCATGCTCCTCCTATTTTTCAGAACGTTTCATGCTCCTTATAATTTTGACACCTTTTGAAGCTCTTCATATTTTTCACACCTTTTCAGGCTCTTCATGTTTTTCAACACTGCTTCATGCTCCTCCTATTTTTCAGACCGTTTCTTGCACCTCATATATTTCACACCTTTAGAAGCTCTTCATATTTTTCACACATTTTCAGGCTCTTCATGTTTCTCAACACCGCTTCCTGCTCCTCCTCTTTTTCAGACCGTTTCATGCTCCTCATATTTTTGACACATTTTGAAGCTCTTCATGTTTCTCACAGCTTTTCAGGTTCTTCATGTTTTTCAACACTACTTCATGCTCCTCCTATTTTTCAGACGGTTTCATGCTCATCTCATTTTTGACACCTTTTGAAGCTCTTCATATTTTTCACATCTTTTGAAGCTCTTCATATTTTTCACACGTTTTCAGCTCTTCATGTTGTTCAACACCCTTTCTTGCTCCTCCTATTTTTCAGACCATTTCATGCTCCTCATATTTTTGACACGTTTTGAAGCTCTTCATATTTTTCACACCTTTTCAGGCTCTTCATGTTTTTGAACACCGTTTCATAGTCCTCCTATTTTTCAGACCGTTTCATGCTCCTCATATTTTTGACACCTTTTGAAGCTCTTCATATTTTTCACTACTTTTCAGGGTCTTCCTGTTTTGAACACCGCTTCATGCTCCTCCTATTTTTCAGAACTTTTCATGCTCCTCATATTTTTGACACCTTTTGAAGCTCTTCATATTTTTCACACCTTTTCAGCCTCTTCATGTTTTTGAACACCATTTCATGCTCCTCCTATTTTACAGACCGTTTCATTCTCCTCATAATTTTGACACCTTTTGAAGCTCTTCATATATTTCACACCTTTTCAGGCTTTTCATTATTTTCAACACCACTTCATGCTCCTCTTATTTTTCAGACCGTTTCATGCTCATCTCATTTTGACACCTTTTGAAGCTCTTCATGTTTTTCACATCTTCTGAAGCTCTTCATATTTTTCACAAATTTTCAGGCTCTTTATGATTTTCAACACCGCTTCATGCTCCTCCTATTTTTCAGACCGTTTCATGTTCATCTCATTTTGACACCTTTTGAAGCTCTTCATATTTTTCACACCTTTTGAAGCTCTTCATATTTTGCATATTTTTGAAGTTCTTCATAATTTCACACGTTTTCAGACTCTTCATGTTTTTCAACACCACTTCATGCTCCTCCTATTTTTCAGACCGTTTCATGCTCATCTCTTTTTTGACACCTTTTGAAGCTCTTCATATTTTTCATACCTTTTGAAGCTCTTCATATTTTTCACTCGTTTTCACGCTCTTCATGTTTTTCAACACCGCTTCATGCTCCTCCTATTTTTCAGACGGTTTCATGCTCCTCATATTTTTGACACCTTTTGAAGCTCTTCATATTTTTCAAACCTTTTCAGGCTCTTCATGTTTTTGAACACTGCTTCATGCTCCTCGTATTTTTCAAACCATTTCATGATCCTCATGTATTTCACACCTTTGAACCTTTTCATATTTTTCACACCTTTTCAGGCTCTTCATGTGTTTCAACACCACTTCATGCTCCTCAGCTTTTTCAGACCGTTTCATGCTCATTTCATTTTTGAAACATTTTGAAGCTCTTCATATTTTTCACACCTTTTGAATCTCTTCATATTTTTGACACCTTTTCAGGCTCTTCATGTTTTTGAACACCTCTGCATGCTCCTCCTATTTTTCAGGGCGTTTAATGCTCCTCATGTATTTCACACCTTTTGAAGCTCTTCATATTTTTCTCACCTTTTCAGGCTCTTCATGTTTTTCAACACCGCTTCATGCACCTCCTATTTTTCAGAACGTTTCATGCTCATCTCATTTTTGACACCTTTTGAAGCTTTTCATATTTTTCACATATTTTCAGGCTCTTCATGTTTTTGAACACCGCTTCATGCTAATCCTATTTTTCAAACCATATCATGCTCCTCATGTTTTTCACATCTTTTGAAGCTCTTCATATTTTTCACACCTTTTCAGGCTCTTCTTGTTTTTGAACACCACTTCATGCTCCTTCTATTTTTCAGAGAGTTTCATGCTCCTCATGTATTTCACACATTTTGAAGCTCTTCATATTTTTCACACCTTTTCAGGCTTTTCATATTTTTGAACACCGTTTCATGCTCCTCCTATTTTTCAGGCCGTTTCATGCTCCTCATATTTTTGACACCTTTTGAAGCTCTTCATATTTTTCACACCTTTTCAGGCTCTTCATGTTTTTCAACACCGCTTCATGCTCCTCCGATTTTTCGGACCGTTTCATGCTCCACATATTTTTGACACCTTTTGAGGCTCTTCGTATAATTCACACCTTTTCAGGCTCTTCATTTTTTTCAACACCACTTCATGCTCCTCCTATTTTTCAGACCATTTCATGCAGATCTCATTTTTGACACCTTTTGAAGCTCTTCTTATTTTTCAAAACTTTTGAAGCTCTTCATATTTTTCACACGTTTTCAGGCTCTTCATGTTTTTCAACACCGCTTCATGCTCCTCCTATTTTTCAGACGGTTTCATGCTCATCTCATTTTTGACACCTTTTGAATCCCTTCATATTTTTCACATCTTTTGAAGCTGTTCATATTTTTCACACTTTTTCAGGCTCTGCATGTTTTTCAACAACCTTTCTTGCTCCTCCTATTTTTCAGACGGTTTCATGCTCATCTCATTTTTGACACCTTTTGAAGCTCTTCATATTTTTCACACCTTTTGAAGATCTTCTTATTTTTCACGTTTTTGAAGCTCTTCATATTTTTCACACGTTTTCAGCCTCTTCATGTTTTTCAACACCGCTTCTTGCTCCTGCTATTTTTCAGACCGTTTCATACTCCTCATATTTTTGACACGTTTTGAGGCTCTTCATATTTTTCACACCTTTTCAGGCTCTTCATGTTTTTGAACACCACTTCATGCTCCTCCTATTTTTCAGACCGTTTCATGCTCCTCATGTATTTCACACCTTTTGAAGCTCTTCATATTTTGCACACCTTTTCAGGCTCTTCATGTTTTTCACAACCACTTCATGCTCCTCCTATTTTTCCGATCGTTTCATGCACATCTCATTTTTTACACCTTTTGAGGCTCTTCATATTTTTCACACCTTTTCAGGCTCTTCATGTTTTTGAACACCACTTCATGATCCTCCTATTTTTCAGACCGTTTCATGCTCCTCATATATTTGACATTTTTTGAGGCTCTTCATATTTTTCACACCTTTTCAGGCTCGTCATGTTTTTGAACACCGCTTCATGCTCCTCCTGTTTTTCAGACCATTTCATGCTAGTCATATTTTTGACACCTTTTGAAGCTCTTCATATTTCTCACACCTTTTCAGTCTCTTCATGTTTTTCAACAACGCTTCATGCTCCTCCGATTTTTCAGACGGTTTCATGCTCCTCATACTTTTGACACCTTTTGAAGCTCTTCATATTTTTCACACCTTTTCAGGCTCTTCATGTTTTTCAACACCGCTTCATGCACCTCCTATTTTTCAGAACGTTTCATGCTCATCTCATTTTTGACACCTTTTGAAGCTTTTCATATTTTTCAAAACTTTTCAGGCTTTTCATGTTTTGAACACCGCTTCATGGTAATCCTATTTTTGAAACCATAACATGCTCCTCATATTTTTCACACATATTGAAGCTCTTCATATTTTTCAAACCTTTTCAGACTCTTCATGTTTTTGAACACCACTTCATTCTCCTTCTATTTTTCAGAGAGTTTCATTCTCCTCATGTATTTCACACCTTTTGAAGCTCTTCATATTTTGCACACCTTTTCAGGCTCTTCATGTTTTTGAACACCGTTTCATGCTCCTCCTATTTTTCAGACGGTTTCATGCTCCTCATATTTTGACACCTTTTGAAGCTCTTCATATTTTTCACACTTTTTCAAGCTCTTCATGTTTTTCAACACCACTTCATGCTCCTCCTATTTTTCAGACGTTTCATGTTCCTCATATTTTTGACACCTTTAGAAACTTTTCATATTTTTCACACTTTTTCAGGCTCTTCATTTTTTCAACACCACTTCATGCTCCTCCTATTTTTCAGACCGTTTCATGCTCATCTATTTTGACACCTTTTGAAGCTCTTCATATTTTTACACCTTTTAAGCTCTTCACATTTTTCACACCTTTTCAGGCTCTTCATGTTTTGAACACCGTTTCTTGCTCCTCTTATTATTCAGACCGTTTCATGATCCTGATATATTTGACACCTCTTGAAGCTCTTCATATTTTTCAAACCTTTTCAGGCTCTTCAAGATTTTCAACACCGCTTCATGCTCCTCCGATTTTTCAGACCGTTTCATGCTCATCTCATTTTTGACATCTTTTGAAGCACTTCGTATTTTTCACACCTTTTGAAGCTCTTCCTATTTTTCATATTTTTGAACCACTTCATGTTTTTCACACCTTTTCAGGCTCTTCAAGATTTTCAACACCGCTTCATGCTCCTCCGATTTTTCAGACCGTTTCATGCTCATCTAATTTTTGACACCTTTTGAAGCTCTTCATATTTTTCACACCTTTTCAGGCTCTTCATATTTTTCAACACAACTTCATGCATCTCCTATTTTTCGGACCATTTAATGCTCCTCATATTTTTCAAACCTTTTGAAACTCTTCATATTTTTCACACCTTTTCAGGCTCTTCATTTGTTTAAACACCGTTTCATGCTCCTTCTATTATTCAGACCGTTTCATGCTCCTCATAGTTTTCACACCTTTTGAAGCTCTTCATATATTCTCACCTTTTCAGGCTATTCACGTTTTTCAACAACACGTCGTGTTCCTCCTATTTTTCAGACCGTTTCATGTTCCTCATATTTTTGACACGTTTTGAAGCTCTTCATATTTTTCACATCTTTTCAGGCTCTTCATGTTTTGAACACCACTTCATGCTCCTCCTATTATTCAGAGAGTTTCATGCTCCTCATGTATTTCACACCTTTTGAAGCTCTTCATATTTTTCACACCTTTTGAAGCTCTTCATATATTTCACATCTTTTCAGGCTCTTCATGTTTATTTAACAACGTTTCATCCTCCTCCTATTTTTGACACATTTTGAAGCTCTTCATATTTTTCACATCTTTTAAGACTCTTCATGTTTTTCAACACCGCTTCATGCTCCTCCGTTTTTTCAGACCGTTTCATGCTCCTCTCATTTTTGACACCTTTTGAAGCTCTTCATATTTTTCACACCTTTTGAAGCTCTTCATATTTTTCACCACTTTTAAGGCTCTTCATGTTTTTCAACACCGCTTCATGGTCCTCCTATTTTTCAGAACGTTTCATGCTCCTCATATTTTTGACACCGTTTCAAGCTCTTCATATATTTCACACCTTTTCAGGCTCTGAATGTTGTCAACACCGCTTCATGCTCATCCTATTTTTCGGACCGCTTCATGCTCCTCATATTTTTGACATCTTTGGAGCACTTCATATTTTTCACACGTTTTCAGCCTCTTCATGTTTTTCAACACTGCATCATGCTCTTCCTATTTTTCAGATCGTTTCATGCTCCTCAATGTTTGACATGTTTTGAATCTCTTTATATTTTTCACACCATTTCAGGCTCTTCATGTTTTGAACAACGTTTCATGCTCCTCCTATTTTTCAGAAAATTTCATGATCCTCATATATTTGAGACCTTTTAAAGCTCTTCATATTTTTCACAGCTTTTCAGCTCTTCATGTTTGTCAACACCACTTCATGCTCCTCCTATTTTTCAGACCGTTTCTTTCTCCTCATATTTTTGACACCTTTTGAAGCTCTTCATATATTTCACAGATTTTCAGGCTCTTCATCTTTTTGCACACCGCTTCATGCTCCTCCTATTTTTCACACCGTTTCATGCTGCTCTCATTATTGACACATTTCGAAGCTATTCATATTTTTCACACCTTTGGAAGCTCTTCATATTTTTCACACATTTTCAGGCCTTTCATGTTTTCAACACCTCTTCATACTCCTCCTTTTTTTCAGTCCTTTTCATGTTCCTCATATTTTTCACACCTTTTAATGCTCTTCATATTTTTCACACCTTTTCAGTCTCTTCAGGTTTCTCAACATCACTTCATGCTTCTCCTATTTTTCAGATCATTTCATGCTCCTCATATATTTCACATCTTTTGTAGCTCTTCATATTTTTCACACCTTTTCAGTCTCTTCAGGTTTCTCAATATCACTTCATGCTTCTCCTATTTTTCACACCGTTTCATGCTCCTCATATTTTTGACACCTTTTGAACCTCCTCATTTTTTCACAACTTTGGAAACTCTTCATATATTTCCCACCTTTTCAGGCTCTTAAAGTTTTCAACACCGCTTCATGCTCATCCTATTTTTCAGACCGTTTCATGCTCCTCATATTTTTGACACGTTTTGAGGCTCTTCATGTTTTTCACACCTTTTCAGGCTCTTCATGTTTTTCAACACTGTTTCATGCTGCTCCTATTTTTCAGACCGTTTCATGTTCCTCATATTTTTCACACCTTTTGAAGCTCTTCATATTTTACAAAACTTTTCAGGTTCTTCATGTTTTTGACGACTGCTTCATGCTCCTCCTATTTTTCAGACCGTTTCATGCTCCTTATATATTTGACACCTTGTGAAGCTCCTCCTATTTTTCACACCTTTTCAGGCTCTTCATGTATTTCAACACCGTTTCATGCTCCTCCTATTTTTCAGACCGCTTCAGTCTCCTCATGTATTTCACACCTTTTCAAGCTCTTCATATTTTTCACACCTTTTCAGGCTCTTCATGTTTTTGAACACCGTTTCATGCTCCTCCTATTTTTCAGACCGTTTCATGCTCCTCATATTTTTGACACCTTTTGAACCTCCTCATTTTTTCACAACTTTGGAAACTCTTCATATATTTCACACCTTTTCAGGCACTTCATGATTTCCACGACCACTTCATGCTCCTCCTATTTTTCAGACCGTTTCATGCTCATCTCATTTTTGACACCTTTGGAAGCTCTTCATATATTTCACACCTTTTGAAGCTCTTCATATTTTTCACACGTTTTCAGGCTCTTCATGTTTTTCAACACCGCTTCATGCTCCTCCTATTTTTCAGACCGTTTCATGCTCCTCATATTTTTGACACGTTTTGAGGCTCTTCATGTTTTTCACACCTTTTCAAGCTCTTCATGTTTTTGAACACCACTTCATGCTCCTCCTATTTTTCAGTTCTTTTCATGCTCCTCATATTTTTGACCCCTTTTGAAGATCTTCATGTTTTTCACACCTTTTCAGGCTCTTCATATTTTTGAACACCGTATCATGCTCCTCCTATTTTTCAGACCGTTTCAGGCTCCTCATATTTTTGACACCTTTTGAAGCTCCTCATATTTTTCACACCTTTTGAAGCTCTTCATATATTTCACAACTTTTCAGGCACTTCATGTTTTTCAACATCACTTCATGCTCCTCCTATATTTCAGACCGGGTCATGCTCCTCATATTTTTGACACCTTTTGTAGCTCTTCATATATTTCACACCTTTTGAAGCTCTTCATATTTTTCACACGTTTTCAGGCTATTCATGTTTTTCAACGCCGCTTCATGCTCCTACTATTTTCAGACCGTTTCCACCTCCTCATGTATTTCACACCTTTTGAAGCTCTTCATATATGTCACACCTTTTAGGCTCTTCGTCTTTTTAAAACCGTTTCATGCTCATCCTATTTTTCACACCTTTTGAAGCTCTTCATATTTTTCACCCTTTTCAGTCTCTTCATGTTTTTAACACGGTTTCATGCTCCTCCTATTTTTCAGACCGTTTCATGCTCCTCATATTTTTGACACCTTTTGAAGCTCTTCATATTTTTCACATCTTTTCAGGCTCTTCATGTTTTTCAACACCGCTTCATGCTCCACCTATTTTTCAGACGGTTTCATGCTCATCTCTTTTTTGACACCTTTTGAAGCTCTTCATATTTTTCATACCTTTTGAAGCTCTTCATATTTTTCACTCGTTTTCACGCTCTTCATGTTTTTCAACACCGCTTCATGCTCCTCCTATTTTTCAGACGGTTTCATGCTCCTCATATTTTTGACACCTTTTGAAGCTCTTCATATTTTTCACACCTTTTGAATCTCTTCATATTTTTGACACCTTTTCAGGCTCTTCATGTTTTTGAACACCTCTGCATGCTCCTCCTATTTTTCAGGGCGTTTAATGCTCCTCATGTATTTCACACCTTTTGAAGCTCTTCATATTTTTCTCACCTTTTCAGGCTCTTCATGTTTTTGAACACCGCTTCATGCTCCTCATATTTTTCAGACCGTTTCATGCTCCTCATATATTTCAAACCTTTTGCACCTCTTCATATTTTTCACACCTTTTCAATGTCTTCATGTTTTTGAACACCGTTTCATGCTGCTCCTATTTTTCACAACGTTTCATGCTCCTCATATTTTTGACACCTTTTGAAGCTCTTCATATTTTTCACACCTTTTCAGGCTCTTCATATTTTTGAACACCTCTTCCTCTTCCTCCTATTTTTCAGACCGGTTCTTGCTCCTCATGTATTTCACACCTTTTGAAGCCCTTCATATTTTTCACACCTTTTCAGGCTCTTGATGTTTTTCCACACCACTTCATGCTTCTCCTATTTTTCAGACCGTTTCATGCACCTCATATTTTTCTCACCTTTTGAAGCTCTTCATATTTTTCACACCTTTTCAGGCTCTTCATGTTTTTCAACACCGCTTCATGCTCTTCCTATTTTTCACACCGTTTCATGCACCTCATATTTTTCTCACTTTTTGAAGCTCTTCATATTTTTCACACCTTTTCAGGCTCCTCATGTTTTGCAACACCGCTTCATGGTCCTCCTATTTTTCAGACCGTTTCATACTCCTCATATTTTTGACAACTTTTGATGCTCTTCATATTTTTCACACCTTTTCAGGCTCTTCATTTTTTCAACACCGCTTCATGCTCCTCCTATTTTTCAGAGCGTTTCATGCTCATCTCATTTTTAACACCTTTGGAAGCTTTTCATATTTTTCACAATTTTTCAGGCTCTTCATGTTTTGAACACCGCTTCATGCTCCTCCTATTTTTCAGACCGTATCATGCTCCTCATATTTTGACACCTTTTGAAGCTCTTCATATATTTCACACCTTTTCAGTCTCTTCTTTTTCTTCAACACCACCTCATGCACCTCCTATTTTTCAGACCGTTTCATGATCATCTCATTTTTGACACCTTTTGAAGCTCTTCATATTTTTCACACCTTTTCAGGCTCCTCATTTTTTTCAACACCACTTCATTCTCCTCCTATTTTTCAGACCGTTTCATGCTCATCTCTTTTTTGACACCTTTTGAAGCTCTTCATATTTTTCATACCTTTTGAAGCTCTTCATATTTTTCACTCGTTTTCACGCTCTTCATGTTTTTCAACACCGCTTCATGCTCCTCCTATTTTTCAGACGGTTTCATGCTCCTCATATTTTTGACACCTTTTGAAGCTCTTCATATTTTTCAAACCTTTTCAGGCTCTTCATGTTTTTGAACACTGCTTCATGCTCCTCGTATTTTTCAAACCATTTCATGATCCTCATGTATTTCACACCTTTGAACCTCTTCATATTTTTCACACCTTTTCAGGCTCTTCATGTGTTTCAACACCACTTCATGCTCCTCAGCTTTTTCAGACCGTTTCATGCTCATTTCATTTTTGAAACATTTTGAAGCTCTTCATATTTTTCACACCTTTTGAATCTCTTCATATTTTTGACACCTTTTCAGGCTCTTCATGTTTTTGAACACCTCTGCATGCTCCTCCTATTTTTCAGGGCGTTTAATGCTCCTCATGTATTTCACACCTTTTGAAGCTCTTCATATTTTTCTCACCTTTTCAGGCTCTTCATGTTTTTGAACACCGCTTCATGCTCCTCATATTTTTCAGACCGTTTCATGCTCCTCATATATTTCAAACCTTTTGCACCTCTTCATATTTTTCACACCTTTTCAATGTCTTCATGTTTTTGAACACCGTTTCATGCTGCTCCTATTTTTCACAACGTTTCATGCTCCTCATATTTATGACACCTTTTGAAGCTCTTCATATTTTTCACACCTTTTCAGGCTCTTCATATTTTTGAACACCTCTTCCTCTTCTTCCTATTTTTCAGACCGTTTCTTGCTCCTCATGTATTTCACACCTTTTGAAGCCCTTCATATTTTTCAAACCTTTTCAGGCTCTTGATGTTTTTCCACACCACTTCATGCTTCTCCTATTTTTCAACACGTTTCATGCTCCTCATGTATTTCACACCTTTTGAAGCTCTTCATATTTTTCACACCTTTTCAGGCTCTTCATGTTTTTCAACACTGCTTCATGCTCCTCCTATTTTTCAGACCGTTTCATGCACCTCATATTTTTCTCACCTTTTGAAGCTCTTCATATTTTTCACACCTTTTCAGGCTCCTCATGTTTTGCAACACCGCTTCATGGTCCTCCTATTTTTCAGACCGTTTCATACTCCTCATATTTTTGACAACTTTTGATGCTCTTCATATTTTTCACACCTTTTCAGGCTCTTCATTTTTTCAACACCGCTTCATGCTCCTCCTATTTTTCAGAGCGTTTCATGCTCATCTCATTTTTAACACCTTTGGAAGCTTTTCATATTTTTCACAATTTTTCAGGCTCTTCATGTTTTGAACACCGCTTCATGCTCCTCCTATTTTTCAGACCGTATCATGCTCCTCATATTTTGACACCTTTTGAAGCTCTTCATATATTTCACACCTTTTCAGTCTCTTCTTTTTCTTCAACACCACCTCATGCACCTCCTATTTTTCAGACCGTTTCATGATCATCTCATTTTTGACACCTTTTGAAGCTCTTCATATTTTTCACACCTTTTCAGGCTCCTCATTTTTTTCAACACCACTTCATTCTCCTCCTATTTTTCAGACCGTTTCATGCTCATCTCTTTTTTGACACCTTTTGAAGCTCTTCATATTTTTCACACATTTTGAAGCTCTTAATATTTTTCACACCTTTTCTGGCTCTTCATGTTTTTCAACACCGGTTCATGGTACTCCTATTTTTTAGACCGTTTCATGCTTCTCATATTTTTGACAACTTTTGAAGCTGTTCATATTTTTCACACCTTTTCAGGCTCTTCATTTTTTTCAACACTGCTTCATGCTCCTCCTATTTTTCAGGCCGTTTCATGCTCCTTATAATTTTGACACCTTTTGAAGCTCTTCATATTTTTCACACCTTTTCAGGCTCTTCATGTTTTTCAACACTGCTTCATGCTCCTCCTATTTTTCAGACCGTTTCTTGCACCTCATATATTTCACACCTTTAGAAACTCTTCATATTTTTCACACATTTTCAGGCTCTTCATGTTTCTCAACACCGCTTCCTGCTCCTCCTCTTTTTCAGACCGTTTCATGCTCCTCATATTTTTGACACATTTTGAAGCTCTTCATGTTTCTCACAGCTTTTCAGGTTCTTCATGTTTTTCAACACTACTTCATGCTCCTCCTATTTTTCAGACGGTTTCATGCTCATCTCATTTTTGACACCTTTTGAAGCTCTTCATATTTTTCACATCTTTTGAAGCTCTTCATATTTTTCACACGTTTTCAGCTCTTCATGTTGTTCAACACCCTTTCTTGCTCCTCCTATTTTTCAGACCATTTCATGCTCCTCATATTTTTGACACGTTTTGAAGCTCTTCATATTTTTCACACCTTTTCAGGCTCTTCATGTTTTTGAACACCGTTTCATAGTCCTCCTATTTTTCAGACCGTTTCATGCTCCTCATATTTTTGACACCTTTTGAAGCTCTTCATATTTTTCACTACTTTTCAGGGTCTTCCTGTTTTGAACACCGCTTCATGCTCCTCCTATTTTTCAGAACTTTTCATGCTCCTCATATTTTTGACACCTTTTGAAGCTCTTCATATTTTTCACACCTTTTCAGCCTCTTCATGTTTTTGAACACCATTTCATGCTCCTCCTATTTTACAGACCGTTTCATTCTCCTCATAATTTTGACACCTTTTGAAGCTCTTCATATATTTCACACCTTTTCAGGCTTTTCATTATTTTCAACACCACTTCATGCTCCTCTTATTTTTCAGACCGTTTCATGCTCATCTCATTTTGACACCTTTTGAAGCTCTTCATGTTTTTCACATCTTCTGAAGCTCTTCATATTTTTCACAAATTTTCAGGCTCTTTATGATTTTCAACACCGCTTCATGCTCCTCCTATTTTTCAGACCGTTTCATGTTCATCTCATTTTGACACCTTTTATAGCTCTTCATATTTTTCACACCTTTTGAAGCTCTTCATATTTTGCATATTTTTGAAGTTCTTCATAATTTCACACGTTTTCAGACTCTTCATGTTTTTCAACACCACTTCATGCTCCTCCTATTTTTCAGACCGTTTCATGCTCATCTCTTTTTTGACACCTTTTGAAGCTCTTCATATTTTTCATACCTTTTGAAGCTCTTCATATTTTTCACTCGTTTTCACGCTCTTCATGTTTTTCAACACCGCTTCATGCTCCTCCTATTTTTCAGACGGTTTCATGCTCCTCATATTTTTGACACCTTTTGAAGCTCTTCATATTTTTCAAACCTTTTCAGGCTCTTCATGTTTTTGAACACTGCTTCATGCTCCTCGTATTTTTCAAACCATTTCATGATCCTCATGTATTTCACACCTTTGAACCTCTTCATATTTTTCACACCTTTTCAGGCTCTTCATGTGTTTCAACACCACTTCATGCTCCTCAGCTTTTTCAGACCGTTTCATGCTCATTTCATTTTTGAAACATTTTGAAGCTCTTCATATTTTTCACACCTTTTGAATCTCTTCATATTTTTGACACCTTTTCAGGCTCTTCATGTTTTTGAACACCTCTGCATGCTCCTCCTATTTTTCAGGGCGTTTAATGCTCCTCATGTATTTCACACCTTTTGAAGCTCTTCATATTTTTCTCACCTTTTCAGGCTCTTCATGTTTTTGAACACCGCTTCATGCTCCTCATATTTTTCAGACCGTTTCATGCTCCTCATATATTTCAAACCTTTTGCACCTCTTCATATTTTTCACACCTTTTCAATGTCTTCATGTTTTTGAACACCGTTTCATGCTGCTCCTATTTTTCACAACGTTTCATGCTCCTCATATTTATGACACCTTTTGAAGCTCTTCATATTTTTCACACCTTTTCAGGCTCTTCATATTTTTGAACACCTCTTCCTCTTCCTCCTATTTTTCAGACCGTTTCTTGCTCCTCATGTATTTCACACCTTTTGAAGCCCTTCATATTTTTCACACCTTTTCAGGCTCTTGATGTTTTTCCACACCACTTCATGCTTCTCCTATTTTTCAACACGTTTCATGCTCCTCATGTATTTCACACCTTTTGAAGCTCTTCATATTTTTCACACCTTTTCAGGCTCTTCATGTTTTTCAACACCGCTTCATGCTCCTCCTATTTTTCAGACCGTTTCATGCACCTCATATTTTTCTCACCTTTTGAAGCTCTTCATATTTTTCACACCTTTTCAGGCTCCTCATGTTTTGCAACACCGCTTCATGGTCCTCCTATTTTTCAGACCGTTTCATACTCCTCATATTTTTGACAACTTTTGATGCTCTTCATATTTTTCACACCTTTTCAGGCTCTTCATTTTTTCAACACCGCTTCATGCTCCTCCTATTTTTCAGAGCGTTTCATGCTCATCTCATTTTTAACACCTTTGGAAGCTTTTCATATTTTTCACAATTTTTCAGGCTCTTCATGTTTTGAACACCGCTTCATGCTCCTCCTATTTTTCAGACCGTATCATGCTCCTCATATTTTGACACCTTTTGAAGCTCTTCATATATTTCACACCTTTTCAGTCTCTTCTTTTTCTTCAACACCACCTCATGCACCTCCTATTTTTCAGACCGTTTCATGATCATCTCATTTTTGACACCTTTTGAAGCTCTTCATATTTTTCACACCTTTTCAGGCTCCTCATTTTTTTCAACACCACTTCATTCTCCTCCTATTTTTCAGACCGTTTCATGCTCATCTCTTTTTTGACACCTTTTGAAGCTCTTCATATTTTTCACACATTTTGAAGCTCTTAATATTTTTCACACCTTTTCTGGCTCTTCATGTTTTTCAACACCGGTTCATGGTACTCCTATTTTTTAGACCGTTTCATGCTTCTCATATTTTTGACAACTTTTGAAGCTGTTCATATTTTTCACACCTTTTCAGGCTCTTCATTTTTTTCAACACTGCTTCATGCTCCTCCTATTTTTCAGAACGTTTCATGCTCCTTATAATTTTGACACCTTTTGAAGCTCTTCATATTTTTCACACCTTTTCAGGCTCTTCATGTTTTTCAACACTGCTTCATGCTCCTCCTATTTTTCAGACCGTTTCTTGCACCTCATATATTTCACACCTTTAGAAGCTCTTCATATTTTTCACACATTTTCAGGCTCTTCATGTTTCTCAACACCGCTTCCTGCTCCTCCTCTTTTTCAGACCGTTTCATGCTCCTCATATTTTTGACACATTTTGAAGCTCTTCATGTTTCTCACAGTTTTTCAGGTTCTTCATGTTTTTCAACACTATTTCATGCTCCTCCTATTTTTCAGACGGTTTCATGCTCATCTCATTTTTGACACCTTTTGAAGCTCTTCATATTTTTCACATCTTTTGAAGCTCTTCATATTTTTCACACGTTTTCAGCTCTTCATGTTGTTCAACACCCTTTCTTGCTCCTCCTATTTTTCAGACCATTTCATGCTCCTCATATTTTTGACACCTTTTGAAGCTCTTCATATTTTTCACTACTTTTCAGGGTCTTCCTGTTTTGAACACCGCTTCATGCTCCTCCTATTTTTCAGAACTTTTCATGCTCCTCATATTTTTGACACCTTTTGAAGCTCTTCATATTTTTCACACCTTTTCAGGCTCTTCATGTTTTTGAACACCATTTCATGCTCCTCCTATTTTACAGACCGTTTCATTCTCCTCATAATTTTGACACCTTTTGAAGCTCTTCATATTTTTCACACCTTTTCAGGCTCTTCATGTTTTTGAACACCGTTTCATAGTCCTCCTATTTTTCAGACCGTTTCATGCTCCTCATATTTTTGACACCTTTTGAAGCTCTTCATATTTTTCACTACTTTTCAGGGTCTTCCTGTTTTGAACACCGCTTCATGCTCCTCCTATTTTTCAGAACTTTTCATGCTCCTCATATTTTTGACACCTTTTGAAGCTCTTCATATTTTTCACACCTTTTCAGGCTCTTCATGTTTTTGAACACCATTTCATGCTCCTCCTATTTTACAGACCGTTTCATTCTCCTCATAATTTTGACACCTTTTGAAGCTCTTCATATTTTTCACACCTTTTCAGGCTTTTCATTATTTTCAACACCACTTCATGCTCCTCTTATTTTTCAGACCGTTTCATGCTCATCTCATTTTGACACCTTTTGAAGCTCTTCATGTTTTTCACATCTTCTGAAGCTCTTCATATTTTTCACAAATTTTCAGGCTCTTTATGATTTTCAACACCGCTTCATGCTCCTCCTATTTTTCAGACCGTTTCATGTTCATCTCATTTTGACACCTTTTGAAGCTCTTCATATTTTTCACACCTTTTGAAGCTCTTCATATTTTGCATATTTTTGAAGTTCTTCATAATTTCACACGTTTTCAGACTCTTCATGTTTTTCAACACCACTTCATGCTCCTCCTATTTTTCAGACCGTTTCATGCTCCTCATATTTTTGACACCTTTTGAAGCTCTTCATATTTTTCACACCTTTTCAGGCTCTTCATGTTTTTGAACACCGCTTCATGCTCCTCCTATTTTTCAGACCGTTTCATGCTCCTCATATTTTTGACAACTTTTGAAGCTTTTCATATTTTTCACACCTTGTCAGGCTCTTGAATTTTTTCAACACCACTTCATGCTCCTCCTTTGTTGCAGACCGTTTCATGCTCCTCATATTTTTGACACCTTTTGAAGCTCTTCATATTTTGCACACCTTTTCAGGCTCTTCATGTTTTTGAACACCGCTTCATGATCCTCCTATTTTTCTGACCTTTTCATGCTCCTCATATTTTTGACAACTTTTGAAGCTCTTCATATTTTTCACAACTTTTCAGGCTTTTCCTGTTTTTGAACACCGCTTCATGCTCCTCCTATTTTTCAAAACGTTTCATGCTCCTCATATTTTTGACACCTTTTGAAGCCCTTCATATATTTCACACCTTTTCCGTCTCTTCTTTTTTTTCAACACCACTTCATGCTCCTCCTATTTTTCAGACCGTTTCATGCTCATCTCATTTTTGACACCTTTTGAAGCTCTTCATATTTTTCACACCTTTTCAAGCTCTTCATGTTTTTGAACACCGCTTCATGCTCCTCCTATTTTTCAGACTGCTTCATACTCCTCTCATTTTTGACACCTTTTTAAGCTCTTCATATTTTTGACACCTTTTGAAGCTCTTCATATTTCTCACACGTTTTCAGGCTCTTCATGATTTTCAACACCGATTCGTGCTCCTCCTCTTTTTCAGACCGTTTCATGCTCCTCATATTTTTGATACCTTTTGAAGCTCTTCATATTTTTCATACCTTTTGAAGCTCTTCATATTTTTCACTCGTTTTCACGCTCTTCATGTTTTTCAACACCGCTTCATGCTCCTCCTATTTTTCAGACGGTTTCATGCTCCTCATATTTTTGACACCTTTTGAAGCTCTTCATATTTTTCAAACCTTTTCAGGCTCTTCATGTTTTTGAACACTGCTTCATGCTCCTCGTATTTTTCAAACCATTTCATGATCCTCATGTATTTCACACCTTTGAACCTCTTCATATTTTTCACACCTTTTCAGGCTCTTCATGTGTTTCAACACCACTTCATGCTCCTCAGCTTTTTCAGACCGTTTCATGCTCATTTCATTTTTGAAACATTTTGAAGCTCTTCATATTTTTCACACCTTTTGAATCTCTTCATATTTTTGACACCTTTTCAGGCTCTTCATGTTTTTGAACACCTCTGCATGCTCCTCCTATTTTTCAGGGCGTTTAATGCTCCTCATGTATTTCACACCTTTTGAAGCTCTTCATATTTTTCTCACCTTTTCAGTCTCTTCATGTTTTTGAACACCGCTTCATGCTCCTCATATTTTTCAGACCGTTTCATGCTCCTCATATATTTCAAACCTTTTGCACCTCTTCATATTTTTCACACCTTTTCAATGTCTTCATGGTTTTGAACACCGTTTCATGCTGCTCCTATTTTTCACAACGTTTCATGCTCCTCATATTATTGACACCTTTTGAAGCTCTTCATATTTTTCACACCTTTTCAGGCTCTTCATATTTTTGAACAACTCTTCCTCTTCCTCCTATTTTTCAGACCGTTTCTTGCTCCTCATGTATTTCACACCTTTTGAAGCCCTTCATATTTTTCACACCTTTTCAGGCTCTTGATGTTTTTCCACACCACTTCATGCTTCTCCTATTTTTCAGACCGTTTCATGCACCTCATATTTTTCTCACCTTTTGAAGCTCTTCATATTTTTCACACCTTTTCAGGCTCTTCATATTTTTGAACACCTCTTCCTCTTCCTCCTATTTTTCAGACCGTTTCTTGCTCCTCATGTATTTCACACCTTTTGAAGCTCTTCATATTTTTCACACCTTTTCAGGCTCTTCATGTTTTTCAACACCGCTTCATGCTCCTCCTATTTTTCAGACCGTTTCATGCACCTCATATTTTTCTCACCTTTTGAAGCTCTTCATATTTTTCACACCTTTTCAGGCTCCTCATGTTTTGCAACACCGCTTCATGGTCCTCCTATTTTTCAGACCGTTTCATACTCCTCATATTTTTGACAACTTTTGATGCTCTTCATATTTTTCACACCTTTTCAGGCTCTTCATTTTTTCAACACCGCTTCATGCTCCTCCTATTTTTCAGACCGTTTCATGCTCATCTCATTTTTGACACCTTTGGAAGCTTTTCATATTTTTCACAATTTTTCAGGCTCTTCATGTTTTGAACACCGCTTCATGCTGCTCCTATTTTTCAGACCGTATCATGCTCCTCATATTTTGACACCTTTTGAAGCTCTTCATATATTTCACACCTTTTCAGTCTCTTCTTTTTCTTCAACACCACCTCATGCACCTCCTATTTTTCAGACCGTTTCATGATCATCTCATTTTTGACACCTTTTGAAGCTCTTCATATTTTTCACACCTTTTCAGGCTCCTCATTTTTTTCAGCACCACTTCATTCTCCTCCTATTTTTCAGACCGTTTCATGCTAATCTCTTTTTTGACACCTTTTGAAGCTCTTCATATTTTTCACACATTTTGAAGCTCTTAATATTTTACACACCTTTTCTGGCTCTTCATGTTTTTCAACACCGGTTCATGGTACTCCTATTTTTTAGACCGTTTCATGCTCCTCATATTTTTGGCAACTTTTGAAGCTGTTCATATTTTTCACACCTTTTCAGGTTCTTCATTTTTTTCAACACTGCTTCATGCTCCTCCTATTTTTCAGAACGTTTCATGCTCCTTATAATTTTGACACCTTTTGAAGCTCTTCATATTTTTCACACCTTTTCAGGCTCTTCATGTTTCTCAACACTGCTTCATGCTCCTCCTATTTTTCAGACCGTTTCTTGCACCTCATATATTTCACACCTTTAGAAGCTCTTCATATTTTTCACACATTTTCAGGCTCTTCATGTTTCTCAACACCGCTTCCTGCTCCTCCTCTTTTTCAGACCGTTTCATGCTCCTCATATTTTTGACACATTTTGAAGCTCTTCATGTTTCTCACAGCTTTTCAGGTTCTTCATGTTTTTCAACACTACTTCATGCTCCTCCTATTTTTCAGACGGTTTCATGCTCATCTCATTTTTGACACCTTTTGAAGCTCTTCATATTTTTCACATCTTTTGAAGCTCTTCATATTTTTCACACGTTTTCAGGCTCTTCATGTTGTTCAACACCCTTTCTTGCTCCTCCTATTTTTCAGACCATTTCATGCTCCTCATATTTTTGACACGTTTTGAAGCTCTTCATATTTTTCACACCTTTTCAGGCTCTTCATGTTTTTGAACACCGTTTCATAGTCCTCCTATTTTTCAGACCGTTTCATGCTCCTCATATTTTTGACACCTTTTGAAGCTCTTCATATTTTTCACTACTTTTCAGGGTCTTCCTGTTTTGAACACCGCTTCATGCTCCTCCTATTTTTCAGAACTTTTCATGCTCCTCATATTTTTGACACCTTTTGAAGCTCTTCATATTTTTCACACCTTTTCAGGCTCTTCATGTTTTTGAACACCATTTCATGCTCCTCCTATTTTACAGACCGTTTCATTCTCCTCATATTTTTGACACCTTTTGAAGCTCTTCATATATTTCACACCTTTTCAGGCTTTTCATTATTTTCAACACCACTTCATGCTCCTCTTATTTTTCAGACCGTTTCATGCTCATCTCATTTTGACACCTTTTGAAGTTCTTCATGTTTTTCACATCTTCTGAAGCTCTTCATATTTTTCACAAATTTTCAGGCTCTTTATGATTTTCAACACCGCTTCATGCTCCTCCTATTTTTCAGACCGTTTCATGTTCATCTCATTTTGACACCTTTTGAAGCTCTTCATATTTTTCACACCTTTTGAAGCTCTTCATATTTTGCATATTTTTGAAGTTCTTCATAATTTCACACGTTTTCAGACTCTTCATGTTTTTCAACACCACTTCATGCTCCTCCTATTTTTCAGACCGTTTCATGCTCCTCATATTTTTGACACCTTTTGAAGCTCTTCATCTTTTTCACACCTTTTCAGGCTCTTCATGTTTTTGAACACCGCTTCATGCTCCTCCTATTTTTCAGACCGTTTCATGCTCCTCATATTTTTGACAACTTTTGAAGCTTTTCATATTTTTCACACCTTGTCAGGCTCTTGAATTTTTTCAACACCACTTCATGCTCCTCCTTTTTTGCAGACCGTTTCATGCTCCTCATATTTTTGACACCTTTTGAAGCTCTTCATATTTTGCACACCTTTTCAGGCTCTTCATGTTTTTGAACACCGCTTCATGATCCTCCTATTTTTCTGACCTTTTCATGCTCCTCATATTTTTGACAACTTTTGAAGCTCTTCATATTTTTCACAACTTTTCAGGCTTTTCCTGTTTTTGAACACCGCTTCATGCTCCTCCTATTTTTCAAACCGTTTCATGCTCCTCATATTTTTGACACCTTTTGAAGCTCTTCATATTTTTCACACCTTTTCAGGCTCTTCATGTTTTTGAACACCGCTTCATGCTCCTCCTATTTTCAGACCGTTTCATTCTCCTCATATTTTTGACACCTTTTGAAGCCCTTCATATATTTCACACCTTTTCCGTCTCTTCTTTTTTTTCAACACCACTTCATGCTCCTCCTATTTTTCAGACCGTTTCATGCTCATCTCATTTTTGACACCTTTTGAAGCTCTTCATATTTTTCACACCTTTTCAGGCTCTTCATGTTTTTGAACACCGCTTCATGCTCCTCTTATTTTTCAGACTGCTTCATACTCCTCTCATTTTTGAAACCTTTTGAAGCTCTTCATATTTTTGACACCTTTTGAAGCTCTTCATATTTCTCACACGTTTTCAGGCTCTTCATGATTTTCAACACCGATTCATGCTCCTCCTCTTTTTCAGACCGTTTCATGCTCCTCATATTTTTGATACCTTTTGAATCTCCTCATATTTTTTACACCTTTTGAACCTCTTCATATATTTCACACTTTTTCAGGCTCTTCATGTTTTTCAACACGGCTTCATGCTCCTCCTATTTTTCAGACCGTTTCATGCTCCTCATATTTTTCACACCTTTTGAAGCTCTTCATATTTTTCACACCTTTTAAGCCTCTTCATGTTTTTTAGCACCGCTTCATGCTCCTCCTATTTTCAAGACAGTTTCATACTCCTCATGTATTTCATACCTTTTGAAGCTCCTCATATTTTTCACACCTTTTCAGGCTCTTCATATTTTTGAAAACCGCTTCATGCTCCTCCTATTTTTAAGACCGTTTCATGCTCCTCATATATTTCACACCTTTTGAAGTTCTTCATATTTTTCACACCTTTTCAGGCTCTGCATGTTTTTCAACACCGTTTCATGCTCCTCGTATTTTTCAGACCGTTTCATGCTCCTCATATTTTTGACACATTTTGAAGTTCTTGATATATTTCACACCTTCTCAGGCTCTTCATTTTTTGGAACACGACTTCTTGCTCCTCCTATTTTTCAGACCGTTTCATGCTCATCTCATTTTTGACACCTTTTGAAGCTCTTCATATATTTGACACCATTTGAAGCTCTTCATATTTTTCACAACTTTTCAGGCTCTGCATGTATTTGAACACCGTTTCATGCTACTCCTATATTTCAGACCGATTCTTGCTGCTCATATATTTTACACCTTTTGAAACTCTTCATATTTTTAACACCTTTTCAGGCTCTTCATGTTTTTCAACACCGCTTCATGCTCCTCCTATTTTTCAGACCGTTTCATGCTCCTCATATTTTTGACACCTTTTGATGCTCTTCATATTTTTCACACCTTTTCAGGCTTTTCATGTTTTTGCACACCGCTTCATGCTCCTCCTATTTTTCACACCTTTTGAAGCTCTTCATATTTTTCACCCTTTTCAGTCTCTTCATGTTTTTGAACACGGTTTCATGCTCCTCCTATTTTTCAGACCGTTTCATGCTCCTCATATTTTTGACACCTTTTGAAGCTCTTCATATTTTTCACACCTTTTCAGGCTCTTCATGTTTTTGAACACCATTTCATGCTCCTCCTATTTTACAGACCATTTCATTCTCCTCATATTTTTGACACCTTTTGAAGCTCTTCATATATTTCACACCTTTTCAGGCTTTTCATTATTTTCAACACCACTTCATGCTCCTCTTATTTTTCAGACCGTTTCATGCTCATCTCATTTTGATACCATTTGAAGTTCTTCATGTTTTTCACATCTTCTGAAGCTCTTCATATTTTTCACAAATTTTCAGGCTCTTTATGATTTTCAACACCGCTTCATGCTCCTCCTATTTTTCAGACCGTTTCATGTTCATCTCATTTTGACACCTTTTGAAGCTCTTCATATTTTTCACACCTTTTGAAGCTCTTCATATTTTGCATATTTTTGAAGTTCTTCATAATTTCACACGTTTTCAGACTCTTCATGTTTTTCAACACCACTTCATGCTCCTCCTATTTTTCAGACCGTTTCATGCTCCTCATATTTTTGACACCTTTTGAAGCTCTTCATATTTTTCACACCTTTTCAGGCTCTTCATGTTTTTGAACACCACTTCATGCTCCTCCTATTTTTCAGACCGTTTCATGCTCCTCATATTTTTGACAACTTTTGAAGCTTTTCATATTTTTCACACCTTGTCAGGCTCTTGAATTTTTTCAACACCACTTCATGCTCCTCCTTTTTTGCAGACCGTTTCATGCTCCTCATATTTTTGACACCTTTTGAAGCTCTTCATATTTTGCACACCTTTTCAGGCTCTTCATGTTTTTGAACACCGCTTCATGATCCTCCTATTTTTCTGACCTTTTCATGCTCCTCATATTTTTGACAACTTTTGAAGCTCTTCATATTTTTCACAACTTTTCAGGCTTTTCCTGTTTTTGAACACCGCTTCATGCTCCTCCTATTTTTCAAACCGTTTCATGCTCCTCATATTTTTGACACCTTTTGAAGCTCTTCATATTTTTCACACCTTTTCAGGCTCTTCATGTTTTTGAACACCGCTTCATGCTCCTCCTATTTTCAGACCGTTTCATTCTCCTCATATTTTTGACACCTTTTGAAGCCCTTCATATATTTCACACCTTTTCCGTCTCTTCTTTTTTTTCAACACCACTTCATGCTCCTCCTATTTTTCAGACCGTTTCATGCTCATCTCATTTTTGACACCTTTTGAAGCTCTTCATATTTTTCACACCTTTTCAGGCTCTTCATGTTTTTGAACACCGCTTCATGCTCCTCTTATTTTTCAGACTGCTTCATACTCCTCTCATTTTTGAAACCTTTTGAAGCTCTTCATATTTTTGACACCTTTTGAAGCTCTTCATATTTCTCACACGTTTTCAGGCTCTTCATGATTTTCAACACCGATTCATGCTCCTCCTCTTTTTCAGACCGTTTCATGCTCCTCATATTTTTGATACCTTTTGAATCTCCTCATATTTTTTACACCTTTTGAACCTCTTCATATATTTCACACTTTTTCAGGCTCTTCATGTTTTTCAACACGGCTTCATGCTCCTCCTATTTTTCAGACCGTTTCATGCTCCTCATATTTTTCACACCTTTTGAAGCTCTTCATATTTTTCACACCTTTTAAGCCTCTTCATGTTTTTTAGCACCGCTTCATGCTCCTCCTATTTTCAAGACAGTTTCATACTCCTCATGTATTTCATACCTTTTGAAGCTCCTCATATTTTTCACACCTTTTCAGGCTCTTCATATTTTTGAAAACCGCTTCATGCTCCTCCTATTTTTAAGACCGTTTCATGCTCCTCATATATTTCACACCTTTTGAAGTTCTTCATATTTTTCACACCTTTTCAGGCTCTGCATGTTTTCAACACCGTTTCATGCTCCTCCTATTTTTCAGACCATTTCATGCTCCTCATATTTTTGACACATTTTGAAGTTCTTGATATATTTCACACCTTCTCAGGCTCTTCATTTTTTGGAACACGACTTCTTGCTCCTCCTATTTTTCAGACCGTTTCATGCTCATCTCATTTTTGACACCTTTTGAAGCTCTTCATATATTTGACACCATTTGAAGCTCTTCATATTTTTCACAACTTTTCAGGCTCTGCATGTATTTGAACACCGTTTCATGCTACTCCTATATTTCAGACCGAATCTTGCTGCTCATATATTTGACACCTTTTGAAACTCTTCATATTTTTAACACCTTTTCAGGCTCTTCATGTTTTTCAACACCGCTTCATGCTCCTCCTATTTTTCAGACCGTTTCATGCTCCTCATATTTTTGACACCTTTTGATGCTCTTCATATTTTTCACACCTTTTCAGGCTTTTCATGTTTTTGCACACCGCTTCATGCTCCTCCTATTTTTCACACCTTTTGAAGCTCTTCATATTTTTCACCCTTTTCAGTCTCTTCATGTTTTTGAACACGGTTTCATGCTCCTCCTATTTTTCAGACCGTTTCATGCTCCTCATATTTTTGACACCTTTTGAAGCTCTTCATATTTTTCACATCTTTTCAGGCTCTTCATGTTTTTCAACACCGCTTCATGCTCCACCTATTTTTCAGACGGTTTCATGCTCATCTCTTTTTTGACACCTTTTGAAGCTCTTCATATTTTTCATACCTTTTGAAGCTCTTCATATTTTTCACTCGTTTTCACGCTCTTCATGTTTTTCAACACCGCTTCATGCTCCTCCTATTTTTCAGACGGTTTCATGCTCCTCATATTTTTGACACCTCTTGAAGCTCTTCATATTTTTCAAACCTTTTCAGGCTCTTCATGTTTTTGAACACTGCTTCATGCTCCTCGTATTTTTCAAACCATTTCATGATCCTTATGTATTTCACACCTTTGAACCTCTTCATATTTTTCACACCTTTTCAGGCTCTTCATGTGTTTCAACACCACTTCATGCTCCTCAGCTTTTTCAGACCGTTTCATGCTCATTTCATTTTTGAAACATTTTGAAGCTCTTCATATTTTTCACACCTTTTGAATCTCTTCATATTTTTGACACCTTTTCAGGCTCTTCATGTTTTTGAACACCTCTGCATGCTCCTCCTATTTTTCAGGGCGTTTAATGCTCCTCATGTATTTCACACCTTTTGAAGCTCTTCATATTTTTGACACCTTTTCAGGCTCTTCATGTTTTGCAACACCGCTTCATGCTGTTCCTATTTTTCAGACCGTTTCATGCTCCTCATATTTTTGAGACCTTTTGAAGCTCTTCATATCATTCACACCTTTTCAGGCTCTTCATGTTTTTCAATACCACTTCATGCTCCACCTATTTTTCAGACCGTTTCATGCTCATCTCATTTTTGACACCTTTTAAAGCTCTTCATATTTTTCACACCTTTTGAAGCTCTTCATATTCTTCATACGTTTTCATGCTCTTTATGTTTTTCAACACCGCTTCTTGCTCCTCCTATTTTTCAGACCGTTTCATGCTCAACTCATTTTTGACACCTTTTAAAGCTCTTCATATTTTTCACACCTTTTGAGGCTCTTCATATTTTTCACACCTTTTGAGGCTCTTCATATTTTTCATATTTTTGAAGCTCTTCATATTTTTCACACCTTTTCAGGCTCTTCATATTTTTGAACACCACTTCATGCTCCTCCTATTTTTCAGAGAGTTTCATGCTCCTCATGTATTTCACACCTTATGAAGCTCTTCATATTTTTCACACCTTTTCAGGCTCTTCATGTTTTTCAACGCCGCTTCATGCTCCTCCTCTTTTTCAGACCGTTTCATGCACCTCCTATTTTTCTCACCTTTTGAAGCTCTTCATATTTTTCACACCTTTTCAGGCTCCTCATGTTTTGCAACACCGCTTCATGCTCCTCCTATTTTTCAGACCGTTTCATACTCCTCATATTTTTGACACCTTTTGATGCTCTTCATATTTTTCACACCTTTTCCGGCTCTTCATTTTTTCAACACCGCTTCATGCTCCTCCTATTTTTCAGACCGTTTCATGCTCATCTCATTTTTGACACCTTTGGAAGCTTTTCATATTTTTCACAATTTTTCAGGCTCTTCATGTTTTGAACACCGCTTCATGCTCCTCCTATTTTTCAGACCGTATCATGCTGCTCATATTTTGACATCTTTTGAAGCTCTTCATATATTTCACACCTTTTCAGTCTCTTCTTTTTTTTCAACACCACCTCATGCACCTCCTATTTTTCAGACCGTTTCATGATGATCTCATTTTTGACACCTTTTGAAG
Source organism: Dama dama (assembly GCF_033118175.1). Taxonomy (NCBI): domain Eukaryota; kingdom Metazoa; phylum Chordata; class Mammalia; order Artiodactyla; family Cervidae; genus Dama; species Dama dama. The sequence goes on along the minus strand of NW_026870988.1, from coordinate 1,796,465 downwards.
CTCTTCATATTTTTCACACCTTTTCAGGCTCCTCATTTTTTTCAGCACCACTTCATTCTCCTCCTAATTTTCAGACCGTTTCATGCTCATCTCTTTTTTGACACCTTTTGAAGCTCTTCATATTTTTCACACATTTTGAAGCTCTTAATATTTTTCACACCTTTTCTGGCTCTTCATGTTTTTCAACACCGGTTCATGGTACTCCTATTTTTTAGACCGTTTCATGCTCCTCATATTTTTCCACCTTTTGAAGCTGTTCATATTTTTCACATCTTTTCAGTCTCTTCATTTTTTTCAACACTGCTTCATGCTCCTCCTATTTTTCAGACCATTTCATGCTCATCTCATTTTTGACACCTTTTGAAGCTCTTCATATATTTCACACCTTTTGAAGCTCTTCATAATTTTCACATCTTTTCAGGATCTTCATGTTTTTCAACAACTTTTCATGATCCTCCTATTTTTTAGACCGATTCATGCTCCTCATATTTTTGACACCTTTAAAAGCTCTTCATATATTTCACACCTTTTCAGGCTGTTCATGTTTTTCAACACCACTTCATGCTCCTCGTATTTTTAAGACCGTTTCATGCTCCTCATATTTTTGACACCTTTAGAAGCTCTTCATATTTTTCACACATTTTCAGGCTCTTCATGTTTCTCAACACCGCTTCCTGCTCCTCCTCTTTTTCAGACCGTTTCATGCTCCTCATATATTTGACACATTTTGAAGCTCTTCATGTTTCTCACAGCTTTTCAGGTTCTTCATGTTTTTCAACACTACTTCATGCTCCTCCTATTTTTCAGACGGTTTCATGCTCATCTCATTTTTGACACCTTTTGAAGCTCTTCATATTTTTCACATCTTTTGAAGCTCTTCATATTTTTCACACGTTTTCAGGCTCTTCATGTTGTTCAACACCCTTTCTTGCTCCTCCTATTTTTCAGACCGTTTCATGCTCCTCATATTTTTGACACGTTTTGAAGCTCTTCATATTTTTCACACCTTTTCAGGCTCTTCATGTTTTTGAACACCGTTTCATAGTCCTCCTATTTTTCAGACCGTTTCGTGCTCCTCATATTTTTGACACCTTTTGAAGCTCTTCATATTTTTCACTACTTTTCAGGGTCTTCCTGTTTTTGAACACCGCTTCATGCTCCTCCTATTTTTCAGAACTTTTCATGCTCCTCATATTTTTGACACCTTTTGAAGCTCTTCTTATTTTTCACACCTTTTCAGGCTCTTCATGTTTTTGAACACCATTTCATGCTCCTCCTATTTTACAGTCCGTTTCATTCTCCTCATATTTTTGACACCTTTTGAAGCTCTTCATATTTTTCACACCTTTTCAGGCTTTTCATTATTTTCAACACCACTTCATGCTCCTCTTCTTTTTCAGACCGTTTCATGCTCATCTCATTTTGACACTTTTTGAAGCTCTTCATGTTTTTGACATATTCTGAAGCTCTTCATATTTTTCACAAATTTTCAGGCTCTTTATGATTTTCAACACCGCTTCATGCTCCTCCTATGTTTCAGACCGTTTCATGTTCATCTCATTTTGACACCTTTTGAAGCTCTTCATATTGTTCACACCTTTTGAAGCTCTTCATATTTTTCATATTTTTGAAGTTCTTCATAATTTCACACGTTTTCAGACTCTTCATGTTTTTCAACACCGCTTCATGCTCCTCCTATTTTTCAAACCGTATCATTCTCCTCATATTTTTCACACCTCTGAAGCTCTTCGTATTTTTCACACGTTTTCAGGCTCTTCATGTTTTTGAACACCACATCATGCTCCTTCTATTTTTCAGAGAGTTTCATGCTCCTCATATATTTCACACCTTTTGAAGCTCTTCATATTTTTCACACCTTTTCAGGCTCTTCATGTTTTTGAACACTTCTTCATGTTCCTCCTATTTTTCAGACCGTTTCATGCTCCTCATATTTTTGACACCTTTTGAAACTCTTCATATTTTTCACACCTTTTCAGGCTCTTCATGTTTTTCAACACCGCTTCATGCTCCTCCTATTTTTCAGAGAGTTTCATGCTCCTCATGTATTTCACACCTTTTGAAGCTCTTCATATTTTTCACACCTTTTCAGGCTCTTCATGTTTTTCCACACCACTTCATGCTTCTCCTAATTTTCAGCTCTTTCATGCTCCTCATGTATTTCACACCTTTTGAATCTTTTCATATTTTTCACACCTTTTCAGGCTCTTCATGTTTTTCAACACCGCTTCATGCTCCTCCTCTTTTTCAGACCGTTTCATGCTCCTCATATATTTGACACCTTTTGAAGCTCTTCATATTTTTCACACCTTTTCGGGCTCTTCATGTTTTGAACACCGCTTCATACTCCTCCTATATTTCAGACAGTTTCATGATCATCTCATTTTTGACACCTTTTGAAGCTTTTCATAGTTTTCACAACTTTTCAGGCTCTTCATGTTTTTGAACACCTCTTCATGCTAATCCTATTTTTCAAACCATAACATGCTCCTCATATTTTTCACACTTTTTGAAGCTCTTCATATTTTTTACACCTTTTCAGGCTCTTCATGTTTTTGAACACCACTTCATGCTCCTTATATTTTTCAGAGAGTTTCATGCTCCTCATGTATTTCACACCTTTTGAAGCTCTTCATATTTTTCACACCTTTTCAGGCTCTTCATGTTTTTCCACACCACTTCATGCTTCTCCTAATTTTCAGCTCTTTCATGCTCCTCATGTGTTTCACACCTTTTGAAGCTTTTCATATTTCTCACACCTTTTCAGGCTCTTCATGTTTTTCAACACCGCTTCATGCTCCTTCTATTTTTCAGATCGTTTCATGCTCCTCATATTTTTGACACCTTCTGAAGCTCTTCATATTTTTCACATCTTTTGAAGCTCTTCATATTTTTCATATTTTTGAAGCTCTTCATATTTTCACACGTTTTCAGACTCTTCATGTTTTTCAACACCGCTTCATGATCCTGCTATTTTTCAGACCGTTTCATGCTCCTCATATATTTCACAGCTTTTGAAGCTCTTCATATTTTTCACACCTTTTGAAGCTCTTCATATTTTTCATATTTTTGAAGCTCTTCATATTGTTCACACCTTTTCAGGCTCTTCATATTTTTGAACACCGCTTCATGCTCCTCCTATTTTTCAGAGAGTTTCATGCTCCTCATGTATTTCACACCTTTTGAAGCTCTTCATATTTTTCACACCTTTTCAGGCTCTTCATGTTTTTCCACACCACTTCATGCTTCTCCTAATTTTCAGCTCTTTCATGCTCCTCATGTATTTCATACCTTTTGAATCTTTTCATATTTTTCACACCTTTTCAGGCTCTTCATGTTTTTCAACACCGCTTCATGCTCCTCCTCTTTTTCAGACCGTTTCATGCTCCTCATATATTTGACACCTTTTGAAGCTCTTCATATTTTTCACACCTTTTCGGGCTCTTCATGTTTTGAACACCGCTTCATACTCCTCCTATATTTCAGACAGTTTCATGCTCATCTCATTTTTGACACCTTTTGAAGCTTTTCATAGTTTTCACAACTTTTCAGGCTCTTCATGTTTTTGAACACCTCTTCATGCTAATCCTATTTTTCAAACCATAACATGCTCCTCATATTTTTCACACCTTTTGAAGCTCTTCATATTTTTTACACCTTTTCAGGCTCTTCATGTTTTTGAACACCACTTCATGCTCCTTATATTTTTCAGAGAGTTTCATGCTCCTCATGTATTTCACACCTTTTGAAGCTCTTCATATTTTTCACACCTTTTCAGGCTCTTCATGTTTTTCCACACCACTTCATGCTTCTCCTAATTTTCAGCTCTTTCATGCTCCTCATGTATTTCACACCTTTTGAAGCTTTTCATATTTCTCACATCTTTTCAGGCTCTTCATGTTTTTCAACACCGCTTCATGCTCCTTCTATTTTTCAGATCGTTTCATGCTCCTCATATTTTTCACACCTTTTTACGCTCTTCATATTTCTCACACCTTTTCAGGCTCTTCATGTTTTTGAACACCGCTTCATGCTCCTCCTATTTTTCAGACCGTTTCATGCTCCTCATATTTTTCCCACCTTTTGAAGCTTTTCATATTTTTAACACCTTTTCAGGCTCTTCAAGTTTATCAACACCACTTCATGCTCCTCCTTTTTGCAGACCGTTTCATGCTCCTCATATTTTTGACACCTATTGATGCTCTTAATATATTTCGCACCTTTTCAGGCTCTTCATTTCTTCCACACCACTTCATGCTCCTCATATTTTTCAGGCAGTATCATGCTCCTCATATTTTTCACACCTTTTTACGCTCTTCATATTTTTCAACACCATTTCATGCCGCTTCTATTTTTCAGACCGTTTCATGCTCCTCATATTTTTCACAACTTTTGAAGCTCTTCATATTTTTCACACCTTTTCAGGCTCTTCATGTTTTTCCACACCACTTAATGCTTCTCCTAAATTTCAGACCGTTTCATGTTCCTCATGTATTGCACACCTTTTGAAGCTCTTCATATTTTTCACACCTTTTCATGCTCTTCATGTTTTTGATCACCGTTTCATGCTCCTCCTTTTTTTTCAGACCGTTTCATGCTCCTCATATTTTCCACACCTTTTTAAGCTCTTCATGTTTTTCACACCTTTTCAACCTCTTCATGTTTTTGAACACCCCTTCTTGCTCCTTTTATTTTTCAGAGAGTTTCATGCTTCTCATGTATTTCACACCTTTTGAAGCTCTTCATATTTTTCACACCTTTACAGGCTCTTCATGTTTTTGAACACCGTTTCATGCTCCTCCTATTTTTCAGACCGTTTCATTCTCCCCATATTTTTGAGACCTTTTGAAGCCCTCATATATTTCACACCTTTTCAGGCTCTTCATTTTTTTCAACACCACGTCATGCTCCTCCTATTTTTCAGACCCCTTTATGCTCTTCTCATTTTTGACACCTTTTGAAGCTCTTCATATTTCTCACACCTTTTCAGGCTCTTCATGTTTTTGAACACCTCTTCATGCTCCTCCTATTTTCAGACCGTTTCATGCTCCTCATATTTCTCTCACATTTTGAAGCTCCTCCTATTTTTCACAACCTTTCACGCTCTTCATGTTTTTCAACACGGCTTCATGATCCTCCTATTTTTCTGACAGTTTCATGCTCCTCCTATTTTTCAGCACGTTTCATACTCCTCCAAATTTTCAGACCGTTTCATGCTCCTCATATTTGTCACACCTTTCGAAGCTCTTCATATTTTTCACACCTTTTCTGGATCTTCATTTTTTTGAGCACAGCTTCATGCTCCTCCGATTTTTCAGACCGTTTCATGCTCCTCATATATTTCACACCTTTTGAAGCTCTTCATATTTTTCACAGCTTTTCAGGATCTTCATGTTTTTCAACACCATTTCATGCTGCTCCTATTTTTCAGACCGTTTCATGCTCCTCATATTTTTGACACCTTTTGAAGTTCTTCATATTTTTCAAAACTTTTCAGGCTCTCCATGTTTTTGAACACCGCTTCATGCTCCTACTATTTTGGAGACCGTTTCATGCTCCTCATTTATTTCACACCTTTTGAAGCTCTTCATATTTTTCAAGCCTTTTCAGGCTCTTCATGTTTTTGAACACCGCTTCATGCTCCTCCTATTTTTCAGACCATTTCATGCTCCTCATTTATTTCACACCTTTTGAAGCTCTTCATATTTTTCAAGCCTTTTCAGGCTCTTCATATTTTTGAACACCGCTTCATGCTCCTCCTATTTTTCAAACCTTTTCATGATCCTCATGTATTTCAAACCTTTGAAACTCTTCATATTTTTCACACCTTTTCTTGCTCTTCATGTTTTTCAACAACATTTCATGCTCCTCCTATTTTTCAGACCTTTTCATGCTCCTCATATTTTTCACACCTTTTCATGCTCTTCTTGTTTTTCAACACAGTTTCATGGTCCTCATATGTTTGACACCTTTCGAATCTCTTCATATTTTTCACACCTTTTCAGGCTCTTCATGATTTTCAACACTGCTTCATGCTCCTCATATTTTTGAGACCGTTTCATGCTCCTAATATTGTTCACACCTTTTCAAGATCTTCATGTTATTCAACACCGCTTCATGCTCTTCCTATTTTTCAGGCCGTTTCATGCTCCTCATATTTTTGATACTTTTGAAGCTCTTAATATTTTTCACACCTTTTCAAGCTCTTCATGTTTTGAACACCATTTCATGCTCCTCCTAATTTTCAGACCGTTTCATGCTCCTCATATTTTTGACAACTTTTGAAGCTCCTCATATTTTTCACACCTTTTCAGGCTCTTCATGTTTTTCAACACACTTTCATGCTCCTCATATGTTTGACACCTTTTGAATCTCTTCATATTATTCACACCTTTTCAGGCTCTTCATGATTTTCAACACCGCTTCATGCTCCCCATATTTTTGAGACCGTTTTATGCTACTCATATTTTGACACCTTTTGAAGCTCTTCATGTATTTCACACCTTTTCAGGCTCTACATGTTTTTCAACACCGCTTCATGCTCGTCATATTTTGAGACCGTTTTATGCTACTCATATTTGACAACTTTTGAAGCTCTTCATATATTTCACACCTTTTAAGGCTCTTCATGTTTCTGAACACCGCTTCATGCTCCTCCTATATTTCACACTTTTTGAAGCTCTTCATATATTTCACACCTTTTCAAGCTCTTCATGTTTCTGAACACCGCTTCATGCTCCTCTTATTTTTGACACCTTTTGAAGCTCTTCATATATTTCACACCTTTTCAGGCTCTTCATGTTTTTGAACACCGCTTCATGCTCCTCCTATATTTCACACCTTTTGAAGCTCTTCATATATTTCACACCTTTTCAGACTCTTCATGTTTTTCAACATCGCTTCATACTCCTCCTATTTTTTGACCGTTTCATGCTCCTCATATATTTGACACCTTTTGAAGCTCTTCATATTTTTCACACCTTTTGAAGCTCTTCATATTTTTCACACCTTTTGAAGCTCTTCATATTTTACACATATTTTCACCCTCTTCATGTTTTTCAACACCTTTTCATGGTCCTCCTATTTTTCGGACTGTTTCATTCTCTTCATATTTTTGACACTTTTTGAAGCTCTTCATATTTTTCACACCTTTTCAGGCTCTTCATCTTTTTCAACACCGTTTCATGCTCCTCATATTTTTCAGACTGTTTCATTCTCCTCATATTTATGTCAACTTTTGAAACTCTTCATTTTCTTCACACCTTTTCATGCTCTTCATGTTTTTGAACACTGCTTCATGCTCCTCCTATGTTTCAGACCGTTTCATGCTCCTCATATTTTTGAAACCTTTTGAAGTTCGTCATATATTTCACACCTTTTCAGGCTCTTCATGTTTTTAAACACCTCTTCATTCTTCTCCTGTTTTTCAGACCATTTCATGCTCCTCATATTTTTCACACTTTTTGAAGCTCTTCATATTTTTCACACTTTTTGAAGCTCTTCATACTTTTCACACCTGTCAGGCTCTTCATGTTTTTGAACACCGCTTCCTGCTCCACCTATTTTTCAGATCGCTTATGCTCCTCATATTTTTCACACTTTTTGAAGCTCTTCATATTTTTCACACTTTTTCAGGCTCTTCATGTTTTCGAACACCGCTTCATGCTCCTCCTATTTTTCAGACCGTTTCATGCTCCTCATGTATTTCACACCTTTTGAACCTCTTCGTATTTCGCACACCTTTTCAGTCTCTTCATGTTTTTCACAACCACTTCATGCTCTTCCTATTTTTCAGACCGTTTCATGCTCCTCATATTTTTGATACCTTTGAAGCTCTTCATATTTTTCACACCTTTTCAGGCTCTTCATGTTTTGAACACCATTTCATGCTCCTCCTATTTTTCCGACCGTTTCATGCTCCTCATCTTTTACACACCTGTTGAAGCTCTTCATATTTTTCACATCATTTCAGGCTCTTCATGTTTTTCAACACCGCTTCATGCTCCTCCTATTTTTTCAGACCGTTTAATGCTCTTCCTATTTTTGACACGTTTTGAGGCTCTTCATATTTTTCTCACCTTTTCATGCTCTTCATGTTTTCGAACACCGCTTCATGCTCCTCCTATTTTTGAGACCGTTTTATGCTCCACATGTATTTCACAGCTTTTGAATCTCTTCAGAATTTTCCCACCTTTCAGGCTCTTCATGTTTTTGAACACCGTTTCATGGTCTTCCTATTTTTCAGACCGTTTCATGCTCCTCATATTTGTGACACCTTTAGAAACTCTTCATATTTTTCACACCTTTTCAGGTTCTTCATGTTTTTGAACACCGTTTCATGCTCCTCCTATTTTTCAGACCATTTCATGCTCCTCATATTTTTGACACATTTTGAATCTCTTCATATTTTTCACACCTTTTCAGGCTCTTCATGTTTTTGAACACCGCTTCATGCTTCTCCTATTTTTCAGACCGTTTCATGCTATTCATGTATTTAATACCTTTTGAAGCTCTTCATATTTTTCACACCTTTTCAGGCTCTTCATGTTTTTGAACACCTTTTCATGCTCCTCGTATTTTTCTGACCGTTTCCTGCTCCTCATATTTTTGACCCTTTTTGAACCTCCTCATATTTTTCGCACCTTTTGAACCTCTTCATATATTTCACATCATGTCAGGCTCTTCATGTTTTTCAACACCACTTCCTGCTCCTCCTATTTTTCAGACCGTTTCATGCTCCTCATAATTTTGACACGTTTTGAAGCTCTTCAAATTTTTCACACCTTTTCAGGCTCTTCATCTTTTTCAACACCACTTCATGCTCCTCCTCTTTTCCAGAGCGTTTCATTGTCCTCATATTTTTGACACCTTTAGAAGCTCTTTATATTTTTCACAACTTTTCAGGCTCTTCATGTTTTTCACAACCGCTTCATGCTCCTCCTATTTTTCAGACAGTTTCATTCCTCTCATGTATTTCACACCTTTTGAAGCTCTTCATATTTTTCACACCTTTTCAGGCTCTTCATGTTTTTGAACACCACTTCATGCTCCTCCTATTTTACACACAGTTTCATGCTCCAAATGTATTTCACACCTTTTGAAGCTCTTCTTATTTTTCACACATTTTGAGGCTCTTCATTTGTTTGAACACCGTTTCATGCTGCTCCTAATTTTCAGACCGTTTCATTCTCATCTCATTTTGACAGCTTTTGAAGCTCTTCATATTTTCACGCCTTTTGAAGCTCTTCATATATTTCACACCTTTTCAGGCTCTTCTTTTTTTTCAACACCACTTCATGCTCCTCCTAATTTTCAGACCGTTTCATGATCATCTTATTTTGACAGCTTTTGAAGCTCTTCATATTTTCACACCTTTTGAAGCTCTACATATTATTCACATCTTTTCAGGCTCTTCATGATTTTCAACACCGCTTCATGCTCATCCTATTTTTCAGACTGTTTCATGCTCATCTCATTTTTGACACCTTTGGAAACTCTTCATATTTTTTCACACGTTTTCAGGCTCTTCAAGTTTTTCAACAACATTTCATGCTCCTCCTATTTTTCAGACTGTTTCATGGTCGTAATGTATTTCACACCTTTTGAAGCTCTTTATATTTTTCACAACTTGTCAGGCTCTTCATGTTTCTGAACAGTGCTTCATGCTCCTCCTATTTTTCAGACCGTATCATGCTCCTCATATTTTTGAAACATTTTGAAGCTCTTCATATATTTCACACCTTTTCAGGCTCTTCATGTTTTTGAACACCACTTCATGCTTCTCATATTTTTCAGACTGTTTCATGGTCCTCATGTATTTCACACATTTTGAAGCTCTTTATATTTTTCACACCTTTTCAGGCTCTTCATATATTTGAACACTGCTTCATGCTCCTCCTATTTTTCAGAGAGTTTCATGCTCCTCATGTATTTCACACCTTTTGAAGCTCTTCATATTTTTCACACCTTTTCAGGCTCTTCATGTTTTTCCACACCACTTCATGCTTCTCCTAATTTTCAGACCGTTTCATGCTCCTCATGTATTTCACACCTTTTGAAGCTCTTCATATTTTTCACACCTTTTCAGGCTCTTCATGTTTTCCACACCACTTCATGCTTCTCTTATTTTTCAGCCCGTTTCATGCTCCTCATATATTTCACACCTTTTGAAGCTCTTCATATTTTTCAAACCTTTTCAGGCTCTTCATGTTTTTGATCACCGTTTCATGCTCCTCCTATTTTTCAGACGGTTTCATGCTCCTCATATTTTTGACACTTTTTGAAGATCTTCATATTTTTCACACCTTTTCAGGCTCTTCATTTTTTTCAACACCACTTCATGCTCCTCCTATTTTTCAGACCGTTTCATGATCCTCATATATTTGACACATTTAGAAGCTCTTCATATTTGCACACCTTTTCAGGCTCTTCATATTTTTCATCACCGCTTCATGCTCCTCCTATTTTTCAGACGGTTTCATGTTGATCTCATTTTTGACACCTTTTGAAGCTCTTCATATTTTTCACACCTTTTGAAACTCTTCATATTTTTCACAGCTTTTCAGGCCCTTCATGATTTTCATCACCACTTCATGCTCCTCCTATTTTTAAGACGGTTTCATGCTCCTCATATTTTTGACACCTTTAGAAGATCTTCATATTTTTCACACCTTATCAGGCTCTTCATGTTTTTCAACAACGCTTCATGCTCCTCCTATTTTTCAGACCGTTTCATGCTCCTCATATTTTTGACACCTTTTGAAGCTCTTCATATTTTTCACACCTTTTCAGGCTCTTCATATTTTTCAACACCGCATCATGCTCTTCCTATTTTTCAGACCGTTTCATGCACCTCATATTTTTCACACCTTTTAAAGCTCTTCATATTTTTCACACCTTTTCAGGCTCCTTATGTTTTTCAACACCGCTTCATGCTCCTCCTATTTTTCAGACCGTTTCATGCTCCTCATATTTTTCACACCTTTTGAAGCTCTTCATATTTTTCACAACTTTTCAGGCTCTTCATATTTTGAACACCGCTTCATGCTCCTCCTATTTTTCAGACCGTTAAATGCTCCTCATGTATTTGACAGCTTTTGAAGCTCCTCATATTTTTCACACGTTTTCAGGCTGTGCATGTTTTTGAACACCGCTTCATGCTCCTCCTATTTTTCAGACCGTTTCATGCTCGTCATATTTTTGACACCTTTTGAAGCTCTTCATATTTTTCACACCTTTTCAGGCTCTTCAGGTTTTTCAACACTGCTTCATGCTCCACCTATTTTTCAGACCGTTTCATCCTCCTCATATTTTTGACACCTTTTGAAGCTCTTCATATTTTTCACACCTTTTCAGGCTCTTCAGGTTTTTCAACACCGCTTCATGCTCCTCCTTTTTTGCAGACCGTTTCATGCTCCGCATATTTTTGACACCTTTTGAATTTCTTCATATTTTTCACACCTTTTCAGGCTCTTCATGTTTTTGAACACCACTTCATGCTCCTCGTATTTTTCAGAGAGTTTCATGCTCCGCATGTATTTCACACCTTATGAAGCTCTTCATATTTTTCACACCTTTTCAGGCTCTTCATGTTTTTGAACACCGCTTCATGATTCTCCTATATTTCAGACCCTTTCATGCTCTTCATATTTTTGACACATTTTGAAGCTCTTCATATTTTTCACACCTTTTCAGGCTCTTCATGGTTTTCCACACCACTTCATGCTTCGCCTAATTTTCAGACCGTTTCATGCTCCTCTTGTATTTCACACATTTTGAAGCTCTTCATATTTTTCACACCTTTTTAGGCTCTTCATGTTTTTGACGACCGCTTCATGCTCCTCCTATTTTTCAGACCATTTGATGCTCCTCATATTTTTTGACACCTTTTGAAGCTCTTCATATTTTTCACACCTTTTAGGCTCTTTATGTTTTTCAACACCGTTTCATGATCTTCCTATTTTTCAGACCGTTTCATTCTTATCTCATTTTTGACACCTTTTGAAGCTCTTCATATTTTTCACACCTTTTCAGGATGTTCATGTTTTTCCAGACAACTTCATGCTTCTCCTATTTTTCAGACCGTTTCATGCTCCTCATGTATTTCACACCTTTGAAGCTCTTCATATTTTTCACACCTTTTCAGGCTCTTCATGTTTTTGATCACCGTTTCATGCTCCTCCTATTTTTCAGACCGTTTCATGCTCCTCATATTTTTCACACCTTTTGAAGCTCTTCATATCTTTCACAACTTTTCAGGGTCTTCATATTTTTGAACACCACTTCATGATCCTCCTATTTTTCACACCATTTCATGCTCTTCATAATTTTGACCCATTTTGAAGCTCTTCATATATTTCACACCTTTTCAGGCTCTTCATGTTTTTCAAAACCACTTCATGCTCCTCCTAATTTTCAGACCGTTTTATGTTCTTCTCATTTATGACACATTTTGAAGCTCTTCATATTTTTCACACCTTTTCAGGCTCTTCATGTTTTTGAACACAGCTTCATGCTCCTCCTATTTTTCAGACCGTTTCATGCTCGTCATATTTTTGACACCTTTTGAAGCTCTTCATATTTTTCACACCTATTCAGGCTCTTCATGTTTTTGAACACCGTTTCATGATCCTCCTATTTTTCAGACCGTTTCATGCTCCTCATATATTTGACACATTTAGAAGCTCTTCATATTTTCACACCTTTTCAGGATCTTCATATTTTTCAACACCGCTGCATGCTCCTCCTATTATTCAGACGGTTTCATGTTGATCTCATTTTTGACACCTTTTGAAGCTCTTCATATTTTCACACCTTTTGAAACTCTTCATATTTTTCACACCTTTTCAGGCCCTTCATGATTTTCAACACCGCTTCATGCTCCTCCAATTTTTAAGACCGTTTCATGCTCCTCATATTTTTGACACCTTTAGAAGATCTTCATATTTTCACACCTTTTCATGCTCTTCATGTTTTTCAACAACGCTTCATGCTCCTCCTAATTTTCAGACCGTTTCATGCTCCTCATATTTTTGACACCTTTTGAAGCTCTTCATATTTTTCACACCTTTTCAGGCTCTTCATATTTTTCAACACCGCATCATGCTCCTCCTATTTTTCAGAGCGTTTCATGCACCTCATATTTTTCACACCTTTTAAAGCTCTTCATATTTTTCACACCTTTTCATGCTCCTTATGTTTTTCAACACCGATTCATTCTCCTCCTATTTTTCAGACCGTTTCATGCTCCTCATAATTTTCACACCTTTTGAAGCTCTTCATATTTTTCACAACTTTTCAGGCTCTTCCTATTTTGAACACCGCTTCATGCTCCCCCTTTTTTCAGACCGTTTAAGATCCTCATGTATTTGACACCTTTTCAAGCTCTTCATATTTTTCACACGTTTTCAGGCTCTTCATGTTTTTGAACACCGCTTCATGCTCCACCTATTTTTCAGACCGTTTCATGCTCCTCATATTTTTGACACCTTTTGAAGCTCTTCATATTTTTCACACCTTTTCAGGCTCTTCAGGTTTTTCAACACGGCTTCATGCTCCACCTATTTTTCAGACCGTTTCATCCTCCTCATATTTTTGACACCTTTTGAAGCTCTTCATATTTTTCACACCTTTTCAGGCTCCTCAAGTTTTACAACACCACTTCATGCTCCTCCTATTTTTCAGAGAGTTTCATGCTCCTCATGTATTTCACACCTTATGAAGCTCTTCATATTTTTCACACCTTTTCAGGCTCTTCATGTTTTTCACACCTTTTCAGGCTCTTCATGTTTTGCAACACATCTTCATTCTCCTAGTATTTTTAAGACCGTTTCATGCTCCTCATATTTTTGACACCTATTGAAGCTCTTCATATTTCTCACACCTTTTCAGGTTCTTCATGTTTTTCAACACCGCTTCATGCTGCTTCTATTTTTCAGACCGTTTCATGCTCCTCATATTTTTCATATCTTTTGAAGCTCTTCATATTTTTCACACCTTTTGAAGCTCTTCATATTTTTCACACGTTTTCAGGCTCTTCATGTTTTTCAACACTGCTTCATGCTGCTTCTGTTTTTAAGACCGTTTCATGCTCCTCATGTTTTTCACACCTTTTGAAGCTCTTCATGTTTTTCACACCTTTTGAAGCTCTTCATATTTTTCAAACCTTTTCAGGCTCTCATATTTTTCATCACCGTTTCATGATCCTCCTATTTTTCAGACCGTTTCATGCTCCTCATATATTTGACACATTTAGAAGCTCTTCATATTTTCACACCTTTTCAGGATCTTCATATTTTTCAACACCGCTGCATGCTCCTCCTATTATTCAGACGGTTTCATGTTGATCTCATTTTTGACACCTTTTGAAGCTCTTCATATTTTCACACCTTTTGAAACTCTTCATATTTTTCACACCTTTTCAGGCCCTTCATGTTTTTCAACAACGCTTCATGCTCCTCCTAATTTTCAGACCGTTTCATGCTCCTCATATTTTTGACACCTTTTGAAGCTCTTCATATTTTTCACACCTTTTCAGGCTCTTCATATTTTTCAACACCGCATCATGCTCCTCCTATTTTTCAGACCGTTTCATGCACCTCATATTTTTCACACCTTTTAAAGCTCTTCATATTTTTCACACCTTTTCATGCTCCTTATGTTTTTCAACACCGATTCAGTCTCCTCCTATTATTCAGACCGTTTCATGCTCCTCATAAAATTGACACCTTTTAAAGCTCTTCATATTTTTCACACCTTTTCAGGCTCTTCGTGATTTTGAACACAGCTTCATGCTCCTCCTATTTTTCAGACCGTTTCATGCTCCTCATAATTTTCACACCTTTTGAAGCTCTTCATATTTTTCACAACTTTTCAGGCTCTTCCTATTTTGAACACCGCTTCATGCTCCCCCTTTTTTCAGACCGTTTAAGATCCTCATGTATTTGACACCTTTTGAAGCTCTTCATATTTTTCACACGTTTTCAGGCTCTTCATGTTTTTGAACACCGCTTCATGCTCCACCTATTTTTCAGACCGTTTCATGCTCCTCATATTTTTGACACCTTTTGAAGCTCTTCATATTTTTCACACCTTTTCAGGCTCTTCAGGTTTTACAACACCACTTCATGCTCCTCCTATTTTTCAGAGAGTTTCATGCTCCTCATGTATTTCACACCTTATGAAGCTCTTCATATTTTTCACACCTTTTCAGGCTCTTCATGTTTTTCACACCTTTTCAGGCTCTTCATGTTTTGCAACACAACTTCATTCTCCTAGTATTTTTAAGACCGTTTCATGCCCCTCATATTTTTGACACCTATTGAAGCTCTTCATATTTCTCACACCTTTTCAGGTTCTTCATGTTTTTCAACACCGCTTCATGCTGCTTCTATTTTTCAGACCGTTTCATGCTCCTCATATTTTTCACATCTTTTGAAGCTCTTCATATTTTTCACACCTTTTGAAGCTCTTCATATTTTTCACACGTTTTCAGGCTCTTCATGTTTTTCAACACTGCTTCATGCTGCTTCTGTTTTTAAGACCGTTTCATGCTCCTCATGTTTTTCACACCTTTTGAAGCTCTTCATGTTTTTCACACCTTTTGAAGCTCTTCATATTTTTCACACCTTTTCAGGCTCTCATATTTTTCATCACCGTTTCATGCTGCTTCTGTTTTTCAGACCGTTTCATGCTCCTCATATTTTTCACACCTTTTGAAGCTCTTCATATTTATCACACCTTTTCAGGCTCTTCATGTTTTTAACACCACTTCATGCTCCTCGTATTTTTCAGACCGTTTCATGCCCCTCATATTTTTGACACCTTTTGAAGCTCTTCATATTTTTCACACTTTTCAGGCTCTTAATGTTTTTCAACACAACATAATGCTCCTCCTATTTTTCAGACTGTTTCATGCACCTCATATTTTTGATACTTTTAGAAGCTCTTCATATTTTTCACACCTTTTCATGCTCTTCTAGTTTTTCAACACCATTTCATGCTCCTCCAATTTCTCAGACCGTTTCATGCTACTCATATTTTTGACACATTTAGAAGGTATTCATATTTTTCACACCTTTTCAGGCTCTTCATTTTTCAACACCACTTCATGCTCCTCCTAATTTTCAGACCGTTTCATGCTCATCTCAGTTTTGAAACGTTTTGAAGCTCTTCATATTTTCACACCTTTTGAAGCTCTTCATATTTTTCACAACTTTTCAGGCTCTTCTTGTATTTGAACACCGGTTCATGTTCCTCCTATATTTCATGCCGTTTAATGCTCCTCATGTATTTCACACATTTTGAAGCTCGTCATATTTTTTACACCTTTTCAGGCGCTTCATGTTTTTGAACAACGCTTCATGATCCTCTTATTTTTCAGATCATTTCATGCTCTTCATATTTTTTACACCTTTTGAAGCTCTTCATATTTTTCACACCTTTTCAGGCTGTACATGTTTTTGAAGACCACTTCATGCTCCTCATCTTTTTCAGACCGTTTCATGCTCCTGATATTTTTCACACCGTTTGAAGCTCTTCATATTTTTCACACGTTTTCAGATTATTCATGTTTTTGATCACCGTTTCATGCTCCTCCTATTTTTCAGACCGTTTCATGCTCATCTTTTTTTTGACAACTTTTGAAGCTCTTCATATTTTCATACCTTTTGAAGCTCTTCATATTTTTCACACGTTTTCAGGCTCTTCATGTTTTTCAACACCGCTTCATGCTCCTCCTATTTTTCAGACCGTTTCATGCTCCTCATATTTTTGACACGTTTTGAAGCTCTTCATATTTTTCACACCTTTTCCGTCTCTTCTTGTTTTTCAACACTGCTTCTTGCTCCTCCTATTTTTCAGACCGTTTCATGCTCCTCATATTGTTGACACCTTCTGAAGCACTTCATATTTTTCACACCTTTTCAGGCTCTTCATATTTTTGAACACCGCTTCATGTTCCTCCTGTTTTTGACACCTTTTGAAGCTCTTCATATTTTTCACACCTTTTCAGGCTGTACATGTTTTTGAAGACCACTTCATGCTCCTCATCTTTTTCAGACCGTTTCATGCTCCTGATATTTTTCACACCGTTTGAAGCTCTTCATATTTTTCACACGTTTTCAGATGCTTCATGATTTTAATCACCGTTTCATGCTCCTCCTATTTTTCAGACCGTTTCATGCTCCTCATATTTTTGACACCTTTTGAAGCTCTTCACATTTATCACACCTTTTCAGGCTCTTCATGTTTTTCAACACCGCTTCATGATCTACCTATATTTCAGAGCGTTTCATGCTCCTCTTATTTTTCACACCTTTTCCGGCTCTTCATGTTTTTCAACACCGCTTCATGCTCCTCCTATTTTTCACATCGTTTCAGGCTCCGCATATTTTTGACTCCTTTTGAAGCTCTTCATATTTTTCACACGTTTTCAGGCCCTTCATGTTTTTGAACACCGCTTCATGCTCCTCCTATTTTTCAAACCTTTTGAAGCTCTTCATGTTTTTCACACCTTATCAGCCTCTTCATGTTTTTGAACATCTCTTCATGCTCCTCATATTTTTGACAATTTTATAAGCTCTTCATATTTTTCACACTTTTTCAGGCTCTTCATGTTTTTGAGCACCGGTTCATGCTCCCCCTATTTTTCAAACCTTTTGAAGCTCTTCATGTTTTTCACAGCTTATCAGCCTCTTCATGTTTTTGAACATCTCTTCATGCTCCTCATATTTTTGACAATTTTATAAGCTCTTCATATTTTTCACACTTTTTCAGGCTCTTCATGTTTTTGAGCACCGCTTCATGCTCCTCCTATTTTTCAAACCTTTTGAAGCTCTTCATGTTTTTCACACTTTTTCAGGCTGTTTATAGTTTTAAACACCGCTGCATGATTCTCCTATATTTGAGACCATTTCATGCTCCTCATATTTTTGACATTTTTTGAAGCTCTTCATATTTTTCACACTTTTTCAGGCTCTTCATGTTTTGAACAATACTTCATGCTCCTCCTATTTTTCAGACCGTTTCATGCTCCTCAGGTATTTCACACCTTTTCAAGCTCTTCATATTTTTCACACCTTTTCAGGCTCTTCACCTTTTTGAACAACACTTCATGCTCCTCCTACTTTTCAGACTGTTTCATGCTCATCTCATTTTTGACACCTTTTCAGGGTCTTCATATTTTTCAAACTTTTGAAGATCTTCATATTTTTCACACTTTTTCAGGCTCTTCATGTTTTGAACACTGCTTCATGCTCCTCCTATTTTTCAGACCGTTTCATTCTCCTCATGTTTTTCACACCTTTTGAAGCTCTTCATAATTTTCACACCTTTTCATGCTCTTCATGTTTTTGAACACCGTTTCATGCTCGTCCTATTTTTCAGTCCATTTCAAGCTCCTCATATTTTTGAAACCTTTTGAAGCTCTTCATATTTTTCACACCTTTTCAGGCTCTTCATATTTTTGAACGCCGGTTCATGTTCCTCCTGTTTTTCACACCTATTGAAGCTCTGCATATTTTTCACACCTTTTCAGGCTGTACATGTTTTTGAAGACCACTTCTTGCTCCTCATCTTTCTCAGACCGTTTCATGCTCCTGATAATTTTCACACCGTTTGAAGCTCTTCATATTTTTCACACGTTTTCAGATTCTTCATGTTTTTGATCACCGTTTCATGCTCCTCCTATTTTTCAGACCGTTTCATACTCCTCATATTTTTGACACCTTTTGAAGCTCTTCACATTTATCACACCTTTTCAGGCTCTTCATGTTTTTCAACACCGCTTCATGATCCTCCTATATTTCAGAGCGTTTCATGCTCCTCATATTTTTGACACCTTTTGAAGTCCTTCACATTTTTAACACCTTTTCCGGCTCTTCATGTTTTTCAACTCCGCTTCATGCTCCTCCTATTTTTCAGATCATTTCAGGCTCCGCATATTTTTGACTCCTTTTGAAGCTCTTCATATTTTTCACACGTTTTCAGGCCCTTCATGTTTTTGAACACCGCTTCATGATCCTCCTATTTGTCAGACGGTTTCAGGCTGCTCCTAATTTTCAGACGGTTTCATGCTCCTCATATTTTTGACAATTTTATAAGCTCTTCATATTTTTCACACTTTTTCAGGCTCTTCATGTTTTTTAGCACCGCTTCATGCTCCTCCTATTTTTCAAACCTTTTGAAGCTCTTCATGTTTTTCACACCTTATCAGCCTCTTCATGTTTTTGAACATCTCTTCATGCTCCTCATATTTTTGACAATTTTATAAGCTCTTCATATTTTTCACACTTTTTCAGGCTCTTCATTTTTTTGAACACCGCTTCATGCTCCTCCTATTTTTCAGACCGTTTCATGCTCCTCAGGTATTTCATACTTTTTGAAGCTCTTCATAATTTTCACACCTTTTCAGGCTCTTCACGTTTTTGAACAACACTTCATGCTCCTCCTACTTTTCAGACTGTTTCATGCTCATCTCATTTTTGAAACCTTTTCAGGGTCTTCATATTTTTCAAACTTTTGAAGATCTTCATATTTTTCACACTTTTTCAGGCTCTTCATGTTTTGAACACTCCTTCATGCTCCTCCTATTTTTCAGACCGTTTCATTCTCCTCATGTTTTTCACACCTTTTGAAGCTCTTCATAATTTTCACACCTTTTCATGCTATTCATGTTTTTGAACACCGTTTCATGCTCGTCCTATTTTTCAGACCATTTCAAGCTCCTCATATTTTTGAAACCTTTTGAAGCTCTTCATATTTTTCACACCTTTTCAGGCTTTTCATGTATTTGAACACCGCTTCATGCTCCTCACATTTCTCACACCTTTTGAAGCTCTTCATATTTTTCTCACCTTTTCAGGCTCCTCATGTTTTTGAACACCGCTTCATGCTCCTCATATTTTTCAGACCGTTTCATGATCCTCATGTATTTCACACCTTTTGAACCTCTTCATATTTTTCACACCTTTTCAATGTCTTCATGTTTTTGAACACTGTTTCATGCTGCTCCTGTGTTTCAGACCATTTCATGATACTCATATTTTTGACACCTTTTGAAGCTCTTCATATTTTTCACACTTTTTCAGGTGTTTATAGTTTTCAACACCGCTGCATGATTCTCCTATATTTGAGACCATTTCATGCTCCTCATATTTTTGACATTTATTGAAGCTCTTCATATTTTTCACACCTTTTGAAGCTCTTCCTATTTTTCACAGGTTTTCAGGCTCTCCATGTTTTTCAACACCGCTTCATGCTCCTCTTATTTTTCCGAGCGTTTCATGCTCATCTCATTTTTGACACCTTTTGAAGGTCTTCATATTTTTCACACCTTTTGAAGCTCTTCATATTTTTCACTTCTTTTCAGGCTCTTCATGTTTTTTAACACCGCTTCATGCTCCTCATATTTTTCAGACCGTTTCATGCTCCTCATATTTTTGACATCTTTTGAAGCTCTTCTCGTTTTTCACACATTTTTAGGCTCTTCATGTTTTTCAACACCGCTTGATGATCCTCCTATATTTCAGACCGTTTCATGCTCCTCATATTTTTGATACCTTTTGAAGCTCTTCATATTTTTCACACCTTTTCAGACTCTTCATGTTCTTCAACACCGCTTCATGCTGCTCCTATTTTTCAGACCGTTTCATGCTCATCTCTTTTTTGACAACTTTTGAAGCTCTTCATATTTTTATACCTTTTGAAGCTCTTCATATTTTTCACACGTTTTCAGGCTCTTCATGTTTTTCAACACCGCTTCATGCTCCTCCTATTTTTCAGACCGTTTCGTGCTCCTCATATTTTTGACACGTTTTGAAGCTCTTCATATTTTTCACACCTTTTCCGTCTCTTCTTGTTTTTCAACACCGCTTCTTGTTCCTCCTATTTTTCAGACCGTTTCATGCTCCTCATATTGTTGACACCTTTTGAAGCACTTCATATTTTTCACACCTTTTCAGGCTCTTCATATTTTTGAACACCGCTTCATGTTCCTCCTGTTTTTCACACCTTTTGAAGCTCTTCATATTTTTCACACCTTTTCAGGCTCTTCAGGTTTTTGAACACCTCTTCATGCTCCTCCTATTTTTCAGACCGTTTCATCCTCCTCATGTCTTTCACACCTTTTGAAGCTCTTCATATTTTTCACACCTTTTCAGTCTCTCCATGTTTCTGAACACCACTTCCTTTTCCTCCTATTTTTGAGGCCGTTTCATGCTCATCTCATTTTTGACACCTTCTGAAGCTCTTCATTTTTTTCACACCTTTTGAGCTCTTCATATTCTTCACACGTTTTCAGGCTCTTCATGTATTTCAATAACGCTTCTTACTTCTCCTATTTTTCAGACCGTTTCATGCTCCTCGTATTTTTTACACCTTTTGAAGCTCTTCATATTTTTCACACTTTTTCAGGCTTTTCATGTTTCTGAACAACGCCTCATGCTCCTCCTATTTTTCACACCTTTTGAAGCTCTTCATATTTTTCACAGCTTTTCAGGCTGCACATGTTTTTGAACACCACTTCATGCTCCTCATCTTTTTCAGTCTGTTTCATGCTCCTCATATTTTTCACACCGTTTGAAGCTCTTCATATTTTTAACACGTTTTCAGGCTCTTCATGTTTTTGATCACCGTTTCATGCTCCTCCTATTTTTCAGACCATTTCATGCTCCTCATATTTTTGACAATTTCATAAGGTCTTCATATTTTTCACACTTTTTCAGGCTCTTCATGTTTTTGAACACCGCTTCATGCTCCTCTTATTTTTCAAACTTTTTGAAGCTCTTCATGTTTTTCACACCTTATCAGCCTCTTCATGTTTTTGAACACCTCTTCATGCTCCTCCTATTTTTCAGACCTTTTCATGCTCCGCATGTATTTCACACGTTTTGAAGCTCTTCATGTTTTTCAAACCTTTTCAGGCTCTTCATGTGTTTGAACACAGCTTCATGCTCCTTCTATTTTCAGACCGTTTCAAGCTCCTCATATTTTTGACACCTTTGAAGCTCTTCATATTTTTCACACCTTTTCAAGCTCTTCATGTTTTTCAACACCGCCTCATGCTCCTCCTATTTTTCAGAACGTTACATGCAACTCATGTATTTCACACCTTTTGAAGCTCTTCATATTTTTCACACCTTTTTATGCTCTCCATGTTTCTGAACAGCACTTCATGCTCCTATTTTTGAGACCGTTTCATGCTCATCTCATTTTTGACACCTTCTGAAACTCTTCATTTTTTTCACACCTTTGGAGCTCTTCATATTCTTCACACGTTTTCAGGCTCTTCATGTATTTCAACAATGCTTCTTACTCCTCCTATTTTTCAGATCGTTTCATGCTCCTTATAGTTTTCACAGCTTTTGAAGCTCTTCATATTCTTCACACCTTTTCAAGCTCTTCATATTTTTCAAACCTTTTGAAGCTCTTCATATTTTTAACACGTTTTCAGGCTCTTCAAGTTTTTGAACACCGCTTCATGCTCCTCCTATTTTTCAGACCTTTTCATACTCCTCATGTATTTCACACCTTTTGAAGCTCTTCATATTTTTCACACCTTTTCAGGCTCTTCATGTTTTTGAACACCGCTTCATGCTCCTCCTTTTTTTCAGACC
Organism: Dama dama; assembly: GCF_033118175.1. Classification (NCBI taxonomy): domain Eukaryota; kingdom Metazoa; phylum Chordata; class Mammalia; order Artiodactyla; family Cervidae; genus Dama; species Dama dama. The sequence goes on along the minus strand of NW_026870988.1, from coordinate 1,773,834 downwards.
GTTTCATGCTCTTAATATTTTTGAAACCTTTTGAAGCTCCTCATATTTTTCAGACTTTTTCAGGCTCTTCATGTTGTTGAACACTGCTTCTTGCTCCTCCTATTTTTCAGACCGTTTCATGCTCCTCTTGTATTTCACACCTTTTGAAGCTCTTCATATTTTGCACACCTTTTCAGGCTCTTCATGTTTTTGAACACCGCTTCATGCTCCTCCTATTTTTCAAACCGTTTCATGCTCCTCATGTATTTCACACCTTTTGAAGCTCTTCATATTTTTCACACCTTTTCTGGCTCTTCAGGTTTTTGAACACCGCTTCATGCTCCTCCTATTTTTCAGACCGTTTCATTCTCCTCATAATTTTCACACCTTTTAAAGCTCTTCTTATTTTTCACACCTTATCATGTTCTTCATGTTTTTGAACACCGCTTCATCTTTCTCCTATTTTTAAGACCGTTTCATGCTCCTCATATTTTTGACACCTTGTGAAGCTCTTCATATTTTGCACACCTTTTCAGGCTCTTCATGTTTTTCACAAGCACTTCACGCTCCTCCTATTTTTCAGAACGTATCATGAACCTCATATTTTTGACACCTTTTGAAGCTCTTCATATTTTTCACACCTTTTGAAGCTCTTCTTATATTTCACAACTTTTCAGGCTCTTCATGTTTTTGAACAAAACTTCATGCTTCTCCTATTTGTCAGACCGTTTAATCCTCCTCATGTATTTCACACCTTTTGAAGCTCTTCATATTTTTCACACCTTTTCAGGCTTTTCATGTTTTTGAACAGCGCTTCATGCTCCTCCTAATTTTCAGAAGGTTTCATGCTCATCTCACATTTGACACCTTTTGAAGCTCTTCATGTTTTTCACACCTTTTCAGGCTCTTCATGTTTTTCAACACCGCTACATGATCCTCCTATTTTTCAAACCGTTTCCTGCTCCTCATATTTTTGACACCTTTTGAAGCTCTTCATATATTTCACACCGTTTCAGGCTCTTCATGTTTTTCAACACCGCTTCATGCTCCTCCTATTTTTCAGACCGTTTCATGATGCTCATATTTTTGACACCTTTTGAGGCTCTTCATATTTTTCACACCTTTTCAGGCTCTTCATGTTTTTGAACACTGTTTCAAGCTCCTCCTCATTTTCACACCGTTTCATGCCCCTCATAATTTTGATCCCTTTTGAAGCTTTTCATATTTTTCACACCTTTTCAGGCTCTTCATGTTTTTGAACACCGTTACATGCTCCTTCTATTTTTCATACCATTTCATGCTCGTCATTTTTTTGACACCTTTTGAAGCTCTTCATATTTTTCACACCTTTGGAAGCACTTCATATTTTTCACACCTTTTCTGGCTCTTCATGTTTTTCAACACTGTTTCATGCTCCTCCTATTTTTCAGACCGTTTCATGCTTCTCTTATTTTTGACAACTTTTGAAGCGCTTCATATTTTTCACACCTTTTCAGGGTCTTCTTCTTTTGCAACACCACTTCATGCTCCTCTTATTTTTTAGACCGTTTCATGCTCCTCATATTTTTGACACCTTTTGAAGCTCTTCATATTTTACACACCTTTCCTGGTTCTTCTTGCTTTTGAACACTGTTTCATGCTCCTCCTGTTTTTCAGACCGTTTCATGCTGCTCATATTTTGACACCTTTTGAAGCTCTCCATATTTTTCACACCTTTTCAGGCTCTTCATGTTTTTGAAAACCACTTCATTCTCCTCCTATTTTTCAGATCGTTTCATGCTCCTCATATTTTTGACACCTTTTGAAGCTCTTCATATATTTCACACCTTTTCAGGCTCTTCATGTTCTTTAACACCGATTCATGCTCCTCCTACTTTTCAGACCGTTTCATGCTCCTCATATTTGGACACCTTTTGAAGCTCTTCATGTTTTTCAAAACCGTTTCATGCTCCTCCTATTTTTAAGACCGTTTCCTGCTCCTCATATTTTTCACACCTTTTGAAGCTTTTCATATTTTTCACAGCTTTTCAGGTTCTTCATGTTTTTCAACACCGCTTAATGCTCCTCCTATTTTTCAGACCGTTTCATGCTCCTCATATTTTTGACACCTTTTGAAGCTCGTCATATTTTTCACACCTTTTCAGGCTCTTCATGTTTTTCACAATGTTTCATGCTCCTCCTATTTTTCAGACCGTTTCATGCTCCTGATATTTTTGACACCTTTTGAAGCTCTTCATATTTTTCACACCTTTTCAGGCTCTTCAAGTTTTTGAACACCGTTTCTTGCTGCTACTATTTTTCAGCCCTTTCATTCTCCAAATATTTTTGACACCTTTTGAAGCCTTTCATATTTTTCACACCTTTTCAGGCTCTTCATGTTTTTCACAATGTGTCATGCTCCTCTTATTTTTCAGACCGTTTCATGCTCCTCATCTTTTTGACACCTTTTGAAGCTCTTCCTATTATTCACACCTTTCCAGACTCTTCATGTTTTTGAACACCGCTTCATGCTCCTCCTATTTTTCAGACCGTTTCATGTTCCTCATATTTTTGACACCTTTTGAAGCTCTTCATATTTTTCAGACGTTTTCAGGCTCTTCATGTTTTTGAACACCTCTTCATGCTCCTCCTATTTTACAGACCTTTGTATGCTCTTCATATTTTTGACAACTTTTGAATCTCTTCATATTTTTCACACCTTTTCTGTCTCTGCATATTTTGAACACCGCTTCATGCTCCTCCTATTTTTCAGACCGTTCCATGATCCTCATATTTTTGACACCTTTTGAAGCTTTTCATATTTTTCACACCTTTACAGGCTCTTCATGTTTTTAACACTGCTTCATGCTCCTCCTATTTTTCAGACCGTTTCATTCTCCTCAGGTATTTCACACCTTTTGAAGCTCTTCATATTTTTCACACCTTTTGAAGCTCTTCATATATTTCACACCTTTTGAAGCTCTTCATGTTTTTCAACACCTCTTCATCCTCCTCCTATTTTTCAGACCGTTCATGCTCCTCATATTTTGAAACAATTTGAAGCTCCTCCTATTTTCCACACGTTTTCAGGCTCTTCATGTTTTTCAACACCGTTTCATGTTCCTCCTATTTTTCCTACCGTTTCATGCTCCTCCTATTTTTCAGACCGTTTCATGCTCCTCATATTTTTGACAATTTTGTAAGCTCTTCATATTTTTCACACCTTTTCAGGCTCTTCATATTTTTCAACACCGCTATATGCTCCTACTAAATTTCAGACTGTTTCATGTTCCTCATATTTTTCACACCTTTTGAAGCTCTTCATATTTTTCACACCTTTTCAGGCTCTTCATGTTTTTCAACACCACTTCATATTCCTCCTATTATTCAGACCGTTTCATGCTCATCTCATTTTTGACACCTTTTGAAGCTATTGGTATTTTTCAAACCTTTTGAAGCTCTTCATATTTTTCACACCTTTTCAGGATCTTCATGTTTTTAAACACCGCTTCATGCTCCTCCCATTTTTCAGAACTTTTCATGCTCCTCATGTATTTCACACCATTTGAAGCACTTCATATTTTTCACACCTTTTCAGTCTCTTCATGTTTTTCAACACCACTTCATGTTCCTCCTATTTTTCAGACCGTTTCATGCTCATCTCGTTTTTGACACCTCTTGAAGCTCTTGATATTTTTCACACCTTTTGAATCTCTTCATATTTTTCACACCTTTTCAGGATCTTCATGTTTTTAAACACCCCTTCATGCTCCTCCTATTTTTCAGAACTTTTCATGCTCCTCATATTTTTCAAATCTTTTGAAGCTCTTCATATTTTTCGCACCATTCCAGGCTCTTCATGTTTTTGAACACCGCTTCATGCTTCTCCTATTTTTCAGACCGTGTGATGCTCCTCATATTTTTGACACCTTTTGAAGCTCTTCATATTTTTCAAACCTTTTCAGGTTCTTCAAGTTTTTCAACACCGTTTCATGCTCCTCGTATTTTTCAGACCGTTTCATGCTCCTCATATTTTTGACACCTTTTGAAGCTCTTCCTATTTTCCACACCTTTTCAGCCTCTTGATGTTTTAGAACACCGCTTCATGTTCCTTCTATTTTTCATAACCTTTCATGCTCCTCTCATTTTTCACACCTTTTGAAGCTCTTCGTATTTTTCACACCTTTTGAAGCTCTTCATATTTTTCACACCTTTTCAGGCTCTTCATGTTTTGGAGCACACCTTCATGCTCCTCCCATTTTTCAGACCTGTTCATGCTACTCATATTTTTCAAATCTTTTGAAGCTCTTCATATTTTTCACACCTTTTCAGGCTCTTCATGTTTTTCAACACCGCTTCATGCTCCTCCTATTTTCAGAACGTTTCATGGTCCTCATATTTTTGACAACTTTTGAAGCTCTTCATATTTTTCACACCTTTTCAGGCTCTTCATGTTTTTCAACACCGCTTCATGCTCCTCCTATTTTCAGACCGTTTCATGCTCCTCATATTTTTGACATCTTTTGAAGCTGTTCATATTTTTCACTCCTTTTCAGGCACTTCATGTTTTTGAACACCGTTTCATGCTCCTCCTATTTTTCAGAACGTTTCATGCTCTTCATATTTTAGACACCTTTTGAGGCTCTTCATATTTCTCACACCTTTTCAGGCTCTCCATATTTTTGAACACCGCTTCTTGCTCCTCCTAATTTTGAGACGGTTTCATGCTCCTCATATTTATGACACATTTTGAAGCTCTTCATATTATTCACTCCTTTTCAGGCTCTTCATGGTTTTGAACACCGCTTTATGCTCCTCCTATTTTTCAGACCGTTCCATTCTCATCTCATTTTTGACACCTTTTGAAGCTCTTCATATTTTTCCACATGTTTTGAAGCTCTTCGTACTTTTCACGCATTTTCAGGCTCTTCATATTTTGCAACACCCCTTCTTGCTCCTCCTATTTTTCAGATCGTTTCATGCTCCTCATATTTTTGAACACCTTTTGAAGCTCTTCATATTTTCCACACCTATTCAGGCTCTTCAGGTTTTTGAACACCGCTTCATGCTCCTCCTTTTCTGCAGACCGTTTCATGCTCCTCATATTTTTGACACCTTTTGAAGCTCTTCATATTTCTCACACCTTTTCAGGCTCTTCATATTTTTGAACACCGCTTCATGCTCCTCCTATTTTTCAGACCGTTTCATGCTCATCTCATTTTTGACACTTTTTGAAGCTCTTCATATTTTTCACACCTTTTCAGGCTCTTCATATTTTTCAACACCACTTCATGCTCCTTCTATTTTTCAGAGAGTTTCATGCTCCTCATGTATTTCACACCTTTTGAAGCTCTTCATATTTTTCACACCTTTTCAGGCTCGTCATGTTTTTCATCACTGTTTCATGCTCCTCCTATTTTTTAGACCGTTTCATGCTCCTCATATTTTTGAAACCTTTTGAAGCTTATCATATTTTTCCACACCTTTTCAGGCTCTTCATGTTTTTGAACACCGTTTCATGTTCCTCCTATTTTTCAGACCGTTTCATGCTCCTCATATTTTTGACACCTTTTGAAGCTCTTCATATTTTTCACAACTTTTCCGGCTCTTCATGATTTTCAACACCGCTTCATGCTCCTCCTATTTTTCAGACCGTTCCATTCTCATCTCATTTTTGACACCTTTTGAAGCTCTTCATATTTTTCACACCTTTTGAAGCTCTTCATAATTTTCACACGTTTTCAGGCTCTTCATGTTTTTCAACATCGCTTCATGATCCTCCAATTTTTCAGACCGTTTCATGCCCCTCATATTTTTCACACCTTTTGAAGCTCTTCATATTTCTCACACATTTTCAGGCTCTTCATGTTTCTCAACACCGCTTCATAATCCTCCTATTTTTCAGACCGTTTCATGCTCCTCATATTTTTGACACCTTTTGAAGCTCTTCATATTTTTCTCACCTTTTCAGGCTCTTCATGTTTTTGAACACCGCTTCATGCTCCTCCTATTTTTCAACCGTTTCATACTCCTCATATTTTTGACACCTTTTGAAGCTCTTCATATTTTTCACACCTTTTCAGGCTCTTCATGTTTTTGAACACCGCTCCATGCTCCTCCTATTTTTCAGACCGTTTAATGCTCCTCATGTATTTCACACCTTTTGAAGCTCCTCATATTTTTCACGCCTTTTCAGGCTCTTCATGTTTTTGAACACAGCTTCATGCTCCTCCTATTTTTCAGACCGTTTCATGCTCCTCATATTTTTGACACCTTTTGTAGCTTTTCATATTTTTCACAACTTTTCAGGCTCTTCATTTTTTTCAACAACACTTCATGCCCCTCTTTTTTTTCAGACCGTTTCATTCTCATCTAATTTTTGACACCTTTTGAAGCTCTTCATATTTTTCACACCTTTTGAAGCTCTTCATATTTTTCACACTTTTTCAGGCTCTTCATGTTTTTGAACACCGCTTCATGCTCCTCCTATTTTTCAGACCATTTAATCCTCCCCATGTATTTCACACCTTTTGAAGCTCTTCATATTTTTCACACATTTTCAGGCTCTTCATGTTTTTGAACACCATTTCATGCTCCTCCTATTTTGCAGACCGTTTCATTCTCCTCATATTTTTGACATCTTTTGAAGCTCTTCATGTATTTCACACCTTTTCAGGCTTTTCATTTTTTTCAACACCACTTCATTCTCCTCCTATTTTTCAGACCGTTTCATGCTTATCTCATTTTGACACATTTTGAAGCTCTTCATATTTTTCACATCTTTTGAAGCTTTTCATATTTTTCACACCTTTTCAGGCTCTTCATGATTTTCAACACCGCTTCATGCTCCTCCTAATTTTCAGACCGTTTCATGCTCATTTCCTTTTTGACACCCTTTGAAGCTCTTCATATTTTTCACAATTTGAAGTTCTTCATATTTTTCATATTTTTGAAGCTCTTCATATTTTCACACGTTTTCAGACTCTTCATGATTTTCAACACCGCTTCATGCTCCTGAAATTTTTCAGACCGTTTCATGCTCCTCATATTTTTGACACCTTTTGAAGCTCTTCATATTTCTCACACCTTTTCAGGCTGTTCATGTTTTTCAGCACCGCTTCATGCTCCTCCTATTTTTCAGACCGTTTCATGCTCATCTCATTTTGACACCTTTTGAAGTTCTTCATATTTTTCACACCTATTGAAGCTCTTCATATTTTTCACATTTTTGAAGCTCTTCATATTTTCACACGTTTTCAGACCCTTCATGTTTTTCAAAACCGCTTCATGCTCCTGAAATTTTTCAGACCGTTTCATGCTCCTCATATTTTTGACACCTTTTGAAGCTCTTCATATTTCTCACACCTTTTCAGGCTCTTCATGTTTTTCAACACCGCTTCATGCTCCTCCTATTTTTCAGACCGTTTCATGCTCATCTCATTTTTGACACCTTTTGAAGGTTTTCATATTTTTCACACCTTTTCAGGCTCTTCATGTTTTTGAACACTGCTTCATGCTCCTCCTATTTTTCAGAACGTTTCATGCTCCTCATATTTTTCGCACCTGTTGAAGCTCTTCATATTTTTCACAACTTTTCAGGCTCTTCATGTTTTAGAACACCGCTTCATGCTCCTCCTATTTTTCAGACCGTTTAATGCTCCTCATGTATTTCACACCTTGTGAAGCTCTTCATATTTTTCACACCTTTTCAGGCTCTTCCATTTTTTCAACACCGCTTCATGCTCCTCCTATTTTTCAGACCGTTTCATGCTCCTCATATTTTTGACACCTTGTGAAGGTCTTCATATTTTTCACAGCTTTTCATGCTCTTCATGTTTTTTCAACACCGCTTCATGCTCCTCCTCTTTTTCAGACCATTTTTGCTCCTCATAATTTTGACACCATATGAAGCTCTTCATATTTCTCACAACTTTTCTGGTTCTTCATGTATTTCAACACCGCTTCATGCTCCTCCTATTTTTCAGACCGTATCATGCTCATCTAATTTTTGAGACCTTTTGAAGCTCTTCATATTTTTCCACATCTTTTGAAGCTCTTCATATTTTTCACGCGTTTTCAGGCTCTTCATGTTTTTCAACACGCCTTCTTGGTCCCCCTATTTTTCAGACCGTTTCATGCTCCTCATATTTTTGACACCCTTAGAAGCTCTTCATATTTTTCACACTTTTCATGCTCTTCATGTTTTTCAACACCGCTTCATGCTCCTCCTGTTTCAGACCGTTTCATGCTCCTCATAATTTTCACACGTTTTGAAGCTCTTCATATTTTTCACACCTTTTCAGGCTCTTCATGTTTTTCAACACCGCTTCATGCTCCTCCTCTTTTTCAGACAGTTTAATCCTCCCCATGTATTTCACACCTTTTGAAGCTCTTCATATTTTTCACACATTTTCAGGCTCTTCATGTTTTTGAACACCATTTCATGCTCCTCCTATTTTTCAGACCGTTTCATGTGCCTCATACATTTGACACCTTTTGAAGCTCTTCATATTTTTCACACCTTTTTAAGCTCTTCATATTTTTCACACCTTTTCAGGCTCTTCATGTTTTGGAACACCGCTTCATGCTCCTCCTATTTTTCAGACCGTTTCATGCTCCTGATATATTTGACACCTTGTGAAGCTCTTCATATTTTTCACACCTTTTCAGGCTCTTCCATTTTTTCAATACCGCTTCATGCTCCTCCTATATTTCAGACCGTTTCATGCTCCTCATATTTTTGACACCTTGTGAAGGTCTTCATATTTTTCACAGCTTTTCATGCTCCTAATATTTTTTCAACACCGCTTCATGCTCCTCCTCTTTTTCAGACCATTTTTGCTCCTCATAATTTTGACACCATATGAAGCTCTTCATATTTCTCACAACTTTTCTGGTTCTTCATGTATTTCAACACCGCTTCATGCTCCTCCTATTTTTCAGACCGTATCATGTTCATCTAATATTTGAAACCTTTTGAAGCTCTTCATATTTTTCCACATCTTTTGAAGCTCTTCATATTTTTCACGCGTTTTCAGGCTCTTCATGTTTTTCAACACGCCTTCTTGGTCCTCCTATTTTTCAGACCGTTTCATGCTCCTCATATTTTTGACACCTTTTGAAGCTCTTCATATTTTTCACACCTTTTCAGGCTCTTCTTGTTTTCGAACACCGATTCATGCTCCTCCTATTTTTCATACCGTTTCATGCTCCTCATAATTTTGACACATTTTGAAGCTCTTCATAATTTTCACACATTTTCAGGCTCTTCATGTTTTTGAACACCGTCTCATGCTCCTGCTATTTTTCAGACCGTTTCATGCTCCTCATATATTTGACAACTTTAGAAGCACTTCGTATTTTTCACACCTTTTCAGGTTCTTAATGTTTTTGAACGCCACTTCATGCTCCTGCTATTTTTCAGACCGTTTCATACTCCTCATATTTTTGATACCTTTTGAAGCTCTTCATATTTTTCACACCTTTTCAGGCTCTTTATGCTTTTCAACACCAATTCATGCTCCTCCTTTTTTGCAGACCGTTTCATACTCCTCATATTTTTGACACCTTTTGAAGCTCTTCATATTTCTCACACAATTTCAGGCTTTTCATGTTTTTCAACAACGCTTCATGCTCCTAATTTTCAGACCGTTTCATGCTGATCTCATTTTTGACACCTTTTGAAGCTTTTCATATTTTTCACACCTTTTCAGGCTCTTCATGTTTTTCCACACCACTTCATGCTCCTCCTTTTTTGTAGACCGTTTCATTCTCCTCATGTATTTCACACCTTTTGAAGCTCTTCATATTTTTCCCACCTTTTCCGGCTCTCCATGTTTTGGATCACCGTTTCATGCTCCTCCTATTTTTCAGACCGTTTCATGCACCTCATATTTTTCACACCTTTTGAAGCTCTTCATATTTTTCACACCTTTTCAGGCTCTTCATGTTTCTCAACACCGCTTCATGCTCCTGCTATTTATCATAGCGTTTCATACTCCTCATATTTTTGACACTTTTTGAGTCTCTTCATATTTTTCACACCTTTTCAGGCTCTTCATGTTTTTGAACACCGTTTCATAATCCTCCCATTTTTCATACCGTTTCATGCTCCTCATATTTTTGAAACCTTTTGAAGCTCTTCATATTTTTCACACCTTTTCAGGCTCTTCAAGTTTTTGAACACCGCTTCATCCTCCTCGTATTTTTAAGACCGTTTCATGCTCCTCATATTTTTGAACCCTTTTGAAGCTCTTCATATTTTTCACACCTTTTCAGGCTCTTCAAGTTTTTGAACACCGCTTCATCCTCCTCGTATTTTTAAGACCGTTTCATGCTCCTCATATTTTTGAAACCTTTTGAAGCTCTTCATATTTTTCACACCTTTTTAGGCTCTTCATTTTTTTGAACACCGCTTCATGCTCCTCCTATTTTTCAGACCGTATCATGCTCCTCATATTTTTCACACCTTTTGAAGCTCTTCATATTTTTCACACCTTTTTAGCCTCTTCATGTTTTTCAACACCAGTTCATGCTCCTCCTAATTTTCAGACCGTTTCATGCTCCTCATATTTTTAACACCTTTAGAAACTCTTCATATTTTTCACACATTTTCAGGCTCTTCATGTTTTTCAACACCGTTTCATGATCCTCCTATTTTTCAGACCGTTTCATGCTCCTCATATTTTTGACACCTTTTGAAGCTCTTCATATTTTTCACACTTTTCAGGCTCTTCATGTTTTTCAACAACGCTTCATGCTCCGCCTATTTTTCAGACCATTTCATTCTCCTCATATTTTTGACACCTTTTCAAGCTCTTCAGATATTTCACACCTTTTCAGGCTCTTCATTTTTTTCAACACCACTTCATGCTCCTCCTATTTTTCAGACCGTTTCATGCTCCTCATATTTTTGACACTTTTTGAAGCTCTTTATATATTTCACACATTTTCAGGCTCTTCATGTTTTTCAACACCGTTTCATGATCCTCCTATTTTTCAGACCGTTTCATGCTCCTCATATTTTTGACACCTTTTGTAGCTCTTCATATTTTTCACACTTTTCAGGCTGTTCATGTTTTTCAACAACGCTTCATGCTCCGCCTATTTTTCAGACCATTTCATTCTCCTCATATTTTTGACACCTTTTGAAGTTCCTCAGATATTTCACACCTTTTCAGGCTCTTCATTTTTTTCAACACCACTTTATGCTCCTACTATTTTTCAGATCGTTTCATGCTCTTCTCATTTTGACACCTATTAAAGCTCTTCATATTTTTCACATCTTTCGAAGCTCTTCATATTTTTCACACGTTTTCAGGCTCTTCATGTTGTTCAACACCCTTTCTTGCTTCTCCTATTTTTAAGACCATTTCATGCTCCTCATATATTTGACAGGTTTTGAAGCTCTACATATTTTTCACACCTTTTCAGCCTTTTCATTTATTTCAATATCACTTCATGCTCCTCCTATTTTTCAGACCGTTTCATGCTCATCTCATTTTGACACCTTTTGAAGCTCTTCATATTTTTCACACCTTTTCAGGCTCTTCATGTTTTTGAACACCGCTTCATGCTCCTCCTGTTTTTCAGACCGTCTCATGCTCCTCATATTTTTGACACCTTTTAAAGCTCTTCATATTTTTCACAACTTTTCAGGCTCTTCATGTTTTTCAACACCGCTTCATGCACCTCCTATTTTTCAGACCGTTTCATGCTCCTCATATTTTTGACACCTTTTGAAGCTCTTCATATTTTTCACTCCTTTTCAGGCTCTTCATGTTTTTGAACAACGCTTCATGCTCCTCCTATTTTTTAGACCGTTTCATGCTCCTCATATTTTTGACACCTTTTGAAGCTCTTCATATTTTTCACACCTTTTCAGGCTCTTCATGTTTTTGAACACCGCTTCATGCTCCTCCTCTTTTTTAGACCGTTTCATGCTCCTCATATTTTTGACACCTTTTGATGCTCTTCATATTTTTCACACCTTTTCAGGCTCTTCATGTTTTTGAACACGGCTTCATGCTCCTCCTATTTTTCAGACCGTATCCTGCTCCTCATATTTTTCACACCTATTGAAGCTCTTCATATTTTTCACACCTTTTCAGGCTATTCATATTTTTGAACACCACTTTATGCTCCTCCTATTTTACAGAGAGTTTCATGCTCCTCATGTATTTCACACCTTTTAAGGCTCTTCATATTTTTCACACCTTTTCAGGCTCTTCACGTTTTTCAACACCATTTCATGCTGCTTCTATTTTTCAGACCGTTTCATGCTCCTCATATTTTTGACACCTTTTGAAGCTCTTCATATTTTTCACACCTTTTCAGGCTCTTCATGTGTTTGAACTCCGCTTCATGCTCCTCTTCTTTTTCAGACCGTTTCATGCTCCTCATATTTTTTACACCTTTTCAACTCTTCATATTTTTCACACCTTTTCAGGCTCTTCATGTGTTTGAACACCGCTTCATGCTCCTCCTCTTTTTCAGACAGTTTCATGTTCCGCATATTTTTCACACGTTTTGAAGCTCTTCATATTTTTCACACCTTTTCAGGCTCTTCATGTTTTTCAACACCACTTCTTGCTTCTCCTATTTTTCAGACCGATTAATGCACCTCATATTTTTGACACCTTTTGAAGCTCTTCATATTTTTCACACGTTTTGAAGCTCTTCATATTTTTCGCACCTTTTCAGGCTCTTCATGTTTTTCAACACCACTTCTTGCTTCTCCTATTTTTCAGACCGTTTCATGGTCATCTCGTTTTTGATATCTTTTGAAGCTCTTCATATTTTTCACACCTTTTGAAGCTCTTCATATTTTTCACACGTTTTCAGGCTCTTCATGTTTTTCACCACCGCTTCATGCTCATCCTATTTTCCAGACCGTTTCATGCTCCTGATATTTTTGACACGTTTTGAAGCTCTTCATATTTTTCACACATTTTGAAGCTCTTCATATATTTCACACCTTTTCAGGCTCTTCATGATTTTGAACAACACTTCATGCTCCTCCTATTTTTCAGACTGTTTCATGCTCATCTCATATTTGACACCTTTAGAAGCTCTTCTTATTTTTCACACCTTTTCATGCTCTTCATGTTTTGCTACACCACTTCATGCTCCTCCATTTTTCAGACCATTTCATGCTCATCTCATTTTTGACACCTTTTGAAGCTCTTCATATTTTTCACACCTTTTCAGGCTCTTCATGTTTTGCAACATCTCTTCATGCTCCTCCTATTTTTCAAACCGTTTCATCCTCCTCATATTTTTAACACCTTTTGAAGCTCTTCATATTTTTCACACCTTTTCAGGCTCTTCATGTTTTTGAACACCGCTTCATGCTCCTCCTATTTTTCAGACCGTACCCTGCTCCTCATATTTTTCACACCTATTGAAGCTCTTAATATTTTTCACAACTTTGCAGGCTCTTCATGTTTTTGAACACCACTTCATGCTCCTCCTATTTTACAGAGAGTTTCAGGCCCCTCATGTATTTCACACCTTTTGAAGCTCTTCATATTTTTCACACCTTTTCAGTCTCTTCATGTTTTTCAACACCGTTTCATGCTGCTTATATTTTTCAGACCGTTTCATGCTCCTCATATCTTTCACACCTTTTGAAGCTCTTCATATTTTTCACACCTTTTCAGGTTCTTCATGTTTTTGAACACTGCTTCATGCTCCTCCTATTTTTCAGGTCATTTCATGCTCCTCATATTTTTGAAACCTTTTGAAGCTCTTCATATTTTTCACTCCTTTTCAGGCTCCACATGTTTTTGAACAGCGCATCATGCTCATCCTATTTTCAGACCGTTCCATGCTCCTCATATTTTTGACACCTTTTGAAGCTCTTCATAAATTTCACTCCTTTTCAGGCTCTTCATGTTTTTCAACACCACTTCATCCTCCAAATATTTTTCAGATGGCTTCATGCTCATCTCATTTTTGACACCTTTTGAAGCTCTTCATATTTTTGACATCTTTTGAAGCTCTTCATATTTCTCACACTTTTTCAGGCTCTTCATGTTTTTCATCACCGCTTCATGCTCCTCCTATTTTTCAGACCGTTTCATGCTCCTCAAATTTTTGACACCTTTTAAAGCTCTTCATATATTTCACACCTATTCAGGCTCGTCATTTTTTTGAACACCACTTCATGCTCCTCCTATTTTTCAGACCGTTTCATGCTCCTCATATTTTTGACACCTTTTGAAGCTCCTCATATTTTTCACACCTTTTGAAGCTCTTCATATTTTTCACACCTTTTGAAGCTCTTCATATTTTTCACAACTTTTCAGGCTCTTCATGTTTTTGAACACCGTTTCATGCTCCTCCTATATTTCAGACCATTTCATGCTCCTCATATTTTTGACAGCGTTTAGAGCTCTTCAAATATTTCACACATTTTCAGGCTATTCATGTTTTTCAACACAAATTCATGCTCCCCCTTTTTTTCAGACCGTTTCATGCTCATCTCATTTTTGACATCTTTTGAAACTCTTCATATTTTTCACACCTTTTGAAGCTCTTCATATTTTTCACAGCTTTTGAAGCTCTTCATATTTTTCACACCTTTTCAGGATTTCATGTTTTGAACACCGCTTCATACTCCTCCAATTTTTCTGAATGTTTCGTTCTCCTCATATTTTTCAGACCGTTTCATGCTCCTCATATATTTCACACCTTTTGAATCTCTTCACGTTTTCACACCTTTTGAATCCCTTCATATTTTCACACCTTTTCAGGCTCCTCATGTTTGTGAACAAGGCTTCATGCTCCTCCTATATTTCAGACCGTGTCATGCTCCTCATATTTTTGACACCTTTTTAAGGTCTTCATATTCTTCACACCTTTTCAGTCTCTTCAAGTTTTGAACACTGGTACATGCTCCGCCTATTTTTCACACCTTTTGAAGCTCTTCAAATTTTTCACACCTTTTCAGGCTCTTCATGTTGTCAACACCGTTTCATGCTCCTCCTATTTTTCAGACCGTTTCATGCTCCTCATATTTTTGACACCTTTTGAAGCTCTTCATATATTTCACACCTTTTCAGGCTCTTCATGTTTTTGAACACCGCTTCATGCTCCTCCTATTTTTCAGACCGTTTCATGCTCCTCATATTTTTGACACCTTTTGAAGCTCTTCATATTTTTCACACATTTTCAGGCACCTCATATTTTTAAACACCGCATCATGCTCCTCCTATTTTCAGACCGTTTCATGCTCCTGATGTATTTTACACCTTTGGAAGCTCTTCACATTGTTCACACCTTTTCAGGCTCTTCATGTTTCTGAACACCGTTTCAAGCTGTTCCTAATTTTCAGACCGCTTCATGCTCCTCTCATTTTTGACACCTTTTGAAGCTCTTCATATTTTTGACAACTTTTGGGGCTCTTCATATTTCTCACACGTTTTCAGGTTGTTCATGATTTTCAACACCGCTTCATGCTCCTCCCCTTTTTCAGACCGTTTAATGCTCATCTCATTTTTGACACCTTTTGAAGGTCTTCATATTTTTCACACCTTTTGAAGCTCTTCATATTTTCACATCTTTTCAGGCTTTTCATGTTTTTGAACACCGTTTCATGCTCCTGCATATTTCAGACCGATTCTTGCTGCTCATATGTTTGACCTGTTTTGAAGCTCTTCATATTTTTCACACCTTTTCAGGCTCTTCATGTTTTTCAACACCGCTTCATGCTCCTCCTATTTTTTACACCTTTTGAAGCTCTTCATATTTTTCACACCTTTTCAGGCTGTTCATGTTTTTGAACATGGTTTCATGTTCCTCCTATTTTTCAGACCGTTTCATGCTCCTCATATTTTTGAAACCTTTTGAAGCTCTTCATATTTTTCATACCTTTTGAAACTCTTTATATTTTTCACACTTTTTCAGGCTCTTCATGTTTTTCAACACCGCTTCATGCTCCTCCTATTTTTCAGACCGTTTCATGCTCCTCATTTATTTCACACCTTTTGAAGCTCTTCATATTTTTCAAGCTTTTTCAGGCTCATCATGTTTTTGAACACCGCTTCATGCTCCTCCTATTTTTCAAACCTTTTCATGATCCTCATGTATTTCAGACGTTTGAAACTCTTCATATTTTTCACACCTTTTGAAGCTCTTCATATTTTTCACAACTTTTCAGGCCTTTCATGTTTTCAACACAGTTTCAGGCTCCGCCTATTTTTCAGACCTTTTCATGCTCCTCATATTTTTGACACCTTTTGAAGGTCTTCATATTTTTCACACCTTTTCAGGCTCTTCATGTTTTTGAACATCGTTTCATGCTCCTCCTATTTTTCAGACTGTTTCATGCTCCTCTTATTTTTCACACCTTTTGAAGCTCTTCATATTTTTGCCACCTTTTCAGGCTCTTCATGTTTTTCAACACAGTTTCATGCTCCTCCTATTGTTCCAACCGTTTCAAGCTTCTCATATTTTTGACACCTTTTGAAGCTCATCATATTTTTCACACCTTTTCATGCTCTTCATGTTTTTCAACACCGTTACATGATTCTCCTATTTTTCAGACTGTTTCATGCTCCTCATATTTTTGACACTTTTTGAAGCTCTTCATGTTTTTCACACCATTTAGGATCTTCATGATTTTCAACACCGCTTCATACTCCTCCTATTTTTCAGACCGTTTCATGCTCCACATATTTTTGACACCTTTTGAAGCTCTTCATATTTTTCACACCTTTTCAGTCTCTTCATGTCTTTCAACACCGCTTCATGCTCCTCCTATTTTTCAGACCGTATCATGCTCCTCGTATTTTTGACACGATTTGAAGCTCTTCATATAATTCACACTTTTTCAGGCTCTTCAAGATTTTCAACACCGTTTCATGCTCCTCCTATTTTTCAAACCGTTTCAAGCTTCTCATATTTTTGACACCTTTTGAAGCTCTTCATATTTTTCACACCTTTTCAGGCTCTTCATGTTGTTGAACACGGTTTCATGCTTCTCCTATGTTTCAGACCGTTTCATGCTCCTCATATTTTTGACACCTTTTGAAGCTCTTCATATTTTTCACACCTTTTCAGGCTCTTCATGTTTTTGAACACCGTTTCATGCTCCTCATATTTTTGACATATTTTGAAACTCTTCATATTTTTGCCACCTTTTGAAGCTCTTCATATCTTTCACACCTTTTCAGGCTCTTCATATTTTTCACACCTTTTCATGCTCTTCATGTTTTTCAACACCACTTCATACTCCTCATATTTTTGACACATTTTGAAGCTCTTCATTTTTTTTCAAACTTTTTGAACCTCTTCATATTTTTCACACCTTTTCAGGCTCTTCATGTTGTTTAACGCCGCTTCATGCTCCTGCTATTTTTCTGACCGTTTGATACTCCTCATATTTTCACACCTTTGAAGCTATTCATATTTTTCACACCTTTTCAGGCTCTTCATGTTTTTGAACACCATTTCATGCTCCTCCTTTTTTTGACACCTTATGGAACTCCTCATATTTTTCACACCTATTCAGGCTCTTCATGTTTTTGAACACCGTTTTATGTTACTCCTATTTTTCTGACCGTTTCATGCTCCTCATATTTTTGACACCTTTTGAAGCTCTTCATATTTTCATTCCTTTTCAGGCTCTTCATGTGTTCAACAACGCTTCATGCTCCTCCTATTTTTCAGAAAGTTTCATGCTCCTCATATGTTTGGCACTTTTTGAAGCTCTTCATATTTTTTACACCTTTTGAAGCTCTTCATATTTTTCACATCTTTTCAGACTCTTCATGTATTTCAACACCAGGTCATGCTCCTCCTATTTTTCAGAACTTTTCCTGCTCCTCATATTTTTGACACCTTTTGAAGCTCCTCATATATTTCACACCTTGTCAGGCTCTTCATGTTTTTCAACTCCGCTTCATGCTCCTCCTATTTTTCAGACCGTTTCATGCTCCTCATATTTTTGACACTTTTTGAAACTCTTCATATTTTTCACACCTTTTCAGGCTCTTCATGTTTTTCAACACCGCTTCATGCTCCTCCTATTTTTTACACCTTTTGAAGCTCTTCATATTTTTCACACCTTTTCAGGCTGTTCATGTTTTTGAACATGGTTTCATGTTCCTCCTATTTTTCAGACCGTTTCATGCTCCTCATATTTTTGAAACCTTTTGAAGCTCTTCATATTTTTCATACCTTTTGAAACTCTTTATATTTTTCACACGTTTTCAGGCTCTTCATGTTTTTCAACACCGCTTCATGCTCCTCCTATTTTTCAGACCGTTTCATGCTCCTCATTTATTTCACACCTTTTGAAGCTCTTCATATTTTTCAAGCTTTTTCAGGCTCATCATGTTTTTGAACACCGCTTCATGCTCCTCCTATTTTTCAAACCTTTTCATGATCCTCATGTATTTCAGACGTTTGAAACTCTTCATATTTTTCACACCTTTTGAAGCTCTTCATATTTTTCACAACTTTTCAGGCCTTTCATGTTTTCAACACAGTTTCAGGCTCCGCCTATTTTTCAGACCTTTTCATGCTCCTCATATTTTTGACACCTTTTGAAGGTCTTCATATTTTTCACACCTTTTCAGGCTCTTCATGTTTTTGAACATCGTTTCATGCTCCTCCTATTTTTCAGACTGTTTCATGCTCCTCTTATTTTTCACACCTTTTGAAGCTCTTCATATTTTTGCCACCTTTTCAGGCTCTTCATGTTTTTCAACACAGTTTCATGCTCCTCCTATTGTTCCAACCGTTTCAAGCTTCTCATATTTTTGACACCTTTTGAAGCTCATCATATTTTTCACACCTTTTCATGCTCTTCATGTTTTTCAACACCGTTACATGATTCTCCTATTTTTCAGACTGTTTCATGCTCCTCATATTTTTGACACTTTTTGAAGCTCTTCATGTTTTTCACACCATTTAGGATCTTCATGATTTTCAACACCGCTTCATACTCCTCCTATTTTTCAGACCGTTTCATGCTCCACATATTTTTGACACCTTTTGAAGCTCTTCATATTTTTCACACCTTTTCAGTCTCTTCATGTCTTTCAACACCGCTTCATGCTCCTCCTATTTTTCAGACCGTATCATGCTCCTCGTATTTTTGACACGATTTGAAGCTCTTCATATAATTCACACTTTTTCAGGCTCTTCAAGATTTTCAACACCGTTTCATGCTCCTCCTATTTTTCAAACCGTTTCAAGCTTCTCATATTTTTGACACCTTTTGAAGCTCTTCATATTTTTCACACCTTTTCAGGCTCTTCATGTTGTTGAACACGGTTTCATGCTTCTCCTATGTTTCAGACCGTTTCATGCTCCTCATATTTTTGACACCTTTTGAAGCTCTTCATATTTTTCACACCTTTTCAGGCTCTTCATGTTTTTGAACACCGTTTCATGCTCCTCATATTTTTGACATATTTTGAAACTCTTCATATTTTTGCCACCTTTTGAAGCTCTTCATATCTTTCACACCTTTTCAGGCTCTTCATATTTTTCACACCTTTTCATGCTCTTCATGTTTTTCAACACCACTTCATACTCCTCATATTTTTGACACATTTTGAAGCTCTTCATTTTTTTTCAAACTTTTTGAACCTCTTCATATTTTTCACACCTTTTCAGGCTCTTCATGTTGTTTAACGCCGCTTCATGCTCCTGCTATTTTTCTGACCGTTTGATACTCCTCATATTTTCACACCTTTGAAGCTATTCATATTTTTCACACCTTTTCAGGCTCTTCATGTTTTTGAACACCATTTCATGCTCCTCCTTTTTTTGACACCTTATGGAACTCCTCATATTTTTCACACCTATTCAGGCTCTTCATGTTTTTGAACACCGTTTTATGTTACTCCTATTTTTCTGACCGTTTCATGCTCCTCATATTTTTGACACCTTTTGAAGCTCTTCATATTTTCATTCCTTTTCAGGCTCTTCATGTGTTCAACAACGCTTCATGCTCCTCCTATTTTTCAGAAAGTTTCATGCTCCTCATATGTTTGGCACTTTTTGAAGCTCTTCATATTTTTTACACCTTTTGAAGCTCTTCATATTTTTCACATCTTTTCAGACTCTTCATGTATTTCAACACCAGGTCATGCTCCTCCTATTTTTCAGAACTTTTCCTGCTCCTCATATTTTTGACACCTTTTGAAGCTCCTCATATATTTCACACCTTGTCAGGCTCTTCATGTTTTTCAACTCCGCTTCATGCTCCTCCTATTTTTCAGACCGTTTCATGCTCCTCATATTTTTGACACTTTTTGAAACTCTTCATATTTTTCACACCTTTTCAGGCTCTTCATGTTTTGAACAAAACTTCATGCTCCTCCTATTTTTCAGACAGTTTCATTTTCCTCATATTTTTGACACCTTTTTAAGCTCTTCATATATTTCACACCTTTTCAGGCTCTTTATGTTTTTGAACACCGTTTCATGCTCCTCCTATTTGTCTGACCGTTTCATGCTCCTCATATTTTTGACACCTTTTGAAGCTCTTCATGTATTTCACAGCTTTTCAGTCTCTTCATGGTTTTGAACAGCGTTTCATGCTCCTCCTATTTTTCAGACCGTTTCATGCTCCTCATATTTTTCACTCCTTTTTAGGCTCTGCATATTGTTCACACCTTTTCAGGATCTACATGTTTGTCAACACCGTTTCATTCTCCTCCAATATTTGAGACCGTTTCAAGCTTCTCATATTTTTGACACCTTTTGAAGCTCTTCATACATTTCTCACATTTTCAGTCTCTTCATGGTTTTGAACACCGTTTCATGCTCCTCATTTTTTTCAAACCTTTTGATGCTTTTCATATTTTTCACACATTTTCAGGCTCTTCATGTTTTTGAACATGGTTTCATGCTTCTCCTATTTTTCAGACCGTTTCATGCACCTCATATTTTTGACACCTTTTGAAGCTCTTCATATTTTTCACAAATTTTCAGTATCTTCAATTTTTTGAACACCGTTTCA
This sequence comes from Dama dama, assembly GCF_033118175.1. Classification (NCBI taxonomy): domain Eukaryota; kingdom Metazoa; phylum Chordata; class Mammalia; order Artiodactyla; family Cervidae; genus Dama; species Dama dama. Next base: position 1,752,896 of record NW_026870988.1, on the reverse strand, counting down.
TGCTCCTGATATTTTTCAGACCTTTTGAAGCTCTTCATATTTTTCACAAATTTTCAGGTTCTTCATGTTTTTGAACACCATTTCATGATCCTCCTATTTTTCAGACCGTGTCATGCTCCTCATAATTTTGACACCTTTAGGGCTCTTCATATTTTACACACCTTTTCGGGCTGTTCATGTTTTTGAACACTGCTTCATACTCCCCCTATTTTTCAGACCGTTCCCTGCTCTTCATATTTCTGACACTTTTTGAAGCTCTTCATATTTTTCACACATTTTCAGGCTCTTCATGTTTTTGAACATGGTTTCATGCTTCTCCTATTTTTCAGACCGTTTCATGCTCCTCATATTTTTGACACCTTTTGAAGCTCTTCATAGTTTTCACACCTTTTGAAGCTCTTCATATTTTTCACACCTTTTCAGGCTCTTCATGTTTTCCAACACCACTTCATGCTCCTCCTATTTTTCAGACCGTTTCATGCTCCTCATATTTTTGACTTGTTTTGAAACTCTTTATATTTTTCACACCTTTTCAGGCTCTTCATGTTTTTCAACAGTGCCTCATGCTCCTCGTAATTTTCAGACCGTTTCATGCTCCTCATATTTTTGACACATTTTGAAGCTCTTCATATTTTTGACACCTTTTCACGCTCTTCATGTTTTCAACGCCGCTTCATGCTCCTCCTATTTTTCAGAGCGTTTCATGCCCTTCATATTTTTCACACCTTTTGAAGCTCTTCATATTTTTAACACCTTTTCAGCCTCTTCATGTTTTTCAACACCTCTTCATGCTCCTCCTAATTTTCAGATCGTTTCATGCTCCTCATCTTTTGACACCTTTTGAAGGTCTTCATATTTTTCACACCTTTTCAGTATTCAAGTTTTTGAACACCGCTTCATGCTCCTCATATTTTTCACAGCTTCTGAAGCTCTTCATATTTTTCTCACCTTTTCAGGCTCTTAATATTTTTGAACATCGTTTCGTGCTCCTCTTATTTTCAGAACGTTTCATGCTCCTCATATTTTTGACACTTTTTGAAGCTCTTCATATTTTTCACACCTTTTGAAGCTCTTCATATTTTTCACACTTTTTCAGGCTCTTCATGTTTTTGAACACCGCTTCATGCTCCTTCTATTTTTCAGAGAGTTTCATGCTCCTCATGTATTTCACACCTTTTGAAGCTCTTCATATTTTTCAAACCTTTTCAGGCTCTTCATGTCTTTCAACACCGCTTCATGCTCCTCCTATTTTTCAGACCGTATCATGCTCCTCGTATTTTTGACACGTTTTGAAGCTCTTCATATAATTCACACTTTTTCAGGCTCTTCAAGATTTTCAACACCGTTTCATGCTCTTCCTATTTTTCAGACTATTTCATGCTCCTCATATATTTGACACCTTTTGAAGCTCTTCATATTTTTCACACCTTTTCAGGCTCTTCATGTTTTTGTACACCGTTTCATGCTCCTCCTATTTTTTAGAAGTTTCATTCTCCTCATAAATTTCACACATTTTGAAGCTGTTCATATTTTTGACACCTTTTGAAGCTCTTCATATATTTCACACCTTTTCAGGCTCTTCATGTTTTTGAACACCGCTTCATGCTCCTCCTATTTTTCAGACCATTTCATGCTCCTCATATTTTTGACACCTATTGATGCTCTTCATTTTTTTCACACCTTTTCAGGCTCTTCATGTTTTTGAACACGGTTTCATGCTTCTCCTGTTTTTCACAGATTCATCCTCCTCTTATTTTTGACATGTTTTGAAACTCTTCATATTTTTCACACCTTCTCAGGCGCTTCAGGGTTTCAACACCGTTTCATGCTCCTCCTATTTTTCAGTCCATTTCGTGCTCCTCATATTTTTGACACTTTTTGAAGCTCTTCATATTTTCCACAACTTTTAATGCTCTTCATCTTTTTCAACACCACTTCATGCTCCTCATATTTTTGACACCTTTTGAAGCTCTTCATGTATTTCACACCTATTCAGGCTCTTCATGTTTTTGAATACCGTTACATGATTCTCCTATTTTTCAGACTGTTTCATGCTCCGCATATTTTTGACACCTTTTGAAGCTCTTCATATTTTTCACACCTTTTCAGGCTCTTCATATTTTTGTACACCGTTTCATGCTCCTCCTATTTTTTAGAAGTTTCATGCTCCTCATATTTTTGACACCTTTTGAAGCTCTTCATGTATTTCACACCTATTCAGGCTCTTCATGTTTTTGAATACCGTTACATGATTCTCCTATTTTTCAGACTGTTTCATGCTCCGCATATTTTTGACACCTTTTGAAGCTCTTCATATTTTTCACACCTTTTGAAGCTCTTCATATATTTCACACTTTTTCAGGCTCTTCTTGTTTTGGAACACCGCTTCATGCTTCTACTATATTTAACACCTTTTCATAATCTTCATATTTTCCACGCCTTTTTAAGCTCTTCGTATTTTTCACACCTTTTCAGGCTCTTCATGTTTATGAACAAAGTTTCATGCTCCTCCTATTTTTCAGACCGTTTCATGTTCCTCATATTGTTGACACTTTTTGAAACTCTTCATATTTTTCACACCTTTTCAGACTCTTAATGATTTTCAACACCGTTTCATGCTCCTCCTATTTTTCAGAACGTTTCATGCTCCTCATATTTTTGACACCTTTTGAAGATCTTCATATTTTTCACACCTTTTGAAGCTCTTCATATTTTTCACAGCTTTTCAGGCTCTTCATGTTTTTCAACACAGTTTCATGCTCCTCCTATTTTTCAAACCGTTTCAAGCTTCTCATATTTTTGACACCTTTTGAAGCTCTTCATATTTTTCACGCCTTTTCAGGCTCTTCATGTTGTTGAACACGGTTTCATGCTTCTCCTATGTTTCAGACCGTTTCATGCTCCTCATATTTTTGACGCCTTTTGAAGCTCTTCATATTTTTCACACCTTTTCAGGCTCTTCATGTTTTTGAACACCGTTTCATGCTCCTCATATTTTTGACATATTTTGAAACTCTTCATATTTTTGCCACCTTTTGAAGCTCTTCATATCTTCCACACCTTTTCAGGCTCTTCATATTTTTCACACCTTTTCATGCTCTTCATGTTTTTCAACACCACTTCATACTCCTCATATTTTTGACACATTTTGAAGCTCTTCATATTTTTCAAACTTTTTGAACCTCTTCATATTTTTCACACCTTTTCAGGCTCTTCATGTTGTTTAACGCCGCTTCATGCTCCTGCTATTTTTCTGACCGTTTGATACTCCTCATATTTTCACACCTTTGAAGCTATTCATATTTTTCACACCTTTTCAGGCTCTTCATGTTTTTGAACACCATTTCATGCTCCTCCTATTTTTGACACCTTATGGAACTCCTCATATTTTTCACACCTATTCAGGCTCTTCATGTTTTTGAACACCGTTTTATGTTACTCCTATTTTTCTGACCGTTTCATGCTCCTCATATTTTTGACACCTTTTGAAGCTCTTCATATTTTCATTCCTTTTCAGCCTCTTCATGTGTTCAACAACGCTTCATGCTCCTCCTATTTTTCAGAAAGTTTCATGCTCCTCATATGTTTGACACTTTTTGAAGCTCTTCATATTTTTTACACCTTTTGAAGCTCTTCATATTTTTCACATCTTTTCAGACTCTTCATGTATTTCAACACCAGGTCATGCTCCTCCTATTTTTCAGAACTTTTCCTGCTCCTCATATTTTTGACACCTTTTGAAGCTCCTCATATATTTCACACCTTGTCAGGCTCTTCATGTTTTTCAACTCTGCTTCATGCTCCTCCTATTTTTCAGACCGTTTCATGCTCCTCATATTTTTGACACTTTTTGAAACTCTTCATATTTTTCACACCTTTTCAGGCTCTTCATGTTTTGAACAAAACTTCATGCTCCTCCTATTTTTCAGACAGTTTCATTTTCCTCATATTTTTGACACCTTTTTAAGCTCTTCATATATTTCACACCTTTTCAGGCTCTTTATGTTTTTGAACACCGTTTCATGCTCCTCCTATTTGTCTGACCGTTTCATGCTCCTCATATTTTTGACACCTTTTGAAGCTCTTCATGTATTTCACAGCTTTTCAGTCTCTTCATGGTTTTGAACAGCGTTTCATGCTCCTCCTATTTTTCAGACCGTTTCATGCTCCTCATATTTTTCACTCCTTTTTAGGCTCTGCATATTGTTCACACCTTTTCAGGATCTACATGTTTGTCAACACCGTTTCATTCTCCTCCTATATTTGAGACCGTTTCAAGCTCCTCATATTTTTGACACCTTTTGAAGCTCTTCATACATTTCTCACATTTTCAGTCTCTTCATGGTTTTGAACACCGTTTCATGCTCCTCATTTTTTTCAAACCTTTTGATGCTTTTCATATTTTTCACACATTTTCAGGCTCTTCATGTTTTTGAACATGGTTTCATGCTTCTCCTATTTTTCAGACCGTTTCATGCACCTCATATTTTTGACACCTTTTGAACCTCTTCATATTTTTCACAAATTTTCAGTATCTTCAATTTTTTGAACACCGTTTCATGCTCCTGATATTTTTCAGACCTTTTGAAGCTCTTCATATTTTTCACAAATTTTCAGGTTCTTCATGTTTTTGAACACCATTTCATGATCCTCCTATTTTTCAGACCGTGTCATGCTCCTCATAATTTTGACACCTTTAGGGCTCTTCATATTTTACACACCTTTTCGGGCTGTTCATGTTTTTGAACACTGCTTCATACTCCCCCTATTTTTCAGACCGTTCCCTGCTCTTCATATTTCTGACACTTTTTGAAGCTCTTCATATTTTTCACACATTTTCAGGCTCTTCATGTTTTTGAACATGGTTTCATGCTTCTCCTATTTTTCAGACCGTTTCATGCTCCTCATATTTTTGACACCTTTTGAAGCTCTTCATAGTTTTCACACCTTTTGAAGCTCTTCATATTTTTCACACCTTTTCAGGCTCTTCATGTTTTCCAACACCACTTCATGCTCCTCCTATTTTTCAGACCGTTTCATGCTCCTCATATTTTTGACTCGTTTTGAAACTCTTTATATTTTTCACACCTTTTCAGGCTCTTCATGTTTTTCAACAGTGCCTCATGCTCCTCATAATTTTCAGACCGTTTCATGCTCCTCATATTTTTGACACATTTTGAAGCTCTTCATATTTTTGACACCTTTTCACGCTCTTCATGTTTTCAACGCCGCTTCATGCTCCTCCTATTTTTCAGACCGTTTCATGCTCCTCATCTTTTGACACCTTTTGAAGGTCTTCATATTTTTCACACCTTTTCAGTATTCAAGTTTTTGAACACCGCTTCATGCTCCTCATATTTTTCACAGCTTCTGAAGCTCTTCATATTTTTCTCACCTTTTCAGGCTCTTAATATTTTTGAACCTCGTTTCGTGCTCCTCTTATTTTCAGAACGTTTCATGCTCCTCATATTTTTGACACTTTTTGAAGCTCTTCATATTTTTCACACCTTTTGAAGCTCTTCATATTTTTCACACTTTTTCAGGCTCTTCATGTTTTTGAACACCGCTTCATGCTCCTTCTATTTTTCAGAGAGTTTCATGCTCCTCATATATTTCACACCTTTTGAAGCTCTTCATATTTTTCAAACCTTTTCAGGCTCTTCATGTCTTTCAACACCGCTTCATGCTCCTCCTATTTTTCAGACCGTATCATGCTCCTCGTATTTTTGACACGTTTTGAAGCTCTTCATATAATTCACACTTTTTCAGGCTCTTCAAGATTTTCAACACCGTTTCATGCTCTTCCTATTTTTCAGACTATTTCATGCTCCTCATATATTTGACACCTTTTGAAGCTCTTCATATTTTTCACACCTTTTCAGGCTCTTCATGTTTTTGTACACCGTTTCATGCTCCTCCTATTTTTTAGAAGTTTCATGCTCCTCATATTTTTGACACCTTTTGAAGCTCTTCATGTATTTCACACCTATTAAGGCTCTTCATGTTTTTGAATACCGTTACATGATTCTCCTATTTTTCAGACTGTTTCATGCTCCGCATATTTTTGACACCTTTTGAAGCTCTTCATATTTTTCACACCTTTTGAAGCTCTTCATATTTTTCACACCTTTTCAGGCTCTTCATGTTTTTCAACACCGTTTCATGCTCCTCCTATTTTTCAGACCGTTTCATGCTCCTCATATTTTGACATGTTTTGAATCTCTTCATATTTTTCACATCTTTTCAGGCGCTTCAGGTTTTCAACACCGTTTCATGCTCCTCCTATTTTTCAGACCGTTTCATGCTCCTCATATTTTGACATGTTTTGAATCTCTTCATATTTTTCACATCTTTTCAGGCTCTTCAAGTTTTTCAACACAGCTTCATGCTCCTCATATTTTTCAGACCGTTTCATGCTCCTCATATTTTTGATACCTTTTGAAGCTCTTCATATTTTTCACAACTTTTCAGACCTTTCATGTTTTCAGCACAGTTTCATGCTCCGCCTATTTTTCAGCACTTTTCATGCTCCTCATATTTTTCACGACTTTTGAAGCTCTTCATATATTTCACACTTTTTCAGGCTCTTCTTGTTTTGGAACACCGCTTCATGCTTCTCCTATATTTCACACCTTTTCATAATCTTCATATTTTCCACGCCTTTTTAAGCTCTTCGTATTTTTCACACCTTTTCAGGCTCTTCATGTTTATGAACAAAGTTTCATGCTCCTCCTATTTTTCAGACCGTTTCATGTTCCTCATATTGTTGACACTTTTTGAAACTCTTCATATTTTTCACACCTTTTCAGACTCTTAATGATTTTCAACACCATTTCATGCTCCTCCTATTTTTCAGAACGTTTCATGCTCCTCATATTTTTGACACCTTTTGAAGATCTTCATATTTTTCACACCTTTTGAAGCTCTTCATATTTTTCACAGCTTTTCAGGCTCTTCATGTTTTTCAACACAGTTTCATGCTCCTCCTATTTTTCAAACCGTTTCAAGCTTCTCATATTTTTGACACCTTTTGAAGCTATTCATATTTTTCACACCTTTTCAGGCTCTTCATGTTGTTGAACACGGTTTCATGCTTCTCCTATGTTTCAGACCGTTTCATGCTCCTCATATTTTTGACGCCTTTTGAAGCTCTTCATATTTTTCACACCTTTTCATGCTCTTCATGTTTTTGAACACCGTTTCATGCTCCTCATATTTTTGACATATTTTGAAACTCTTCATATTTTTGCCACCTTTTGAAGCTCTTCATATCTTTCACACCTTTTCAGGCTCTTCATATTTTTCACACCTTTTCATGCTCTTCATGTTTTTCAACACCACTTCATACTCCTCATATTTTTGACACATTTTGAAGCTCTTCATATTTTTCAAACTTTTTGAACCTCTTCATATTTTTCACACCTTTTCAGGCTCTTCATGTTGTTTAACGCCGCTTCATGCTCCTGCTATTTTTCTGACCGTTTGATACTCCTCATATTTTCACACCTTTGAAGCTATTCATATTTTTCACACCTTTTCAGGCTCTTCATGTTTTTGAACACCATTTCATGCTCCTCCTATTTTTGACACCTTATGGAACTCCTCATATTTTTCACACCTATTCAGGCTCTTCATGTTTTTGAACACCGTTTTATGTTACTCCTATTTTTCCGACCGTTTCATGCTCCTCATAGTTTTGACACCTTTTGAAGCTCCTCATATTTTCATTCCTTTTCAGGCTCTTCATGTGTTCAACAACGCTTCATGCTCCTCCTATTTTTCAGAAAGTTTCATGCTCCTCATATGTGTGACACTTTTTGAAGCTCTTCATATTTTTTACACCTTTTGAAGCTCTTCATATTTTTCACATCTTTTCAGACTCTTCATGTATTTCAACACCAGGTCATGCTCCTCCTATTTTTCAGAACTTTTCCTGCTCCTCATATTTTTGACACCTTTTGAAGCTCCTCATATATTTCACACCTTGTCAGGCTCTTCATGTTTTTCAACTCCGCTTCATGCTCCTCCTATTTTTCAGACCGTTTCATGCTCCTCATATTTTTGACACTTTTTGAAACTCTTCATATTTTTCACACCTTTTCAGGCTCTTCATGTTTTGAACAATACTTCATGCTCCTCCTATTTTTCAGACAGTTTCATTTTCCTCATATTTTTGACAACTTTTTAAGCTCTTCATATATTTCACACCTTTTCAGGCTCTTTATGTTTTTGAACACCGTTTCATGCTCCTCCTACTTGTCTGACCGTTTCATGCTCCTCATATTTTTGACAATTTTTGAAGCTCTTCATGGATTTCACAGCTTTTCAGTCTCTTCATGGTTTTGAACAGCGTTTCATGCTCCTCCTATTTTTCAGACCGTTTCATGCTCCTCGTATTTTTCACACCTTTTGAAGCTCTTCATATTTCTCACACCTTTTCAGGCTCTTCATGTTTTTCTACACCACTTCATGCTTCTCCTATTTTTCAGCCCGTTTCATGCTCCTCATGTATTTCACACCTTTTGAAGCTCTTCATATTTTTCACACCTTTTCAGGCTCTTCATGTTTTTCAACACCATTTAATGCTGCTTCTATTTTTCAGACCGTTTCATGCTCCTCATATTTTTCACACCTTTTGAAGCTCTTCATATTTTTCACACCTTTTCAGGCTCTTCAAGTTTTTCAACACCACTTCATGCTCCTCCTTTTTTGCAGACCGTTTCATGCTCCTCATATTTTTGATACCTTTTGATGCTCTTCATATTTTTCACACCTTTTCACGCTCTTCATTTTTTCAACACCGCTTCATGCTCCTCCTATTTTTCAGACCGTTTCATGCTCATCTCATTTTTGAAACCTTTTGAAGCTTTTCATATATTTCACAACTTTTCAGGCTCTTCATGTTTTTGAACACCGCTTCATGCTCCTCCTATTTTTCAGACCGTTTCATGCTCCTCATATTTCACACCTTTTGAAGCTCTTCATATTTTTCACACCTTTTCAGGCTCTTCATGTTTTTGATCACCGTTACATTCTCCTCCTATTATTCACACCGTTTCATGCTCCTCATATTTTTGACACATTTTGAGGCTCTTTATATATTTCACACCTTTTCAGGCTCTTCATGTTTTTGATCACCGTTACATTCTCCTCCTATTATTCAGACCGTTTCATGCTCCTCATATTTTTGACACTTTTTGAAGCTCTTCATATTTTTCACACCTTTTGAAGCTCTTCATATTTTTCACACTTTTTCAGGCTCTTCATGTTTTTGAACACCGCTTCATGCTCCTTCTATTTTTCAGAGAGTTTCATGCTCCTCATGTATTTCACACCTTTTGAAGCTCTTCATATTTTTCAAACCTTTTCAGGCTCTTCATGTCTTTCAACACCGCTTCATGCTCCTCCTATTTTTCAGACCGTATCATGCTCCTCGGATTTTTGACACGTTTTGAAGCTCTTCATATAATTCACACTTTTTCAGGCTCTTCAAGATTTTCAACACCGTTTCATGCTCTTTCTATTTTTCAGACTATTTCATGCTCCTCATATATTTGACACCTTTTGTAGCTCTTCATATTTTTCACACCTTTTCAGGCTCTTCATATTTTTGTACACCGTTTCATGCTCCTCCTATTTTTTAGAAGTTTCATGCTCCTCATATTTTTGACACCTTTTGAAGCTCTTCATGTATTTCACACCTATTCAGGCTCTTCATGTTTTTGAATACCGTTACATGATTCTCCTATTTTTCAGACTGTTTCATGCTCCGCATATTTTTGACACCTTTTGAAGCTCTTCATATTTTTCACACCTTTTGAAGCTCTTCATATTTTTCACACCTTTTCAGGCTCTTCATGTTTTTCAACACCGTTTCATGCTCCTCCTATTTTTCAGACCGTTTCATGCTCCTCATATTTTGACATGTTTTGAATCTCTTCATATTTTTCACATCTTTTCAGGCGCTTCAGGTTTTCAACACCGTTTCATGCTCCTCCTATTTTTCAGACCGTTTCATGCTCCTCATATTTTTGATACCTTTTGAAGCTCTTCATATTTTTCACAACTTTTCAGACCTTTCATGTTTTCAGCACAGTTTCATGCTCCGCCTATTTTTCAGCACTTTTCATGCTCCTCATATTTTTCACGACTTTTGAAGCTCTTCATATATTTCACACTTTTTCAGGCTCTTCTTGTTTTGGAACACCGCTTCATGCTTCTCCTATATTTCACACCTTTTCATAATCTTCATATTTTCCACGCCTTTTTAAGCTCTTCGTATTTTTCACACCTTTTCAGGCTCTTCATGTTTATGAACAAAGTTTCATGCTCCTCCTATTTTTCAGACCGTTTCATGTTCCTCATATTGTTGACACTTTTTGAAACTCTTCATATTTTTCACACCTTTTCAGACTCTTAATGATTTTCAACACCGTTTCATGCTCCTCCTATTTTTCAGAACGTTTCATGCTCCTCATATTTTTGACACCTTTTGAAGATCTTCATATTTTTCACACCTTTTGAAGCTCTTCATATTTTTCACAGCTTTTCAGGCTCTTCATGTTTTTCAACACAGTTTCATGCTCCTCCTATTTTTCAAACCGTTTCAAGCTTCTCATATTTTTGACACCTTTTGAAGCTATTCATATTTTTCACACCTTTTCAGGCTCTTCATGTTTTTGAACACCGTTTCATGCTCCTCATATTTTTGACATATTTTGAAACTCTTCATATTTTTGCCACCTTTTGAAGCTCTTCATATCTTTCACACCTTTTCAGGCTCTTCATATTTTTCACACCTTTTCATGCTCTTCATGTTTTTCAACACCACTTCATACTCCTCATATTTTTGACACATTTTGAAGCTCTTCATATTTTTCAAACTTTTTGAACCTCTTCATATTTTTCACACCTTTTCAGGCTCTTCATGTTGTTTAACGCCGCTTCATGCTCCTGCTATTTTTCTGACCGTTTGATACTCCTCATATTTTCACACCTTTGAAGCTATTCATATTTTTCACACCTTTTCAGGCTCTTCATGTTTTTGAACACCATTTCATGCTCCTCCTATTTTTGACACCTTATGGAACTCCTCATATTTTTCACACCTATTCAGGCTCTTCATGTTTTTGAACACCGTTTTATGTTACTCCTATTTTTCTGACCGTTTCATGCTCCTCATATTTTTGACACCTTTTGAAGCTCTTCATATTTTCATTCCTTTTCAGGCTCTTCATGTGTTCAACAACGCTTCATGCTCCTCCTATTTTTCAGAAAGTTTCATGCTCCTCATATGTTTGGCACTTTTTGAAGCTCTTCATATTTTTTACACCTTTTGAAGCTCTTCATATTTTTCACATCTTTTCAGACTCTTCATGTATTTCAACACCAGGTCATGCTCCTCCTATTTTTCAGAACTTTTCCTGCTCCTCATATTTTTGACACCTTTTGAAGCTCCTCATATATTTCACACCTTGTCAGGCTCTTCATGTTTTTCAACTCCGCTTCATGCTCCTCCTATTTTTCAGACCGTTTCATGCTCCTCATATTTTTGACACTTTTTGAAACTCTTCATATTTTTCACACCTTTTCAGGCTCTTCATGTTTTGAACAAAACTTCATGCTCCTCCTATTTTTCAGACAGTTTCATTTTCCTCATATTTTTGATAACTTTTTAAGCTCTTCATATATTTCACACCTTTTCAGGCTCTTTATGTTTTTGAACACCGTTTCATGCTCCTCCTATTTGTCTGACCGTTTCATGCTCCTCATATTTTTGACAACTTTTGAAGCTCTTCATGGATTTCACAGCTTTTCAGTCTCTTCATGGTTTTGAACAGCGTTTCATGCTCCTCCTATTTTTCAGACCGTTTCATGCTCCTCGTATTTTTCACACCTTTTGAAGCTCTTCATATTTCTCACACCTTTTCAGGCTCTTCATGTTTTTCTACACCACTTCATGCTTCTCCTATTTTTCAGCCCGTTTCATGCTCCTCATATTTTTCACACCTTTTGAAGCTCTTCATATTTTTCACACCTTTTCAGGCTCTTTAAGTTTTTCAACACCACTTCATGCTCCTCCTTTTTTACAGACCGTTTCATGCTCCTCATATTTTTGATACCTTTTGATGCTCTTCATATTTTTCACACCTTTTCACGCTCTTCATTTTTTCAACACCGCTTCATGCTCCTCCTATTTTTCAGACCGTTTCATGCTCATCTCATTTTTGAAACCTTTTGAAGCTTTTCATATATTTCACAACTTTTCAGGCTCTTCATGTTTTTGAAAACCGCTTCATGCTCCTCCTATTTTTCAAACCGTTTCATGCTCCTCATATTTCACACCTTTTGAAGCTCTTCATATTTTTCACACCTTTTCAGGCTCTTCATGTTTTTGATCACCGTTACATTCTCCTCCTATTATTCACACCGTTTCATGCTCCTCATATTTTTGACACTTTTTGAAGCTCTTTATATATTTCACACCTTTTCAGGCTCTTCATGTTTTTGATCACCGTTACATTCTCCTCCTATTATTCAGACCGTTTCATGCTCCTCATATTTTTGACACTTTTTGAAGCTCTTTATATATTTCACACATTTGCAGGCTCTTCATGTTTTTGAACACAGCTTCATGCTCCTCCTATTTTTCAGACGATTTCATGCTCCTCATATTTTTGACAACTTTGGAAGCTCTTCATATTTTTCACACATTTTCAGGCTCTTCATGTTTTTCAACACTGTTGCATGATCCTCCTATTTTTCAGACCGTTTCATGCTCCTCATATACTTGACACATTTTTAAGCTCTTCATATATTTCACACATTTTCAGGCTATTCATGTTTTTCAACACCGCTCATGCTCCTTGTATTTTTAAGACCGTTTCATGCTCCTCATATTTTAGACACCTTTTTAAGCTCTTCATAATTTTCACACCTTTTTAAGCTCTTCATATTTCTCACACCTTTTCAGGCTCTTCATGTTTTTCAACAACGCTTCATGCACCTCCTATTCGTCAGACCGTTTCATGCTCATCTCATTTTTGACACCTTTTGAATCTTTTCATATTTTTCACACCTACTCAGGCTCTTCATGTTTTTGAACACCGCTTCATTCTAATCCTATTTTTCAAACCATATCATGCTCCTCATATTTTACACACCTTTTAAGCTCTTCATATTTTTCACACTTTTTCAGGCTCTTCATGTTTTTCAACACCGCTTCATGCTCCTCCTATTTTTCAGACCGTTTCATGCTCATCAAATTTTTGACACCTTTTGAAGCTCTTCATATTTTTCACACCTTTTCAGGCTCTTCATGTTTTTCTACACCACTTCATGCTTCTCCTATTTTTCATCACGTTTCATGCTCCTCATGTATTTCACACCTTTTGAAGCTCTTCATATTTTTCACACCTTTTCAGGCTCTTCATGTTTTTCAACACCACTTCAAGCTCCTCCAGGTTTGCAGACCGTTTCATGCTCCTCATATATTTCACACCTTTTGAAGCTCTTCATATTTTTCACACCTTTTCAGGCTCTTCATGTTTTTGAACACTTCTTCATGTTCCTCCTATTTTTCAGACCGTTTCATGCTCCTCATATTTTTGACACCTTTTGAAACTTTTCATATTTTTCACACCTTTTCAGGCTCTTCATGTTTTTCAACACCGCTTCATGCTCCTCCGATTTTTCAGTCCGTTTCATGCTCCTCATATTTGTGACACCTTTTGAAGCTCTTCATATTTTTCACACCTTTTCGGGCTCTTCATGTTTTGAACACCGCTTCATACTCCTCCTATATTTCAGACAGTTTCATGCTCATCTCATTTTTGACACCTTTTGAAGCTTTCCATATTTTTCACAACTTTTCAGGCTCTTAATGTTTTTGAACACCTCTTCATGCTAATCCTATTTTTCAAACCATAACATGCTCCTCATATTTTTCACACCTTTTGAAGCTCTTCATATTTTTTACACCTTTTCAGGCTCTTCATGTTTTTGAACACCACTTCATGCTCCTTATATTTTTCAGAGAGTTTCATGCTCCTCATGTATTTCACACCTTCTGAAGCTCTTCATATTTTTCACACCTTTTCAGGCTCTTCATGTTTTTCCACACCACTTCATGCTTCTCCTAATTTTCAGCTCTTTCATGCTCCTCATGTATTTCACACCTTTTGAAGCTTTTCATATTTTTCACACCTTTTCAGGCTCTTCATGTTTTTCAACACCGCTTCATGCTCCTACTCTTTTTCAGACCGTTTCATGCTCCTCATATTTTTGACACCTTTTGAAGCTCTTCATATTTCTCACACCTTTTCAGGCTCTTCCTGTTTTTCAACACCGCTTCATGCTCCTCCTATTTTTCAGACCGTTTCATGCTCCTCATATTTTTGACACCTTTTGAAGCTCTTCATATTTTTCACACCTTTTCAGGCTCTTCATATTTTTGAACACTGCTTCATGCTCCTCCTATTTTTTAGACCGTTTCATGCTCCTCATATTTTTCACACCTTTTGAAGCTCTTCATATTTTCACACGTTTTCAGACTCTTCATGTTTTTCAACACCGCTTCAATATCCTGCTATTTTCAGACCGTTTCATGCTCCTCATATATTTCACACCTTTTGAAGCTCTTCATATTTTTCACACCTTTTGAGGCTCTTCATATTTTTCAAATTTTTGAAGCTCTTCATATTTTTCACACTTTTTCAGGCTCTTCATATTTTTGAACACCACTTCATGCTCCTCCTATTTTTCAGAGAATTTCATGCTCCTCATGTATTTCACACCTTTTGAAGCTCTTCATATTTTTCACACCTTTTCAGGCTCTTCATGTTTTTCCACACCACTTCATTCTTCTCCTAATTTTCAGCTCTTTCATGCTCCTCATGTATTTCACACCTTTTGAAGCTTTTCATATTTTTCACACCTTTTCAGGCTCTTCATGTTTTTGAACACCTCTTCATGCTAATCCTATTTTTCAAACCATAACATGCTCCTCATATTTTTCACACCTTTTGAAGCTCTTCATATATTTTGCACCTTTTCAGGCTCTTCATGTTTTTGAACACCACTTCATGCTCCTTATATTTTTCAGAGAGTTTCATGCTCCCCATGTATTTCACACCTTCAGAAGCTCTTCATATTTTTCACACCTTTTCAGGCTCTTCATGTTTTTCCACACCACTTCATGCTTCTCCAAATTTTCAGCTCTTTCATGCTCCTCATGTATTTCACACCTTTTGAAGCTTTTCATATTTTTCACACGTTTTCAGGCTCTTCATGTTTTTCAACACTGCTTCATGCTCCTCCACTTTTTCAGACCGTTTCATGCTCCTCATATTTTTGACACCTTTTGAAGCTCTTCATATTTTTCACACCTTTTCATGCTCTTCATGTTTTTCAACACCGCTTCATGCTCCTCCTCTTTTTCAGACCGTTTCATGCTCCTCATATTTTTGACACCTTTTGACGCTCTTCATATTTCTCACACATTTTCAGGCTCTTCATGTTTTTCAACACCGCTTCATGCTCCTCCTCTTTTTCAGACCGTTTCATGCTCCTCATATTTTTGACACCTTTTGAAGCTCTTCATATTTTTCACACCTTTACAGGCTCTTCATGTTTTTGAACACCGTTTCATGCTCCTCCTATTTTTCACACCGTTTCATGCTCCCCATATTTTTGAGACCTTTTGAAGCCCTCATATATTTCACACCTTTTCAGGCTCTTCATTTTTTTCAACACCATGTCATGCTCCTCCTATTTTTCAGACCCCTTTATGCTCTTCTCATTTTTGACACCTTTTGAAGCTCTTCATATTTTTCACACCTTTTGAAGCTCTTCATATTTTTCACACCTTTTCAGGCTCTTCATGTTTTTCAACACCGCTTCATGCTCCTCCTATTTTCAGACCGTTTCATGCTCCTCATATTTTTCACACATTTTGAAGCTCCTCCTATTTTTCACAACCTTTCACGCTCTTCATGTTTTTCTACACGGCTTCATGATCCTCCTATTTTTCTGACAGTTTCATGCTCCTCCTATTTTTCAGCACGTTTCATACTCCTCCAAATTTTCAGACCGTTTCATGCTCCTCATATTTGTCACACCTTTCGAAGCTCTTCATATTTTTCACACCTTTTCTGGATCTTCATGTTTTTGAGCACAGCTTCATGCTCCTCCGATTTTTCAGACCGTTTCATGCTCCTCATATATTTCACACCTTTTGAAGCTCTTCATATTTTTCACAGCTTTTCAGGATCTTCATGTTTTTCAACACCATTTCATGCTGCTCCTATTTTTCAGACCGTTTCATGCTCCTCATATTTTTGACACCTTTTGAAGTTCTTCATATTTTTCAAAACTTTTCAGGCTCTCCATGTTTTTGAACACCGCTTCATGGTCCTACTATTTTTGAGACCGTTTCATGCTCCTCATTTATTTCACACCTTTTGAAGCTCTTCATATTTTTCAAGCCTTTTCAGGCTCTTCATGTTTTTGAACACCGCTTCATGCTCCTCCTATTTTTCAGACCGTTTCATGCTCCTCATTTATTTCACACCTTTTGAAGCTCTTCATATTTTTCAAGCCTTTTCAGGCTCTTCATGTTTTTGAACACCGCTTCATGCTCCTCCTATTTTTCAAACCTTTTCATGATCCTCATGTATTTCAAACCTTTGAAACTCTTCATATTTTTCACACCTTTTGAAGCTCTTCATATTTTTCACAACTTTTCAGGCCTTTCATGTTTTCAACACAGTTTCAGGCTCCGCCTATTTTTCAGACCGTTTCATGCTCCTCATATTTTTGACACCTTTTGAAGCTCTTCATATTTTTCACACCTTTTCATGCTCTTCATGTTTTTGAACACCGCTTTATGCTTCTCCTATTTTTCAGACCGTTTCATGCTCCTCATATTTTTCACACCTTTTGAAGCTCTTCATATTTTTCACACCTTTTCAGGCTCTTCATTTTTTTGTCACCGCTTCATGCTACTTCTATTTTTCAGACCGTTTCATGCTCCTCATATATTTGACACCTTTTAAAGCTCTTCCTTTTTTCACACCTTTTCATGCTCTTCATGTTTTTCAACACCGTTTCATGCTGCTCCTATTTTTCAGACCGTATCATGCTCCTCATATCATTGACACTTTTTGAAACTCTTTATATTTGTCACACCTTTTCAGGCTCTTCATATTTTTCAACACCGCTTCATGCTCCTCCTATTTTTCAGATCGTTTCATGCTCCTCCTATTTTTCAGACTGTTTCATGCACCTCTTATTATTGACACCTTTTGAAGCTCTTCATATTTTTCACACCTTTTCTTGCTCTTCATGTTTTTCAACAACATTTCATGCTCCTCCTATTTTTCAGACCTTTTCATGCTCCTCATATTTTTCACACCTTTTCATGCTCTCCTTGTTTTTCAACACAGTTTCATGGTCCTCATATGTTTGACACCTTTTGAATCTCTTCATATTTTTCACACCTTTTCAGGCTCTTCATGATTTTCAACACTGCTTCATGCTCCTCATATTTTTGAGACCGTTTCATGCTCCTAATATTGTTCACACCTTTTCAAGATCTTCATGTTATTCAACACCGCTTCATGCTCTTCCTATTTTTCAGGCCGTTTCATGCTCCTCATATTTTTGATACTTTTGAAGCTCTTAATATTTTTCACACCTTTTCAAGCTCTTCATGTTTTGAACACCATTTCATGCTCCTCCTATTTTTCAGACCGTTTCATGCTCCTCATATTTTTGACAAATTTTGAAGCTCCTCATATTTTTCACACCTTTTCAGGCTCTTCATGTTTTTCAACACACTTTCATGCTCCTCATATGTTTGACACCTTTTGAATCTCGTCATATTATTCACACCTTTTCAGGCTCTTCATGATTTTCAACACCGCTTCATGCTCCCCATATTTTTGAGACCGTTTTATGCTACTCATATTTTGACACCTTTTGAAGCTCTTCATGTATTTCACACCTTTTCAGGCTCTACATGTTTTTCAACACCGCTTCATGGTCGTCATATTTTGAAACCGTTTTATGCTACTCATATTTGACAACTTTTGAAGCTCTTCATATATTTCACACCTTTTAAGGCTCTTCATGTTTCTGAACACCGCTTCATGCTCCTCCTATATGTCACACTTTTTGAAGCTCTTCATATATTTCACACCTTTTCAAGCTCTTCATGTTTCTGAACACCGCTTCATGCTCCTCTTATTTTTGACACCTTTTGAAGCTCTTCATATATTTCACACCTTTTCAGGCTCTTCATGTTTTTGAACACCGCTTCATGCTCCTCCTATATTTCACACCTTTTGAAGCTCTTCATATATTTCACACCTTTTCAGACTCTTCATGTTTTTCAACATCGCTTCATACTCCTCCTATTTTTTTGACCGTTTCATGCTCCTCATATATTTGACACCTTTTGAAGCTCTTCATATTTTTCACACCTTTTGAAGCTCTTCATATTTTTCACACCTTTTGAAGCTCTTCATATTTTACACGTATTTTCACCCTCTTCATGTTTTTCAACACCTTTTCATGCTCCTCCTATTTTTCAGACCGTTTCATTCTCCTCATATTTATGTCAACTTTTGAAACTCTTCATTTTCTTCACACCTTTTCATGCTCTTCATGTTTTTGAACACTGCTTCATGCTCCTCCTATGTTTCAGACCGTTTCATGCTCCTCATATTTTTGAAACCTTTTGAAGTTCGTCATATATTTCACACCTTTTCAGGCTCTTCATGTTTTTAAACACCTCTTCATTCTTCTCCTGTTTTTCAGACCATTTCATGCTCCTCATATTTTTCACACTTTTTGAAGCTCTTCATATTTTTCACACTTTTTGAAGCTCTTCATACTTTTCAAACCTGTCAGGCTCTTCATGTTTTTGAACACCGCTTCCTGCTCCACCTATTTTTCAGATCGCTTATGCTCCTCATATTTTTCACACTTTTTGAAGCTCTTCATATTTTTCACACTTTTTCAGGCTCTTCATGTTTTTGAACACCGCATCATGCTCCTCCTATTTTTCAGACCGTTTCATGCTCCTCATGTATTTCACACCTTTTGAACCTCTTCGTATTTCGCACACCTTTTCAGGCTCTTCATGTTTTTCACAACCACTTCATGCTCTTCCTATTTTTCAGACCGTTTCATGCTCCTCATATTTTTGATACCTTTGAAGCTCTTCATATTTTTCACACCTTTTCAGGCTCTTCATGTTTTGAACACCATTTCATGCTCCTCCTATTTTTCCGACCGTTTCATGCTCCACATCTTTTACACACCTGTTGAAGCTCTTCATATTTTTCACACCATTTCAGGCTCTTCATGTTTTTCAACACCGCTTCATGCTCCTCCTATTTTTTCAGACCGTTTAATGCTCTTCCTATTTTTGACACGTTTTGAGGCTCTTCATATTTTTCTCACCTTTTCAGGCTCTTCATGATTTCGAACACCGCTTCATGCTCCTCCTATTTTTGAGAACGTTTTATGCTCCACATGTATTTCACAGCTTTTGAATCTCTTCAGAATTTTCCCATCTTTCAGGCTCTTCATGTTTTTGAACACCGTTTCATGGTCTTCCTATTTTTCAGACCGTTTCATGCTCCTCATATTTTTGACACCTTTAGAAACTCTTCATATTTTTCACACCTTTTCAGGTTCTTCATGTTTTTGAACACCGTTTCATGCTCCTCCTATTTTTCAGACCATTTCATGCTCCTCATATTTTTGACACATTTTGAATCTCTTCATATTTTTCACACCTTTTCAGGCTCTTCATGTTTTTGAACACCGCTTCATGCTCCTCCTATTTTTCAGACCGTTTCATGCTATTCATGTATTTAATACCTTTTGAAGCTCTTCATATTTTTCACACCTTTTCAGGCTCTTCATGTTTTTGAACACCTTTTCATGCTCCTCGTATTTTTCTGACCGTTTCATGCTCCTCATATTTTTGACCCTTTTTGAACCTCCTCATATTTTTCGCACCTTTTGAACCTCTTCATATATTTCACATCATTTCAGGCTCTTCATGTTTTTCAACACCACTTCATGCTCCTCCTATTTTTCAGACCGTTTCATGCTCCTCATAATTTTGACACGTTTTGAAGCTCTTCAAATTTTTCACACCTTTTCAGGCTCTTCATCTTTTTCAACACCACTTCATGCTCCTCCTCTTTTCCAGAGCGTTTCATTGTCCTCATATTTTTGACACCTTTAGAAGCTCTTTATATTTTTCACAACTTTTCAGGCTCTTCATGTTTTTCACAACCGCTTCATGCTCCTCCTATTTTTCAGACAGTTTCATTCCTCTCATGTATTTCACACCTTTTGAAGCTCTTCATATTTTTCACACCTTTTCAGGCTCTTCATGTTTTTGAACACCACTTCATGCTCCTCCTATTTTACACACAGTTTCATGCTCCAAATATATTTCACACCTTTTGAAGCTCTTCTTATTTTTCACACATTTTGAGGCTCTTCATTTGTTTGAACACCGTTTCATGCTGCTCCTAATTTTCAAACCGTTTCATTCTCATCTCATTTTGACAGCTTTTGAAGCTCTTCATATTTTCACGCCTTTTGAAGCTCTTCATATATTTCACACCTTTTCAGGCTCTTCTTTTTTTTCAACACCACTTCATGCTCCTCCTAATTTTCAGACCGTTTCATGATCATCTTATTTTGACAGCTTTTGAAGCTCTTCATATTTTCACACCTTTTGAAGCTCTACATATTATTCACATCTTTTCAGGCTCTTCATGTTTTTGAACACAGCTTCATGCTCCTCCTATTTTTCAGAGAGTTTCATGCTCCTCATGTATTTCACAACTTTTGAAGCTCTTCATGTTTTTCACACCTTTTCAGGCTGTTCATGTTTTTTAACACCGCTTCATGATTCTCCTATTTTTCAGACCGTTTCATGCTCTTCATATTTTTGCCACATTTTGAAGCTCTTCATATTTTTCACAGCTTTTCAGGCTCTTCATGTTTTTCCACACCACTTCATGCTTGTCCTAATTTTCAGACCGTTTCATGCTCCTCATGTATTTCACACCTTTTGAAGCTCTTCATATTTTTCACACCTTTTCAGGCTCTTCATGTTTTTCCACACCACTTCATGCTTCTCTTATTTTTCAGCCCGTTTCATGCTCCTCATATATTTCACACCTTTTGAAGCTCTTCATATTTTTCAAACCTTTTCAGGCTCTTCATGTTTTTGATCACCGTTTCATGCTCCTCCTATTTTTCAGACGGTTTCATGCTCCTCATATTTTTGACACTTTTTGAAGCTCTTCATATTTTTCACACCTTTTCAGGCTCTTCATTTTTTTCAACACCACTTCATGCTCCTCCTATTTTTCAGACCGTTTCATGCTCCTCATATATTTGACACATTTAGAAGCTCTTCATATTTGCACACCTTTTCAGGCTCTTCATATTTTTCATCACCGCTTCATGCTCCTCCTATTTTTCAGACGGTTTCATGTTGATCTCATTTTTGACACCTTTGGAAGCTCTTCATATTTTTCTCACCTTTTGAAACTCTTCATATTTTTCACATCTTTTCAGTCTCTTCATGTTTTTGAACACCACTTCATGCCTCTCCTATTTTTCACAGAGTTTCATGCTCCTCATGTATTTCACACCTTTTGAAGCTCTTCATATTTTTCACACCTTTTCAGGATGTTCATGTTTTTCCAGACAACTTCATGCTTCTCCTATTTTTCAGACCGTTTCATGCTCCTCATGTATTTCACAGCTTTGAAGCTCTTCATATTTTTCACACCTTTTCAGGCTCTTCATGTTTTTGATCACCGTTTCATGCTCCTCCTATTTTTCAGACCGTTTCATACTCCTCATATTTTTCACACCTTTTGAAGCTCGTCATATTTTCACACTTTTTCATGCTCTTCATATTTTTCACAACTTTTCAGGGTCTTCATGTTTTTGAACACCACTTCATGATCCTCCTATTTTTCAGACCATTTCATGCTCTTCATAATTTTGACCCATTTTGAAGCTCTTCATATATTTCACACCTTTTCAGGCTCTTCATGTTTTTCAAAACCACTTCATGCTCCTCCTAATTTTCAGACCGTTTCATGTTCTTCTCATTTATGACACATTTTGAAGCTCTTCATATTTTTCACACCTTTTCAGGCTCTTCATGTTTTTGAACACAGCTTCATGCTCCTCCTATTTTTCAGACCGTTTCATGCTCGTCATATTTTTGACACCTTTTGAAGCTCTTCATATTTTTCACACCTATTCAGGCTCTTCATGTTTTTGAACACTGTTTCATGATCCTCCTATTTTTCAGACCGTTTCATGCTCATCTCATTTTTGACACCTTTTGAAGCTTCTCATAATTTTCACTACTTTTTTGGCTCTTCATGTTTTTGAACACCGCTTCATGCTCCTCCTATTTTTCAGAGAGTTTCATGCTCCTCATGTATTTCACAACTTTTGAAGCTCTTCATATTTTTCACACCTTTTCAGGCTCTTCATGTTTTTGATCACTGTTTCATGCTTCTCCTATTTTTCAGACCGTTTCATGCTCCTCATATATTTGACACATTTAGAAGCTCTTCATATTTTCACACCTTTTCAGGCTCTTCATATTTTTCAAGACCGCTGCATGCTCCTCCTATTATTCAGACGGTTTCATGTTGATCTCATTTTTGACACCTTTTGAAGCTCTTCATATTTTTCACACCTTTTGAAACTCTTCATATTTTTCACACCTTTTCAGGCCCTTCATGATTTTCAACACCGCTTCATGCTCCTCCAATTTTTAAGACCGTTTCATGCTCCTCATATTTTTGACACCTTTAGAAGATCTTCATATTTTCACACCTTTTCATGCTCTTCATGTTTTTCAACAACGCTTCATGCTCCTCCTAATTTTCAGACCGTTTCATGCTCCTCATATTTTTGACACCTTTTGAAGCTCTTCATATTTTTCACACCTTTTCAGGCTCTTCATATTTTTCAACACCGCATCATGCTCCTCCTATTTTTCAGACCGTTTCATGCACCTCATATTTTTCTCACCTTTTAAAGCTCTTCATATTTTTCACACCTTTTCATGCTCCTTATGTTTTTCAACACCGATTCATTCTCCTCCTATTTTTCAGACCGTTTCATGCTCCTCATATTCTTGACACCTTTTAAAGCTCTTCATATTTTTCACACCTTTTCAGGCTCTTCGTGAGTTTGAACACAGCTTCATGCTCCTCCTATTTTTCAGACCGTTTCATGCTCCTCATAATTTTCACACCTTTTGAAGCTCTTCATATTTTTCACAACTTTTCAGGCTCTTCCTATTTTGAACACCGCTTCATGCTCCCCCTTATTTCAGACCGTTTAAGATCCTCATGTATTTGACACCTTTTGAAGCTCTTCATATTTTTCACACGTTTTCAGGCTCTTCATGTTTTTGAACACCGCTTCATGCTCCACCTATTTTTCAGACCGTTTCATGCTCCTCATATTTTTGACACCTTTTGAAGCTCTTCATATTTTTCACACCTTTTCAGGCTCTTCAGGTTTTTCAACACGGCTTCATGCTCCACCTATTTTTCAGACCGTTTCATCCTCCTCATATTTTTGACACCTTTTGAAGCTCTTCATATTTTTCACACCTTTTCAGGCTCTTCAAGTTTTACAACACCACTTCATGCTCCTCCTATTTTTCAGAGAGTTTCATGCTCCTCATGTATTTCACACCTTATGAAGCTCTTCATATTTTTCACACCTTTTCATGCTCTTCATGTTTTTCACACCTTTTCAGGCTCTTCATGTTTTGCAACACAACTTCATTCTCCTAGTATTTTTAAGACCGTTTCATGCTCCTCATATTTTTGACACCTATTGAAGCTCTTCATATTTCTCACACCTTTTCAGGTTCTTCATGTTTTTCAACACCGCTTCATGCTGCTTCTATTTTTCAGACCGTTTCATGCTCCTCATATTTTTCACATCTTTTGAAGCTCTTCATATTTTTCACACCTTTTGAAGCTCTTCATATTTTTCACACGTTTTCAGGCTCTTCATGTTTTTCAACACTGCTTCATGCTGCTTCTGTTTTTAAGACCGTTTCATGCTCCTCATGTTTTTCACACCTTTTGAAGCTCTTCATGTTTTTCACACCTTTTGAAGCTCTTCATATTTTTCACACCTTTTCAGGCTCTCATGTTTTTCATCACCGTTTCATGCTGCTTCTGTTTTTCAGACCGTTTCATGCTCCTCATATTTTTCACACCTTTTTAAGCTCTTCATATTTATCACACCTTTTCAGGCTCTTCATGTTTTTAACACCACTTCATGCTCCTCGTATTTTTCAGACCGTTTCATGCCCCTCATATTTTTGACACCTTTTGAAGCTCTTCATATTTTTCACACTTTTCAGGCTCTTAATGTTTTTCAACACAACATAATGCTCCTCCTATTTTTCAGACTGTTTCATGCACCTCATATTTTTGATACTTTTAGAAGCTCTTCATATTTTTCACACCTTTTCATGCTCTTCTAGTTTTTCAACACCATTTCATGCTCCTCCAATTTCTCAGACCGTTTCATGCTCCTCATATTTTTGACACATTTAGAAGGTATTCATATTTTTCACACCTTTTCAGGCTCTTCATTTTTCAACACCACTTTATGCTCCTCCTATTTTTCAGACCGTTTCATGCTCATCTCAGTTTTGAAACGTTTTGAAGCTCTTCATATTTTCACACCTTTTGAAGCTCTTCATATTTTTCACAACTTTTCAGGCTCTTCTTGTATTTGAACACCGGTTCATGTTCCTCCTATATTTCAGGCCGTTTAATGCTCCTCATGTATTTCACACATTTTGAAGCTCGTCATATTTTTTTCACCTTTTCAGGCGCTTCATGTTTTTGAACAACGCTTCATGATCCTCTTATGTTTCAGATCATTTCATGCTCTTCATATTTTTTACACCTTTTCATGCTCTTCATGTTTTTCAACACAGTTTCATGCTGCTTCTATTTTTCAGATGTTTCATGCTCCTCATGTATTTCACACCTTTTGAAGCTCTTCATATTTTTCACACCTTTTCATGCTCTTCATGTTTTTCAACACAGTTTCCTGCTGCTTCTATTTTTCAGACCGTTTCATGCTCCTCATATTTTTCACACCTTTTGAAGCTCTTCATATTTTTCACACCTTTTCAAGCTCTTTGTGTTTTTCAACACCGTTTCATGCTGCTTCTATTTTTCAGACCGTTTCATGCTCCTCATATTATTCACACCTTTTGAAGCTCTTCATATTTTTCACACGTTTTCAGGCTCTTCATGTTTCTGAACACAGCTTCATGCTCCTCCTATTTTTCAGACCGTTTCATGCTCGTCATATTTTTGACACCTTTTGAAGCTCTTCATATTTTTCACACCTATTCAGGCTCTTCATGTTTTTGAACACCGTTTCATGATCCTCCTATTTTTCAGACCGTTTCATGCTCATCTCATTTTTGACACCTTTTGAAGCTTTTCATAATTTTCACTACTTTTTAGGCTCTTCATGTTTTTGATCACCGCTTCATGCTCCTCCTATTTTTCAGAGAGTTTCATGCTCCTCATGTATTTCACAACTTTTGAAGCTCTTCATATTTTTCACACCTTTTCAGGCTGTTCATGTTTTTGAACACCGCTTCATGATTCTCCTATTTTTCAGACCGTTTCATGCTCTTCATATTTTTGACACATTTTGAAGCTCTTCATATTTTTCACACCTTTTCAGGCTCTTCATGTTTTTGAACACAGCTTCATGCTCCTCCTTTTTTTCAGACCGTTTCATGCTCGTCATATTTTTGACACCTTTTGAAGCTCTTCATATTTTTTACACCTATTCAGGCCCTTCATGTTTTTGAACACCGTTTCATGTTCCTCCTATTTTTCAGACCGTTTCATGCTCATCTCATTTTTGACACCTTTTGAAGCTTCTCATAATTTTCACTACTTTTTTGGCTCTTCATGTTTTTGAACACCGCTTCATGCTCCTCCTATTTTTCAGAGAGTTTCATGCTCCTCATGTATTTCACAACTTTTGAAGCTCTTCATATTTTTCACACCTTTTCAGGCTCTTCATGTTTTTGATCACCGTTTCATGCTCCTCCTATTTTTCAGACCGTTTCATGCTCCTCATATATTTGACACATTTTGAAGCTCTGAATATTTTTCACACATTTTCAGGCTCTTCATGTTTTTGAACACTGCTTCATGATCCTCCTATTTTTCAGACGGTTTCATGCTCTTCATATATTTGACACGTTTTGAAGCTCTTCATATTTTTCACACCTTTAGAGGGCCTTCATGTTTTTCAACACCGTTTCATCCTGCTTCTCTATTTCAGACAGTTTCATGCTCCTCATATTTTTTACACCTTTTGAAGCTCTTCATATATTTAACACCTTTTCAGGCTCTTTTTTTTTTTGAACACCGCTTCATGCTCCTCCTAATTTTCAGACCGTTTCATCCTCCTCATGTATTTCACAACTTTTGAAGCTCTTCATATTTTTCACACCTTTTCAGGCTCTTCATGTTTTGATCACCGTTTCATGCTCCTCCTATTTTTCAGACCGTTTCATGCTCCTCATATATTTGACACATTTAGAAGCTCTTCATATTTTCACACCTTTTCAGGCTCTTCATATTTTTCAACACCGCTGCATGCTCCTCCTATTATTCAGACGGTTTCATGTTGATCTCATTATTGACACCTTTTGAAGCTCTTCATATATTTCACACCTTTTGAAACTCTTCATATTTTTCACACCTTTTCAGGCCCTTCATGATTTTCAACCCCGCTTCATGCTCCTCCAATTTTTAAGACCGTTTCATGCTCCTCATATTTTTGACACCTTTAGAAGATCTTCATATTTTCACACCTTTTCATGCTCTTCATGTTTTTCAACAACGCATCATGCTCCTCCTATTTTTCAGACCGTTTCATGCTCCTCATATTTTTGACACCTTTTGAAGCTCTTCATATTTTTCACACCTTTTCAGGCTCTTCATATTTTTCAACACCGCATCATGCTCCTCCTATTTTTCAGACCGTTTCATGCACCTCATATTTTTCACACCTTTTAAAGCTCTTCATATTTTTCACACCTTTTCATGCTCCTTATGTTTTTCAACACCGATTCATTCTCCTCCTATTTTTCAGACCGTTTCATGCTCCTCATATTCTTGACACCTTTTAAAGCTCTTCATATTTTTCACACCTTTTCAGGCTCTTCGTGATTTTGAACACAGCTTCATGCTCCTCCTATTTTTCAGACCGTTTCATGCTCCTCATAATTTTCACAACTTTTGAAGCTCTTCATATTTTTCACAACTTTTCATGCTCTTCCTATTTTGAACACCGCTTCATGCTCCCCCTTTTTTCAGACCGTTTAAGCTCCTCATGTATTTGACACCTTTTGAAGCTCTTCATATTTTTCACACCTTTTCAGGCTCTTCTTGATTTTGAACACAGCTTCATGCTCCTCCTATTTTTCAGACCGTTTCATGCTCCTCATAATTTTCACACCTTTTGAAGCTCTTCATATTTTTCACACCTTTTCAGGCTCTTCAAGTTTTACAACACCACTTCATGCTCCTCCTATTTTTCAGAGAGTTTCATGCTCCTCATGTATTTCACACCTTATGAAGCTCTTCGTATTTTTCACACCTTTTCAGGCTCTTCATGTTTTTCACACGTTTTCAGGCTCTTCATGTTTTTCAACACCGCTTCATAATGCTCCTATTTTTCAGACTGTTTCATGCTCCTCATATTTTTGACACCTTTTGAAGCTCTTCATGTTTTTCACACCTTTTCAGGCTCTTCATGTTTTGCAACACAACTTCATTCTCCTAGTATTTTTAAGACCGTTTCATGCTCCTCATATTTTTGACACCTATTGAAGCTCTTCATATTTCTCACACCTTTTCAGGTTCTTCATGTTTTTCAACACCGCTTCATGCTGCTTCTATTTTTCAGACCGTTTCATGCTCCTCATATTTTTCACATCTTTTGAAGCTCTTCATATTTTTCACACCTTTTGAAGCTCTTCATATTTTTCACACGTTTTCAGGCTCTTCATTTTTTTCAACACTGCTTCATGCTGCTTCTGTTTTTAAGACCGTTTCATGCTCCTCATGTTTTTCACAACTTTTGAAGCTCTTCATGTTTTTCACACCTTTTGAAGCTCTTCATATTTTTCACACCTTTTCAGGCTCTCATGTTTTTCATCACCGTTTCATGCTGCTTCTGTTTTTCAGACCGTTTCATGCTCCTCATATTTTTCACACCTTTTGAAGCTCTTCATATTTATCACACCTTTTCAGGCTCTTCATGTTTTTAACACCACTTCATGCTCCTCGTATTTTTCAGACCGTTTCATGCCCCTCATATTTTTGACACCTTTTGAAGCTCTTCATATTTTTCACACTTTTCAGGCTCTTAATGTTTTTCAACACAACATAATGCTCCTCCTATTTTTCAGACTGTTTCATGCACCTCATATTTTTGATACTTTTAGAAGCTCTTCATATTTTTCACACGTTTTCAGGCTCTTCATTTTTTTCAACACAGTTTCATGCTGCTTCTATTTTTCAGAGAGTTTCATGCTCCTCATGTATTTCACAACTTTTGAAGCTCTTCATATTTTTCACACCTTTTCATGCTGTTCATGTTTTTGAACACCGCTTCATGCTCCTCCTATTTTTCAGAGAGTTTCATGCTCCTCATGTATTTCACAACTTTTGAAGCTCTTCATATTTTTCACACCTTTTCAGGCTGTTCATGTTTTTGAACACCGCTTCATGATTCTCCTATTTTTCAGACCGTTTCATGCTCTTCATATTTTTGACCCATTTTGAAGCTCTTCATATTTTTCACACCTTTTAAGGCTCTTCATGTTTTTCCACACCACTTCATGCTTCTCCTAATTTTCAGACCGTTTCATGCTCCTCATATATTTCACACCTTTTGAAGCTCTTCCTATTTTTCACACCTTTTCAGTCTCTTCATGTTTTTGACGACCGCTTAATGCTCCTCTTATTTTTCAGACCGTTTGATGCTCCTCATATTTTTGACACCTTTTGAAGCTCTTTCTATTTTTCACAACTTTTAGTGACTTCATATTTTTCAACACCTTTTCATGATCTTCCTATTTTTCAGACCGTTTCATGCTCATCTCATATTTGACACCTTTTGAAGCTTTTCATATTTTTGACAACTTTTCAGGCTCTTCATGATTTTGAAAACAGCTTCATGCTCCTCCTATTTTTCAAAGAGTTTCATGCTCCTCTTGTATTTCACACCTTTTGAAGCTCTTCATATTTTTCACACCTTTTCAGGCTGTTCATGTTTTTCCACACCACTTCATGCTTCTCCTATTTTTCAGCCCGTTTCATGCTCCTCATGTATTTCACATCTTTTGAAGCTCTTCATATTTTTCAAACCTTTTCAGGCTCTTCATGTTTTTGATCACCGTTTCATGCTCCTCCTATTTTTCAGACAGTTTCATGCTCCTCATATTTTTGACACTTTTTGAAGCTCTTCATATTTTACACACCTTTTCAGGCTCTTAATGTTTTTCAACACCACTTCATGCTCCTCCTATTTTTCAGACCGATTCATGCTCCTCATATATTTGACACATTTATAAGCTCTTCATATTTTTCACACCTTTTCAGGCTCTTCATATTTTTCAACACCGCTTCATGCTCCTCCTATTTTTCAGACGGTTTCTTGTTGATCTCATTTTTGACACCTTTTGAAGCTCTTCATATTTTTCACACCTTTTGAAACTCTTCATATTTTTCACACCTTTTCAGGCTCTTCATGTTTTTCACACGTTTTCAGGCTCTTCATGTTTTTCAACACCGTTTCATGCTGTTTCTATTTTTCAGACAGTTTCATGCTCCTCATATTTTTCACATCTTTTGAAGCTCTTCATATTTTTTACACCTTTTCAGACTTTTCATGTTTTTCAACACCGCTTCATGCTCCTGCTATTTTTCAGACTGTTTCATGCTCCTCATATTTTTGACACCTTTAGAAGCTCTTCATATTTTTCAAACCTTTTCAGGCTCTTCATGTTTTTGAACACTGCTTCATGCTCCTCCTATTTTTCAGACCGTTTCATGCTCCTCATATTTTGACACCTTTTGAAGCTTTTCATATTTTTCACACCTTTTCAGGCTCTTCAAGTTTTTCAACACAACTTCATGCTCTTCCTTTTTTGCAGACCATTTCATGCTCCTCATATTTTTGACACCTTTTGTTGCTCTTCATATTTTTCACACCTTTTCAGGCTCTTTATTTTTTCAACACCGCTTCATGCTCCTCCTATATTTCAGACCGTTTCATGCTCAGCTCATTTTTGACATCTTTTGAAGCTTTTCATATTTTTCACAACTTTACAGGCTCTTCATGTTTTTGACCACCGCTTCATGCTCCTCCTATTTTTCTGACCGTATCATGCTCCTGATATTTTTCACACCTTTTCAAGCTCTTCATATTTTTCACACTTTTTCAGGCTCTTCATGTTTTTGAACACCACTTCATGCTCCTCTTATTTTTCAGAGAGTTTCATGCTCCTCATGTATTTCACACCTTTTGAAGCTCTTCATATTTTTCACACCTTTTCAGGCTCTTCATTTTTTCAACACCGCTTCATGCTCCTCCTATTTTTCACACTGTTTCATGCTCCTCATATTTTTCACACCTTTAAAGCTCTTCATATTTTTCTCACATTTTAAGGCTCTTCGTGTTTTTCAACACCATGTCATGCTCCTCCTATTTTTCAGACGGTTTCATGCTCCTCATAATTTTCACACCTGTAAAGCTCTTCATAATTTTCACACCTTTTAAGACTCTTCATGTATTTGAAAATCACTTCATGCTCCTCCTATTTTTCAGACCGTTTCCTGCTCCTCATATTTTTCAGATCATTTCATGCTTCTGATATATTTGACACCTTTTGAAGCTCTTCATATTTTTCACACCTTTTCAGGCTCTTCATGTTTTTGAACACCGCTTCATGCTCCTGCTATTTTTCAGACCGTTTCATGGTCCTCATATTTTTGACACCTTTTGAAGCTCTTCATATTTTTAACACCTTTTCAGGCTCTTCATGTTTCTGAACACCATTTAATGCTCCTCATATTTTTGACAACTATTGGATCTCTTCATATTTTTCACACCGTTTCATGCTCCTCATATTTTTGACACCTTTTGAAGCTCTTCATATATTTCACATCTTTTCAGACTCTTAAAGTTTTTGAAAATCGCTTCATTCTCCTCCTTTTATTCAGACCGTTTCATGCTCCTCATGTATTTCACACCTTTTGAAGCTCTTCAAATTTTGCACACCTTTTCAGGCTCTTCATGTTTTTGAACACCGCTTCATGCTCCTCCTATTTTTCAGACCGTTTCATGCTCCTCATATTTTTGACACCTTTTGAAGCTCTTCGTATATTTCATACCTTTCAGACTCTTCATGTTTTTGAACACCGATTCATGCTCCTCCTGTTTTTCAGAATGTTTCCTGTTCCTCATTTTTTCAGATCATTTCATGCTCCTCATGTTTTTGACACCTTTTGAAGCTCTTCATATTTTTCACACCTTTTCAGGCTCTTCCTGTTTGTCAACACCGCTTCATGTTCCTCCTATTTTTCAGATCTTTTCATGCTACTCATATTTTTGACTCCTTTTGAAGCTCTTCATATTTTTCACACAGTTTCATGCTCTTCATATTTTTCAACACCGTGTCATGCTCCTCCTATTTATCAGACCGTTTCATGCTCCACATATTTTTCACACCTTTAAAGCTCTTCATATTTGTCTCACAGTTTAAGGCTCTTCATGTTTTTCAACACCGTGTCATGCTCCTCCTATTTTTCAGACGGTTTCATGCTCCTCATAATTTTCACACCTTTAAAGCTCTTCAGATTTTTCACACCTTTTAAGGCTCTTCATGTTTTTGAACACCACTTCATGCTCCTCCTATTTTTCAGACCGTTTCATGCTCCTCATATTTTTGACACCTTTTGAAGCTCTGCATATTTTTCACACCTTTTCAGGCTCTTCATGTTTTTCAACATCACTTCAGGCTCCTCCTATTTTTCAGACCCTTTCATGCTAATCTAATTTTTGACACTTTTTGAAGCTCTTCATATTTTTCACACCTTTTCAGGCTCTTCATGTTTTTCAACACCACTTCATGCTCCTCCTATTTTTCAGACCGTTACATGCTCCTCATATTTTTGACACCTTTTGAAGCTCTGCATATATTTCACACATTTTCAGGCTCTTCATGATTTTCAACACCACTTCATGCTCCTCCTATTTTTCAGACCGTTTCATGCTCATCTCATTTTTGACATATTTTGAAACTCTTCATATTTTTCACACTTTTTGAAGCTCTTCATAATTTTCATATTTTTGAAGCTCTTCATATTTTTCACACTTTTTCAGGCTCTTCATGTTTTTCAACAACTCTTCAGGCTCCTCCTATTTTTCAGACCCTTTCATGCTAATCGAATTTTTGGCACTTTTTGAAGCTCTTCATAATTTTCATATTTTTGAAGCTCTTCATATTTTTCACACTTTTTCAGGCTCTTCATGTTTTTCAACAACTCTTCAGGCTCCTCCTATTTTTCAGACCCTTTCATGCTAATCGAATTTTTGGCACATTTTGAAGCTCTTCATACTTTTCACACCTTTTAAGTCTCTGCATGTTTTTGAACACCTTTTCATGCTCCTCATGTATTTCACTCCTTCTGAAGCTCTTCATATTTTGCACAAATTTTCAGGTTCTTCTTGTATTTGAACACAGCTTCATCCTCCTCCTATTTTTAAGAGGGTTTCATGCTCGTCATATTTTTGACACATTTTGAAGCTCTTCATATTTTTCACACCTTTTCAGGCTCTTCATGTTTTTGAACACCGTTTCATGCTCCTCCTATTTTTGAGACCGTTTCATGCTCCTCATATTTTCGACACCTTTTGAAGCTTTCATATTTTTCACACCTTTTCAAGCTCTTCATGTTTTTCAACACCACTTCATGCTCCTCCTTTTTTGCAGACCGTTTCATGCTACTCATATTTTTAACACCCTTTGAAGCTCTTCATATTTCTCACACCTTTTCAGGCTCTTCATGTTTTTCAACACCGCTTCATGCACCTCCGATTTTTCAGACCGTTTCATGCTCCTCATATTTTTGACACCTTTTGAAGCTCTTCATATTTTTCACACCTTTTCAGGCTCTTCATGTTTTTGAACACCACTTCATGCTCCTTCTCTTTTTCAGAGAGTTTCATGCTCCTCATGTATTTCACACCTTTTGAAGCTCTTCATATGTTTCACACCTTTTCAGGCTCTTCATGTTTTTGAACACCGTTTCATGCTCCTCCTATTTTTCAGGCCGTTTCA
This sequence comes from Dama dama, assembly GCF_033118175.1. NCBI lineage: Eukaryota > Metazoa > Chordata > Mammalia > Artiodactyla > Cervidae > Dama > Dama dama. The sequence continues at coordinate 1,719,400 of NW_026870988.1, read as the reverse complement.
TGCTCCTCATATTTTTGACACCTTTTGAAGCTCTTCATATTTTTCACACCTTTTCAGGCTCTTCATGTTTTTCAACACCGCTTCATGCTCCTCCTATTTTTCGGACCGTTTCATGCTCCTCATATTTTTGACACCTTTTGAAGCTCTTCGTATAATTCACACCTTTTCAGGCTCTTCATTTTTTTCAACACCACTTCATGCTCCTCCTATTTTTCAGACCATTTCATGCAGATCTCATTTTTGACACCTTTTGAAGCTCTTCTTATTTTTCAAAACTTTTGAAGCTCTTCATATTTTTCTCACGTTTTCAGGCTCTTCATGTTTTTCAACACTGCTTCATGCTCCTCCTATTTTTCAGACCGTTTCATGCTCCTCATATTTTTGACATCTTTTGAAGCTCTATATATTTTTCACACCTTTTCAGGCTCTTCATGTTTTTGAACACCGCTTCATGCTCCTCCTATTTTTCAGAATGTTTCATGCTCCTCATATTTTTGATATCTTTTGAAGCTCTTCATATTTTTCACACATTTTCAGGCTCTTTATGTTTTTGAACACCGCTTCATGGTCCTCCTCATTTTCAGAACTTTTCATGCTCCTCATATAATTCACACCTTTTGAAGCTCTTCATATTTTTCACACCGTTTCAGGCTCTTCATGTTTTTCAACACCGTTTCATGCTCCTCCTATTTTTCAGACCGTTTCATGCTCCTCATAATTTTGACACCTTTTGAAGCTCTTCATATTTTTCACACCTTTTGAAGCTGTTCATATATATCACACCTTTTCAGGCTCTTGATGTTTTTCAACACCACTTCATGCTCCTCCTATTTTTCACACCCTTTCATGCTAATCTAATTTTTGACACCTTTTGAAGCTCTTCATATTTTTCACACCTTTTGAAGGTCTTCATATTTTTCACACCTTTTCAGGCTGTTCATGTTTTTGAACACCGCTTATTCTCGTCCTATTTTTCAGACCGTTTCATGCTCCTCATATTTTTGACACCTTTTGAAGCTCTTCATATTTTTCACACCTTTTCAGGCTCTTCATGTTTTTCAACACCGCTTCATGATCCTCCTATTTTTCGGACCGTTTCATGCTCCTCATATTTTTGACACCTTTTGAAGCTCTTCATATTTTTCACACCTTTTCAGGCTCTTCATGTTTTTCAACAACACTTCATGCTCCTCGTATTTTTCAGACGGTTTCATTCTCCTCATATTTTTGACACCTTTTGAAGCTCTGCATATATTTCACACCTTTTCAGGCTCTTCATGATTTTCAACACCACTTCATGCTCCTCCTATTTTTCAGACCGTTTCATGCTCATCTCATTTTTGACATCTTTTGAAGCTCTTCATATTTTTCACACCTTTTCAGTCTCTGCATGTTTTTGAACACCGTTTCATGCTCCTCATATATTTCACACCTTTTGAAGCTCTTCATATTTTGCACACCTTTTCAGGCTCTTCATGTTTTTGAACACCGCTTCATTCTCCTCCTATTTTTAAGAGGGTTTCATGCTCGTCATATTTTTGACATATTTTGAAGCTCTTCATAATTTTCACACCTTTTCAGGCTCTTCATGTTTTTGAACACCGCTTCATGCTCCTCCTATTTTTCAAACCGTTTCATGCTCCTCATATTTTTGACACCTTTTGAAGCTCTTCATATTTTTCAAACCTTTTGAAGCTCTTCATATTTTTCACACCTTTTCAGGCTCTTCATGTTTTTCAACACCGCTTCATGCTCCTCCTATTTTTCAGGCCGTTTCATGCTCCTCATATTTTTGACACCTTTTGAAGCTCTTCATATTTTTCACACCTTTTCAGGCTCTTCATGTTTTTCAACACCGCTTCATGCTCCTCCTATTTTTCAGACCGTTTCATGCTCCTCATATTTTTGACACCTTTTGAAGCTTTTCATATTTCTCACTCATTTTCAGGCTCTTCATGTTTTTGAACATCACTTCATGCTCCTCCTATTTTTCAGACCGTTTCATGCTCCTCATGTATTTCACACCTTTTGAAGCTCTTCATATTTTTCACACCTTTTCTGGCTCTTCATGTTTTTGAACCCCGGTTCAGGCTCCTCCTATTTTTCAGACCGTTTCATGCTCCTCATATTTTTCACAAATTTTGAAGCTCTTCATATATTTCACACCTTTTCAGGCTCTTTATGATTTTGAACACCACTTCATGCTCCTCCTATTTTTCAGTCCGTTTCATGCACATCTCATTTTTGACACCTTTTGAAACTATTCATATTTTTCACACCTTTTCAGGCTCTTCCGGGTTTTCAACACCGCTTCATGATCCTCCTATTTTTCAGACCGTTTCATGCTCCTCATATTTTTACACCTTTTGAAGCTCTTCATATATTTCACACCTTTTCAGGCTCTTCATGGTTTTCAACACAACTTCATGCTCCTCGTATTTTTCAGACCGTTACATGCTCCTCATATTTTTGACACCTTTTGAAGCTCTGCATATATTTCACACATTTTCAGGCTCTTCATGATTTTCAACACCACTTCATGCTCCTCCTATTTTTCAGACCGTTTCATGCTCATCTCATTTTTGACATATTTTGAAGCTCTTCATATTTTTCACACTTTTTGAAGCTCTTCATAATTTTCATATTTTTGAAACTCTTCATATTTTTCACACTTTTTCAGGCTCTTCATGTTTTTCAACAACTCTTCAGGCTCCTCCTATTTTTCAGACCCTTTCATGCTAATCTAGTTTTTGGCACTTTTTGAAGCTCTTCATACTTTTCACACCTTTTAAATCTCTGCATGTTTTTGAACACCTTTTCATGCTCCTCATGTATTTCACTCCTTTTGAAGCTCTTCATATTTTGCACAAATTTTCAGGTTCTTCTTGTTTTTGAACACAGCTTCATCCTCCTCCTATTTTTAAGAGGGTTTCATGCTCGTCATATTTTTGACACATTTTGAAGCTCTTCATATTTTTCACACCTTTTCAGGCTCTTCATGTTTTTGAACACCGTTTCATGCTCCTCCTATTTTTGAGACCGTTTCATGCTCCTCATATTTTCGACACCTTTTGAAGCTTTCATATTTTTCACACCTTTTCAAGCTCTTCATGTTTTTCAACACCACTTCATGCTCCTCCTTTTTTGCAGACCGTTTCATGCTACTCATATTTTTAACACGTTTTGAAGCTCTTCATATTTCTCACACCTTTTCAGGCTCTTCATGTTTTTCAACACCGCTTCATGCACCTCCGATTTTTCAGACCGTTTCATGCTCCTCATATTTTTGACACCTTTTGAAGCTCTTCATATTTCTCAAACCTTTTCAGGCTCTTCATGTTTTTCAACACCGCTTAATGCACCTCCTATTTTTCAGACCGTTTCATGCTCATCTCATTTTTGACACCTTTTGAAGCTTTTCATATATTTCAGATATTTTCAGGCTCGTCATGTTTTTGAACACCGCTTCATGCTAATCCTATTTTTCAAACCATATCATGCTCCTCATGTTTTTCACACCTTTTGAAGCTCTTCATATTTTTCACACCTTTTCAGGCTCTTCATGTTTTTGAACACCACTTCATGCTCCTCCTATTTTTCAGACCGTTTCATGCTCATCTCATTTTTGACATCTTTTGAAGCTCTTCATATTTTTCACACCTTTTCAGTCTCTGCATGTTTTTGAACACCATTTCATGCTCCTCATATATTTCACACCTTTTGAAGCTCTTCATATTTTGCACACCTTTTCAGGCTCTTCATGTTTTTGAACACCGCTTCATCCTCCTCCTATTTTTAAGAGGGTTTCATGCTCGTCATATTTTTGACATATTTTGAAGCTCTTCATAATTTTCACACCTTTTCAGGCTCTTCATGTTTTTGAACACCGCTTCATGCTCATCCTATTTTTCAAACCGTTTCATTCTCCTCATATTTTTGACACCATTTGAAGCTCTTCATATTTTTCACACCTTTTCAGCCTCTTCATTTTTTTCAACACCACTTCATGCTCCTCCTATTTTTCAGACCGTTTCATACAGATCTCCTTTTTGACACCTTTTGAAGCTCTTCATATTTTTCAAACCTTTTGAAGCTCTTCATATTTTTCACACGTTTTCAGGCTCTTCATGTTTTTCAACACCGCTTCATGCTCCTCCAATTTTTCAGTCCGATTCATGCACATCTCATTTTTGACACCTTTTGAAGCTATTCATATTTTTCACACCTTTTCAGGCTCTTCCGGTTTTTCAACACCGCTTCATGATCCTCCTATTTTTCAGACCGTTTCATGCTCCTCATATTTTTACACCTTTTGAAGCTCTTCATATATTTCACACCTTTTCAGGCTCTTCATGATTTTCAACACCACTTCATGCTCCTCCTATTTTTCAGACCGTTTCATGCTCATCTCATTTTTGACATATTTTGAAGCTCTTCATATTTTTCACACTTTTTGAAGCTCTTCATAATTTTCATATTTTTGAAACTCTTCATATTTTTCACACTTTTTCAGGCTCTTCATGTTTTTCAACAACTCTTCAGGCTCCTCCTATTTTTCAGACCCTTTCATGCTAATCTAGTTTTTGGCACTTTTTGAAGCTCTTCATACTTTTCACACCTTTTAAATCTCTGCATGTTTTTGAACACCTTTTCATGCTCCTCATGTATTTCACTCCTTTTGAAGCTCTTCATATTTTGCACAAATTTTCAGGTTCTTCTTGTTTTTGAACACCTTTTCATGCTCCTCATGTATTTCACTCCTTTTGAAGCTCTTCCTATTTTTCACACATTTTCAGTCTCTGCATGTTTTTGAACACCTTTTCATGCTCCTCATGTATTTCACTCCTTTTGAAGCTCTTCATATTTTGCACAAATTTTCAGGTTCTTCTTGTTTTTGAACACAGCTTCATCCTCCTCCTATTTTTAAGAGGGTTTCATGCTCGTCATATTTTTGACACATTTTGAAGCTCTTCATATTTTTCACACCTTTTCAGGCTCTTCATGTTTTTGAACACCGTTTCATGCTCCTCCTATTTTTGAGACCGTTTCATGCTCCTCATATTTTCGACACCTTTTGAAGCTTTCATATTTTTCACACCTTTTCAAGCTCTTCATGTTTTTCAACACCACTTCATGCTCCTCCTTTTTTGCAGACCGTTTCATGCTACTCATATTTTTAACACGTTTTGAAGCTCTTCATATTTCTCACACCTTTTCAGGCTCTTCATGTTTTTCAACACCGCTTCATGCACCTCCGATTTTTCAGACCGTTTCATGCTCCTCATATTTTTGACACCTTTTGAAGCTCTTCATATTTCTCAAACCTTTTCAGGCTCTTCATGTTTTTCAACACCGCTTAATGCACCTCCTATTTTTCAGACCGTTTCATGCTCATCTCATTTTTGACACCTTTGGAAGCTTTTCATATATTTCAGATATTTTCAGGCTCGTCATGTTTTTGAACACCGCTTCATGCTAATCCTATTTTTCAAACCATATCATGCTCCTCATGTTTTTCACACCTTTTGAAGCTCTTCATATTTTTCACACCTTTTCAGGCTCTTCATGTTTTTGAACACCACTTCATGCTCCTCCTATTTTTCAGACCGTTTCATGCTCATCTCATTTTTGACATCTTTTGAAGCTCTTCATATTTTTCACACCTTTTCAGTCTCTGCATGTTTTTGAACACCATTTCATGCTCCTCATATATTTCACACCTTTTGAAACTCTTCATATTTTGCACACCTTTTCAGGCTCTTCATGTTTTTGAACACCGCTTCATCCTCCTCCTATTTTTAAGAGGGTTTCATGCTCGTCATATTTTTGACATATTTTGAAGCTCTTCATAATTTTCACACCTTTTCAGGCTCTTCATGTTTTTGAACACCGCTTCATGCTCGTCCTATTTTTCAAACCGTTTCATTCTCCTCATATTTTTGACACCATTTGAAGCTCTTCATATTTTTCACACCTTTTCAGCCTCTTCATTTTTTTCAACACCACTTCATGCTCCTCCTATTTTTCAGACCGTTTCATACAGATCTCCTTTTTGACACCTTTTGAAGCTCTTCATATTTTTCAAACCTTTTGAAGCTCTTCATATTTTTCACACGTTTTCAGGCTCTTCATGTTTTTCAACACCGCTTCATGCTCCTCCAATTTTTCAGTCCGATTCATGCACATCTCATTTTTGACACCTTTTGAAGCTATTCATATTTTTCACACCTTTTCAGGCTCTTCCGGTTTTTCAACACCGCTTCATGATCCTCCTATTTTTCAGACCGTTTCATGCTCCTCATATTTTTACACCTTTTGAAGCTCTTCATATATTTCACACCTTTTCAGGCTCTTCATGGTTTTCAACACAACTTCATGCTCCTCATATTTTTCTGACCGTTACATGCTCCTCATATTTTTAACACCTTTTGAAGCTCTGCATATATTTCACACATTTTCAGGCTCTTCATGATTTTCAACACCACTTCATGCTCCTCCTATTTTTCAGACCGTTTCATGCTCATCTCATTTTTGACATATTTTGAAGCTCTTCATATTTTTCACACTTTTTGAAGCTCTTCATAATTTTCATATTTTTGAAACTCTTCATATTTTTCACACTTTTTCAGGCTCTTCATGTTTTTCAACAACTCTTCAGGCTCCTCCTATTTTTCAGACCCTTTCATGCTAATCTAGTTTTTGGCACTTTTTGAAGCTCTTCATACTTTTCACACCTTTTAAATCTCTGCATGTTTTTGAACACCTTTTCATGCTCCTCATGTATTTCACTCCTTTTGAAGCTCTTCATATTTTGCACAAATTTTCAGGTTCTTCTTGTTTTTGAACACCTTTTCATGCTCCTCATGTATTTCACTCCTTTTGAAGCTCTTCCTATTTTTCACACATTTTCAGTCTCTGCATGTTTTTGAACACCTTTTCATGCTCCTCATGTATTTCACTCCTTTAGAAGCTCTTCATATTTTGCACAAATTTTCAGGTTCTTCTTGTTTTTGAACACAGCTTCATCCTCCTCCTATTTTTAAGAGGGTTTCATGCTCGTCATATTTTTGACACATTTTGAAGCTCTTCATATTTTTCACACCTTTTCAGGCTCTTCATGTTTTTGAACACCGTTTCATGCTCCTCCTATTTTTGAGACCGTTTCATGCTCGTCATATTTTCGACACCTTTTGAAGCTTTCATATTTTTCACACCTTTTCAAGCTCTTCATGTTTTTCAACACCACTTCATGCTCCTCCTTTTTTGCAGACCGTTTCATGCTACTCATATTTTTAACACCCTTTGAAGCTCTTCATATTTCTCACACCTTTTCAGGCTCTTCATGTTTTTCAACACCGCTTCATGCACCTCCGATTTTTCAGACCGTTTCATGCTCCTCATATTTTTGACACCTTTTGAAGCTCTTCATATTTCTTAAACCTTTTCAGGCTCTTCATGTTTTTCAACACCGCTTAATGCACCTCCTATTTTTCAGACCGTTTCATACTCATCTCATTTTTGACACCTTTTGAAGCTTTTCATATTTTTCACATATTTTCAGGCTCTTCATGTTTTTGAACACCGCTTCATGCTAATCCTATTTTTCAAACCATATCATGCTCCTCATGTTTTTCACACCTTTTGAAGCTCTTCATATTTTTCACACCTTAGCAGGCTCTTCATGTTTTTGAACACCACTTCATGCTCCTCCTATTTTTCGGACCGTTTCATGCTCCTCATATTTTTGACACCTTTTGAAGCTCTTCGTATAATTCACACCTTTTCAGGCTCTTCATTTTTTTCAACACCACTTCATGCTCCTCCTATTTTTCAGACCATTTCATGCAGATCTCATTTTTGACACCTTTTGAAGCTCTTCTTATTTTTCAAAACTTTTGAAGCTCTTCATATTTTTCACACGTTTTCAGGCTCTTCATGTTTTTCAACACTGCTTCATGCTCCTCCTATTTTTCAGACCATTTCATGCTCCTCATATTTTTGACATCTTTTGAAGCTCTATATATTTTTCACACCTTTTCAGGCTCTTCATGTTTTTGAACACCGCTTCATGCTCCTCCTATTTTTCAGAATGTTTCATGCTCCTCATATTTTTGACATCTTTTGAAGCTCTTCATATTTTTCACACATTTTCAGGCTCTTTATGTTTTTGAACACCGCTTCATGGTCCTCCTAATTTTCAGAACTTTTCATGCTCCTCATATAATTCACACCTTTTGAAGCTCTTCATATTTTTCACACCTTTTCAGGCTCTTCATGTTTTTCAACAACGTTTCATGCTCCTCCTATTTTTCAGACCGTTTCATGCTCCTCATAATTTTGACACCTTTTGACGCTCTTCATATTTTTCACACCTTTTCAGTCTCTGCATGTTTTTGAACACCATTTCATGCTCCTCATATATTTCACACCTTTTGAAGCTCTTCATATTTTGCACACCTTTTCAGGCTCTTCATGTTTTTGAACACCGCTTCATCCTCCTCCTATTTTTAAGAGGGTTTCATGCTCGTCATATTTTTGACATATTTTGAAGCTCTTCATAATTTTCACACCTTTTCAGGCTCTTCATGTTTTTGAACACCGCTTCATGCTCGTCCTATTTTTCAAACCGTTTCATTCTCCTCATATTTTTGACACCATTTGAAGCTCTTCATATTTTTCACACCTTTTCAGCCTCTTCATTTTTTTCAACACCACTTCATGCTCCTCCTATTTTTCAGACCGTTTCATGCAGATCTCCTTTTTGACACCTTTTGAAGCTCTTCATATTTTTCAAACCTTTTGAAGCTCTTCATATTTTTCACACGTTTTCAGGCTCTTCATGTTTTTCAACACCGCTTCATGCTCCTCCAATTTTTCAGTCCGATTCATGCACATCTCATTTTTGACACCTTTTGAAGCTATTCATATTTTTCACACCTTTTCAGGCTCTTCCGGTTTTTCAACACCGCTTCATGATCCTCCTATTTTTCAGACCGTTTCATGCTCCTCATATTTTTACACCTTTTGAAGCTCTTCATATATTTCACACCTTTTCAGGCTCTTCATGGTTTTCAACACAACTTCATGCTCCTCATATTTTTCTGACCGTTACATGTTCCTCATATTTTTAACACCTTTTGAAGCTCTGCATATATTTCACACATTTTCAGGCTCTTCATGATTTTCAACACCACTTCATGCTCCTCCTATTTTTCAGACCGTTTCATGCTCATCTCATTTTTGACATATTTTGAAGCTCTTCATATTTTTCACACCTTTTGAAGCTCTTCATAATTTTCATATTTTTGAAGCTCTTCATATTTTTCACACTTTTTCAGGCTCTTCATGTTTTTCAACAACTCTTCAGGCTCCTCCTATTTTTCAGACCCTTTCATGCTAATCGAATTTTTGGCACTTTTTGAAGCTCTTCATACTTTTCACACCTTTTAAGTCTCTGCATGTTTTTGAACACCTTTTCATGCTCCTCATGTATTTCACTCCTTTTGAAGCTCTTCATATTTTGCACAAATTTTCAGGTTCTTCTTGTTTTTGAACACAGCTTCATCCTCCTCCTATTTTTAAGAGGGTTTCATGCTCGTCATATTTTTGACACATTTTGAAGCTCTTCATATTTTTCAAACCTTTTCAGGCTCTTCATGTTTTTGAACACCGTTTCATGCTCCTCCTATTTTTGAGACCGTTTCATGCTCGTCATATTTTCGACACCTTTTGAAGCTTTCATATTTTTCACACCTTTTCAAGCTCTTCATGTTTTTCAACACCACTTCATGCTCCTCCTTTTTTGCAGACCGTTTCATGCTACTCATATTTTTAACACCCTTTGAAGCTCTTCATATTTCTCACACCTTTTCAGGCTCTTCATGTTTTTCAACACCGCTTCATGCACCTCCGATTTTTCAGACCGTTTCATGCTCCTCATATTTTTGACACCTTTTGAAGCTCTTCATATTTCTCAAACCTTTTCAGGCTCTTCATGTTTTTCAACACCGCTTAATGCACCTCCTATTTTTCAGACCGTTTCATGCTCATCTCATTTTTGACACCTTTTGAAGCCTTTCATATTTTTCACATATTTTCAGGCTCTTCATGTTTTTGAACACCGCTTCATGCTAATCCTATTTTTCAAACCATATCATGCTCCTCATGTTTTTCACACCTTTTGAAGCTCTTTATATTTTTCACACCTTGGCAGGCTCTTCATGTTTATGAACACCACTTCATGCTCCTTCTATTTTTCAGAGAGTTTCATGCTCCTCATGTATTTCACACCTTTTGAAGCTCTTCATATTTTTCACACCTTTTCAGGCTCTTCATGTTTTTCCACACCACTTCATGCTTCTCTTATTTTTCAGCCCGTTTCATCCTCCTCTTGTATTTCACACCTTTAGAAGCTCTTCATATTTTTCACAACTTTTCAGGCTCTTCATGTTTTTGAACACCGTTTCATGCTCCTCCTATTTTTCAGGCCGTTTCATGCTCCTCATATTTTTGACACCTTTTGAAGCTCTTCATATTTTTCACACCTTTTCAGGCTCTTCATGTTTTTCAACATCGCTTCATGCTCCTCCTATTTTTCGGACCGTTTCATGCTCCTCATATTTTTGACACCTTTTGAAGCTCTTCGTATAATTCACACCTTTTCACGCTCTTCATTTTTTTCAACACCACTTCATGCTCCTCCTATTTTTCAGACCATTTCATGCAGATCTCATTTTTGACACCTTTTGAAGCTCTTCTTATTTTTCAAAACTTTTGAAGCTCTTCATATTTTTCACACGTTTTCAGGCTCTTCATGTTTTTCAACACAGCTTCATGCTCCTCCTATTTTTCAGACCGTTTCATGCTCCTCATATTTTTGACATCTTTTGAAGCTCTATATATTTTTCACACCTTTTCAGGCTCTTCATGTTTTTGAACACCGCTTCATGCTCCTCCTATTTTTCAGAATGTTTCATGCTCCTCATATTTTTGACATCTTTTGAAGCTCTTCATATTTTTCACACATTTTCAGGCTCTTTATGTTTTTGAACACCGCTTCATGGTCCTCCTAATTTTCAGAACTTTTCATGCTCCTCATATAATTCACACCTTTTGAAGCTCTTCATATTTTTCACACCTTTTCAGGCTCTTCATGTTTTTCAACAACGTTTCATGCTCCTCCTATTTTTCAGACCATTTCATGCTCCTCATAATTTTGACACCTTTTGAAGCTCTTTATATTTTTCACACCTTTTGAAGCTGTTCATATATTTCACACCTTTTCAGGCTCTTGATGTTTTTCAACACCACTTCATGCTCCTCCTATTTTTTACACCCTTTCATGCTAATCTAATTTTTGACACCTTTTGAAGCTCTTCATATTTTTCACACCTTTTGAAGGTCTTCATATTTTTCACACCTTTTCAGGCTGTTCATGTTTTTGAACACCGCTTCATGATCCTCCTAGTTTTCGGACCGTTTCATGTTCCTCATATTTTTGACACCTTTTGAAGCTCTTCATATTTTTCACACCTTTTCAGGCTCTTCATGTTTTTCAACACCGCTTCATGATCCTCCTATTTTTCGGACCGTTTCATGCTCCTCATATTTTTGACACCTTTTGAAGCTCTTCATATTTTTCACACCTTTTGAAGGTCTTCATATTTTTCACACCTTTTCAGGCTGTTCATGTTTTTGAACACCGCTTCATGATCCTCCTATTTTTCAGACCGTTTCATGCTCCTCATATTTTTGACACCTTTTGAAGCTCTTCATATTTTTCACACCTTTTCAGGCTCTTCATGTTTTTCAACACCGCTTCATGATCCTCCTATTTTTCGGACCGTTTCATGCTCCTCATATTTTTGACACCTTTTGAAGCTCTTCATATTTTTCACACCTTTTCAGGCTCTTCATGTTTTTCAACAACACTTCTTGCTACTCGTATTTTTCAGACGGTTTCATTCTCCTCATATTTTTGACACCTTTTAAAGCTCTGCATATATTTCACACCTTTACAGGCTCTTCATGATTTTCAACACCACTTCATGCTCCTCCATTTTTCAGACCGTTTCATGTTCATCTCATTTTTGACATCTTTTGAAGCTCTTCATATTTTTCACACCTTTTGAAGCTCTTCATGATTTTCATATTTTTGAAGCTCTTCATATTTTTCTCACTTTTTCAGCCTCTTCATGTTTTTCAACACCTCTTCAGGCTCCTCCTATTTTTCAGACCCTTTCATGCTAATCTAATTGTTGACACTTTTTGAAGCTCTTCATACTTTTCGCACCTTTTAAGTCTCTGCATGTTTTTGAACACCTTTTCATGCTCCTCATGTATTTCACTCCTTTTGAAGCTCTTCATATTTTTCACACATTTTCATGCTCTTCATGTTTTTGAACACCGCTGCATCCTCCTCCTATTTTTAAGAGGGTTTTATGCTCGTCATATTTTTGACACATTTTGAAGCTCTTCATATTTTTCACACCTTTTCTGGCTCTTCATGTTTTTGAACACCGCTTCATCCTTCTCCTATTTTTAAGAGGGTTTCATGCTCGTCATATTTTTGACACATTTTGAAGCTCTTCATATTTTTCACACCTTTTCAGTCTCTTCATATTTTTGAACACCACTTCATGCTCCTCCTATTTTTCAGACCGTTTCATGCTCCTCATATTTTTGTCACCTTTTGAAGCTTTAATATTTTTCACACCTTTTCAAGCTCTTCATGTTTTTCAACACCACTTCATGCTCCTCCTATTTTTCAGAGAGTTTAATGCTCCTCATATTTTTGACACCTTTTGAAGCTCTTCATATTTCTCAAACCTTTTCAGGCTCTTCATGTTTTTCAACACCGCTTAATGCACGTCCTATTTTTCAGACCGTTTCATGCTCATCTCATTTTTGACACCTTTTGAAGCCTTTCATATTTTTCACATATTTTCAGGCTCTTCATGTTTTTGAACACCGCATCACGCTAATCCTATTTTTCAAACCATATCATGCTCCTCATATTTTTGACACCTTTGAAGCTCTTCATATTTTTCACACCTTTTCAGGCTCTTCATGTTTTTCAACAACACTTCATGCTCCTCGTATTTTTCAGACGGTTTCATTCTCCTCATATTTTTGACACCTTTTGAAGCTCTGCATATATTTCACACCTTTTCAGGCTCTTCATGATTTTCAACACCACTTCATGCTCCTCCTATTTTTCAGACCGTTTCATGCTCATCTCATTTTTGACATCTTTTGAAGCTCTTCATATTTTTCACACCTTTTCAGTCTCTGCATGTTTTTGAACACCGTTTCATGCTCCTCATATATTTCACACCTTTTGAAGCTCTTCATATTTTGCACACCTTTTCAGGCTCTTCATGTTTTTGAACACCACTTCATGCTCGTCCTATTTTTCAAACCGTTTCATGCTCCTCATATTTTTGACACCATTTCAAGCTCTTCATATTTTTCACACCTTTTCAGGCTCTTCATTTTTTTCAACACCACTTCATGCTCCTCCTATTTTTCAGACCGTTTCATGCAGATCTCCTTTTTGACACCTTTTGAAGCTCTTCATATTTTTCAAACCTTTTGAAGCTCTTCATATTTTTCACACGTTTTCAGGCTCTTCATCTTTTTCAACACCGCTTCATGCTCCATCTATGTTTCAGAACGTTTCATGCTCCTCATGTGTTTCACACCTTTTGAAACTCTTCATATTTTTTACACCTTTTCAAGCTCTTCATGTTTTTGAACACCGTTTCATGCTCCTCCTATTTTTCAGACCTTTTCATGCTCCTCATATATTTGACAAATTTTGAAGCTCTTCATATTTTGCACACCTTTTCATTCTCTTAATATTTTTCAACACCACTTCATGCTCCTCCAATTTTTCATTCCGATTCATGCACATCTCATTTTTGACACCTTTTGAAGCTATTCATATTTTTCACACCTTTTCAGGCTCTTCCGGTTTTTCAACACCGCTTCATGATCCTCCTATTTTTCAGACCGTTTCATGCTCCTCATATTTTTACACCTTTTGAAGCTCTTCATATATTTCACACCTTTTCAGGCTCTTCATGGTTTTCAACACAACTTCATGCTCCTCGTATTTTTCAGACCGTTACATGCTCCTCATATTTTTAACACCTTTTGAAGCTCTGCATATATTTCACACATTTTCAGGCTCTTCATGATTTTCAACACCACTTCATGCTCCTCCTATTTTTCAGACCGTTTCATGCTCATCTCATTTTTGACATATTTTGAAGCTCTTCTTATTTTTCACACTTTTTGAAGCTCTTCATAATTTTCATATTTTTGAAGCTGTTCATATTTTTCACACTTTTTCAGGCTCTTCATGTTTTTCAACAACTCTTCAGGCTCCTCCTATTTTTCAGACCCTTTCATGCTAATCGAATTTTTGGCACTTTTTGAAGCTCTTCATACTTTTCACACCTTTTAAGTCTCTGCATTTTTTTGAACACCTTTTCATGCTCCTCATGTATTTCACTCCTTTTGAAGCTCTTCATATTTTGCACAAATTTTCAGGTTCTTCTTGTTTTTGAACACAGCTTCATCCTCCTCCTATTTTTAAGAGGGTTTCATGCTCGTCATATTTTTGACACATTTTGAAGCTCTTCATATTTTTCACACCTTTTCAGGCTCTTCATGTTTTTGAACACCGTTTCATGCTCCTCCTATTTTTGAGACTGTTTCATGCTCGTCATATTTTCGACACCTTTTGAAGCTTTCATATTTTTCACACCTTTTCAAGCTCTTCATGTTTTTCAACACCACTTCATGCTCCTCCTTTTTTGCAGACCGTTTCATGCTACTCATATTTTTGACACCTTTTGAAGCTCTTCATATTTCTCACACCTTTTCAGGCTCTTCATGTTTTTCAACACCGCTTCATGCACCTCCGATTTTTCAGACCGTTTCATGCTCCTCATAATTTTGACACCTTTTGAAGCTCTTCATATTTCTCAAAACTTTTCAGGCTCTTCAGGTTTTTCAACACCGCTTAATGCACCTCCTATTTTTCAGACCGTTTCATGCTCATCTCATTTTTGACACCTTTTGAAGCTTTTCATATTTTTCACATATTTTCAGGCTCTTCATGTTTTTGAACACTGCTTCATGCTAATCCTATTTTTCAAACCATATCATGCTCCTCATGTTTGTCACACCTTTTGAGCTCTTCATATTTTTCACACCTTTTCAGGCTCTTCATGTTTTTCAACACAACTTCATGCTCCTCCTATATTTCAGACCGTTTCATGCTCCTCATATTTTTGACACCTTTTTAATCTTTTCATATTTTTCACACCTTTTCAGGCTCTTCATGTTTTTGAACACCACTTCATGCTCCTCCAATTTTTCAGTCCGTTTCATGCACATCTCATTTTTGACACCTTTAGAAGCTATTCATATTTTTCACACCTTTTCAGGCTCTTCCGGTTTTTCAACACCGCTTCATGATCCTCCTATTTTTCAGACCATTTCATGCTCTTCATATTTTTACACCTTTTGAAGCTCTTCATATATTTCACACCTTTTCAGGCTCTTCATGGTTTTCAACAATACTTCATTCTACTCGTATTTTTCAGACCGTTACATGCTCCTCATATTTTTGACACCTTTTGAAGCTCTACATATATTTCACACATTTTCAGGCTCTTCATAATTTTCAACACCACTTCATGCTCCTCCTATTTTTCAGACCGTTTCATGCTCATCTCATTTTTGACATATTTTGAAGCTCTTCATATTTTTCACACCTTTTGAAGCTCTTCATAATTTTCATATTTTTGAAGCTCTTCATATTTTTCACACTGTTTCAGGCTCTTCATGTTTTTCAACAACTCTTCAGGCTCCTCCTGTTTTTCAGACCCTTTCATGCTAATCGAATTTTTGGCACTTTTTGAAGCTCTTCATACTTTTCACACCTTTTAAGTCTCTGCATGTTTTTGAACACCTTTTCATGCTCCTCATGTATTTCACTCCTTTTGAAGCTCTTCATATTTTGCACAAATTTTCAGGTTCTTCTTGTTTTTGAACACAGCTTCATCCTCCTCCTATTTTTAAGAGGGTTTCATGCTCGTCATATTTTTGACACATTTTGAAGCTCTTCATATTTTTCACACCTTTTCAGGCTCTTCATGTTTTTGAACACCGTTTCATGCTCCTCCTATTTTTGAGACCGTTTCATGCTCCTCATATTTTCGACACCTTTTGAAGCTTTCATATTTTTCACACCTTTTCAAGCTCTTCATGTTTTTCAACACCACTTCATGCTCCTCCTTTTTTGCAGAACGTTTCATGCTACTCATATTTTTGACACCTTTTGAAGCTCTTCATATTTCTCACACCTTTTCAGGCTCTTCATGTTTTTCAACACCGCTTCATGCACCTCCGATTTTTCAGACCGTTTCATGCTCCTCATATTTTTGACACCTTTTGAAGCTCTTCATATTTCTCAAACCTTTTCAGGCTCTTCATGTTTTTCAACACCGCTTCATGCACCTCCGATTTTTCAGACCGTTTCATGCTCCTCATATTTTTGACACCTTTTGAAGCTCTTCATATTTCTCAAACCTTTTCAGGTTCTTCATGTTTTTCAACACCGCTTAATGCACCTCCTATTTTTCAGACCGTTTCATGCTCATCTCATTTTTGACACCTTTTGAAGCTCTTCATATTTCTCAAACCTTTTCAGGCTCTTCATATTTTTCACACCTTTTCAGGCTCTTGATTTGTTTGAACACCATTTCATGCTCCTCCTATTTTGCAGACCGTTTCATTCTCCTCATATTTTTGACACCTTTTGAAGCTCTTCATATACTTCACACCTTTTCAGATTTTTCATTTTTTTCAACACGACCTCATGCTCCTCCTGTTTTTCAGACCGTTTCATGCTCATCTCATTTTGACACCTTTTGAAGCTCTTCATGTTTTTCACATCTTTTGAAGCTCTTCATATTTTTCACAACTTTTCAGGCTCTTTATGATTTTCAACAGCCCTTCATGCTCCTCATATTTTTCGGATCGTTTCATGCTCCTCATATTTTTGACACCTTTTGCAGCTTTCATATTTTTCACACCTTTTCAGGCTCTTCATGTTTTGAACACCACTTCATGCTCCTCCTATTTTTCATAGAGTTTCATGCTCCTCATATTTTTGACACCTTTTGAAGCTCTTCATATTTTTCACACCTTTTGAAGCTCTTCATATATTTCACACCTTTTCAGGCTCTTCATGTTTTTGAACACAGCTTCATGCTCCTCCTATTTTTCAGACCGTTTCATGCTCCTCATATATTTGACAACTTTTGAAGCTCTTCCTATTTTTCACATCTTTTCAGGCTCTTCATGTTTTTCAACACCGCTTCATGCTCCTCCTATTTTTCAGAGAGTTTCATGCTCCTCATATTTTTGACACCTTTTGAAGCTCTTCATATTTTTCACACCTTTTCAGCTCTTCATGTTTTGAACACCGTTTCATGCTCCTCCTATTTTTCAGACCGTTTCATTCTCCTATATTTTTGACAGCTTTTGAAGGTCTTCATATTTTTCTCACCTTTTCAAGCTCTTCCTTCTTTTCAACAACGCTTCATGCTCCTCCTATTTTTCAGCCCGTTTCATGCTCCTCATAGTTTTGAAACCTTTTGAAGCTCTTCATATTTTTCACACCTTTTCAGCTCTTCATGTTTTGAACACAGCTTTATGCTCCTCCTATTTTTCAGACCGTTTCATGCTCCTCATGAATTTCACACATTTTGAAGCTCTTCATATTTTTCACAACTTTTGAAGCTCTTCATATATTTCACACCTTTTCATGCTCTTCAAGTTTTTCAACACAACTTCATGCTCCTCCTATTTTTCAGACCGTTTCATGCTCCTCATATTTTTGACATCTTTTGAAGCTTTTCATATTTTTCACACCTTTTCAGGCTCTTCATGTTTTTCAACACCACCTCATGCTCCTCCAGGTTTGCAGACCGTTTCATGCTCCTCCTGATTTTGACACCTTTTGAAGCTCTTCATATTTTTCACACCTTTTCAGGCTCTTCAGGTTTTTGAACAACGCTTCATGCTCCTCCTATTTTTCAGACCATTTCATGCAGATCTCATTTTTGACACCTTTTGAAGCTCTTCTTATTTTTCAAAACTTTTGAAGCTCTTCATATTTTTCACACGTTTTCAGGCTCTTCATGTTTTTGAACACTGCTTCATGCTCCTCCTATTTTTCAGACAGTTTCATGCTCCTCATATTTTTGACATCTTTTGAAGCTCTATATATTTTTCACACCTTTTCAGGCTCTTCATGTTTTTCAACACCGCTTCATGCTCCTCCTATTTTTCAGAATGTTTCATGCTCCTCATATTTGTGACACCTTTAGAAGCTATTCATATTTTTCACACCTTTTCAGGCTCTTCCGGTTTTTCAACACCGCTTCATGATCCTCCTATTTTTCAGACCATTTCATGCTCTTCATATTTTTACACCTTTTGAAGCTCTTCATATATTTCACACCTTTTCAGGCTCTTCATGGTTTTCAACAATACTTCATTCTACTCGTATTTTTCAGACCGTTACATGCTCCTCATATTTTTGACACCTTTTGAAGCTCTACATATATTTCACACATTTTCAGGCTCTTCATAATTTTCAACACCACTTCATGCTCCTCCTATTTTTCAGACCGTTTCATGCTCATCTCATTTTTGACATATTTTGAAGCTCTTCATATTTTTCACACCTTTTGAAGCTCTTCATAATTTTCATATTTTTGAAGCTCTTCATATTTTTCACACTGTTTCAGGCTCTTCATGTTTTTCAACAACTCTTCAGGCTCCTCCTGTTTTTCAGACCCTTTCATGCTAATCGAATTTTTGGCACTTTTTGAAGCTCTTCATACTTTTCACACCTTTTAAGTCTCTGCATGTTTTTGAACACCTTTTCATGCTCCTCATGTATTTCACTCCTTTTGAAGCTCTTCATATTTTGCACAAATTTTCAGGTTCTTCTTGTTTTTGAACACAGCTTCATCCTCCTCCTATTTTTAAGAGGGTTTCATGCTCGTCATATTTTTGACACATTTTGAAGCTCTTCATATTTTTCACACCTTTTCAGGCTCTTCATGTTTTTGAACACCGTTTCATGCTCCTCCTATTTTTGAGACCGTTTCATGCTCCTCATATTTTCGACACCTTTTGAAGCTTTCATATTTTTCACACCTTTTCAAGCTCTTCATGTTTTTCAACACCACTTCATGCTCCTCCTTTTTTGCAGAACGTTTCATGCTACTCATATTTTTGACACCTTTTGAAGCTCTTCATATTTCTCACACCTTTTCAGGCTCTTCATGTTTTTCAACACCGCTTCATGCACCTCCGATTTTTCAGACCGTTTCATGCTCCTCATATTTTTGACACCTTTTGAAGCTCTTCATATTTCTCAAACCTTTTCAGGCTCTTCATGTTTTTCAACACCGCTTCATGCACCTCCGATTTTTCAGACCGTTTCATGCTCCTCATATTTTTGACACCTTTTGAAGCTCTTCATATTTCTCAAACCTTTTCAGGTTCTTCATGTTTTTCAACACCGCTTAATGCACCTCCTATTTTTCAGACCGTTTCATGCTCATCTCATTTTTGACACCTTTTGAAGCTCTTCATATTTCTCAAACCTTTTCAGGCTCTTCATATTTTTCACACCTTTTCAGGCTCTTGATTTGTTTGAACACCATTTCATGCTCCTCCTATTTTGCAGACCGTTTCATTCTCCTCATATTTTTGACACCTTTTGAAGCTCTTCATATACTTCACACCTTTTCAGATTTTTCATTTTTTTCAACACGACCTCATGCTCCTCCTGTTTTTCAGACCGTTTCATGCTCATCTCATTTTGACACCTTTTGAAGCTCTTCATGTTTTTCACATCTTTTGAAGCTCTTCATATTTTTCACAACTTTTCAGGCTCTTTATGATTTTCAACAGCCCTTCATGCTCCTCATATTTTTCGGATCGTTTCATGCTCCTCATATTTTTGACACCTTTTGCAGCTTTCATATTTTTCACACCTTTTCAAGCTCTTCATGTTTTGAACACCACTTCATGCTCCTCCTATTTTTCATAGAGTTTCATGCTCCTCATATTTTTGACACCTTTTGAAGCTCTTCATATTTTTCACACCTTTTGAAGCTCTTCATATATTTCACACCTTTTCAGGCTCTTCATGTTTTTGAACACAGCTTCATGCTCCTCCTATTTTTCAGACCGTTTCATGCTCCTCATATATTTGACAACTTTTGAAGCTCTTCCTATTTTTCACATCTTTTCAGGCTCTTCATGTTTTTCAACACCGCTTCATGCTCCTCCTATTTTTCAGAGAGTTTCATGCTCCTCATATTTTTGACACCTTTTGAAGCTCTTCATATTTTTCACACCTTTTCAGCTCTTCATGTTTTGAACACCGTTTCATGCTCCTCCTATTTTTCAGACCGTTTCATTCTCCTATATTTTTGACAGCTTTTGAAGGTCTTCATATTTTTCTCACCTTTTCAAGCTCTTCCTTCTTTTCAACAACGCTTCATGCTCCTCCTATTTTTCAGCCCGTTTCATGCTCCTCATAGTTTTGAAACCTTTTGAAGCTCTTCATATTTTTCACACCTTTTCAGCTCTTCATGTTTTGAACACAGCTTTATGCTCCTCCTATTTTTCAGACCGTTTCATGCTCCTCATGAATTTCACACATTTTGAAGCTCTTCATATTTTTCACAACTTTTGAAGCTCTTCATATATTTCACACCTTTTCATGCTCTTCAAGTTTTTCAACACAACTTCATGCTCCTCCTATTTTTCAGACCGTTTCATGCTCCTCATATTTTTGACATCTTTTGAAGCTTTTCATATTTTTCACACCTTTTCAGGCTCTTCATGTTTTTCAACACCACCTCATGCTCCTCCAGGTTTGCAGACCGTTTCATGCTCCTCCTGATTTTGACACCTTTTGAAGCTCTTCATATTTTTCACACCTTTTCAGGCTCTTCAGGTTTTTGAACAACGCTTCATGCTCCTCCTATTTTTCAGACCATTTCATGCAGATCTCATTTTTGACACCTTTTGAAGCTCTTCTTATTTTTCAAAACTTTTGAAGCTCTTCATATTTTTCACACGTTTTCAGGCTCTTCATGTTTTTGAACACTGCTTCATGCTCCTCCTATTTTTCAGACAGTTTCATGCTCCTCATATTTTTGACATCTTTTGAAGCTCTATATATTTTTCACACCTTTTCAGGCTCTTCATGTTTTTCAACACCGCTTCATGCTCCTCCTATTTTTCAGAATGTTTCATGCTCCTCATATTTGTGACATCTTTTGAAGCTCTTCATATTTTTCACACATTTTCAGGCTCTTTATGTTTTTGAACACCGCTTCATGGTCCTCATAATTTTCAGAACTTTTCATGCTCCTGATATAATTCACACGTTTTGAAGCTCTTCATATTTTTCACACCTTTTCAGGCTCTTCATGTTTTTCAACACCGTTTCATGCTCCTCCTATTTTTCAGACCGTTTCATGCTCCTCATAATTTTGACACCTTTTGAAGCTCTTCATAATTTTCACACCTTTTGAAGCTGTTCATATATTTCACACCTTTTCAGGCTCTTGATGATTTTCAACACCACTTCATGCTCCTCCTAATTTTCACACCCTTTCATGCTAATCTAATTTTTGACACCTTTTGAAGCTCTTCATATTTTTCACACCTTTTGAAGGTCTTCATATTTTTCACACCTTTTCAGGCTGTTCATGTTTTTGAACACCGCTTATGCTCGTCCTATTTTTCAGACCGTTTCATGCTCCTCATATTTTTGACACCTTTTGAAGCTCTTCATATTTTTCACACCTTTTCAGGCTCTTCATGTTTTTCAACACCGCTTCATGATCCTCCTATTTTTCGGACCGTTTCATGCTCCTCATATTTTTGACACCTTTTGAAGCTCCTCATATTTTTCACACCTTTTCAGGCTCTTCATGTTTTTCAACAACACTTCATGCTCCTCGTATTTTTCAGACGGTTTCATTCTCCTCATATATTTGACACCTTTTGAAGCTCTGCATATATTTCACACCTTTTCAGGCTCCTCATGATTTTCAACACCACTTCATGCTCCTCCATTTTTCAGACCGTTTCATGCTCATGTCATTTTTGACATCTTTTGAAGCTCTTCATATTTTTCACACCTTTTGAAGCTCTTCATAATTTTCATATTTTTGAAACTCTTCATATTTTTCACACTTTTTCAGCCTCTTCATGTTTTTCAACACCTGTTCAGGCTCCTCCTATTTTTCAGACCCTTTCATGCTAATCTAATTTTTGACACTTTTTGAAGCTCTTCATACTTTTCGCACCTTTTAAGTCTCTGTGTGTTTTTGAACATCTTTTCATGCTCCTCATGTATTTCACTCCTTTTGAAGCTCTTCATATTTTGCACACATTTTCAGGCTCTTCATGTTTTTCAACACCGCTTCATCCTCCTCCTATTTTTTAGAGGGTTTCATGCTCGTCATATTTTGGACACATTTTGAAGCTCTTCATATTTTTCACACCTTTTCAGGCTCTTCATGTTTTTGAACACCGCTTCATCCTCCTCCTATTTTTAAGAGGGTTTCATGCTCGTCATATTTTTGACACATTTTGAATCTCTTCATATTTTTCACACCTTTTCAGGCTCTTCATGTTTTTGAACACCACTTCATGTTCCTCCTATTTTTCAGACCGTTTCATGCTCCTCATATTTTTGTCACCTTTTGAAGCTTTCATATTTTTCACACCTTTTCAAGCTCTTCATGTTTTTCAACACCACTTCATGCTCCTCCTTTTTTGCAGACCGTTTCATGCTACTCATATATTTGACACCTTTTGAAGCTCTTCATATTTCTCACACCTTTTCAGGCTCTTCATGTTTTACAACACCGCTTCATGCACCTCCGATTTTTCAGACCGTTTCATGCTCCTCATACTTTCGACACCTTTTGAAGCTCTTCATATTTCTCAAACCTTTTCAGGCTCTTCATGTTTTTCAACACCGCTTAATGCACCTCCTATTTTTCAGACCGTTTCATGCTCATCTCATTTTTGACACCTTTTGAAGCTTTTTATATTTTTCACATATTTTCAGGCTCTTCATGTTTTTGAACACCGCTTCATGCTAATCCTATTTTTCAAACCATATCATGCTCCTCATGTTTTTCACACCTTTTGAAGCTCTTCATATTTCTCAAACCTTTTCAGGCTCTTCATGTTTTTCAACACCGCTTAATGCACCTCCTATTTTTCAGACCGTTTCATGCTCATCTCATTTTTGACACCTTTTGAAGCTCTTCATATTTCTCAAACCTCTTCAGGCTCTTCATGTTTTTCAACACAACTTCATGCATCTCCTATTTTTCGGACCATTTCATGCTCCTCATATTTTTCAAACCTTTTGAAACTCTTCATATTTTTCACACCTTTTCAGGCTCTTCATTTGTTTAAACACCGTTTCATGCTCCTTCTATTATTCAGACCGTTTCATGCTCCTCATAGTTTTCACACCTTTTGAAGCTCTTCATATATTCTCACCTTTTCAGTCTATTCACGTTTTTCAACAACACGTCGTGCTCCTCCTATTTTTCAGACCGTTTCATGCTCCTCATATTTTTGACACGTTTTGAAGCTCTTCATATTTTTCACACCTTTCAGGCTCTTCATGTTTTGAACACCACTTCATGCTCCTCCTATTATTCAGAGAGTTTCATGCTCCTCATGTATTTCACACCTTTTGAAGCTCTTCATATTTTTCACACCTTTTGAAGCTCTTCATATATTTCACATCTTTTCAGGCTCTTCATGTTTTTTTAACAACGTTTCATCCTCCTCCTATTTTTGACACATTTTGAAGCTCTTCATATTTTTCACATCTTTTAAGACTCTTCATGTTTTTCAACACAGCTTCATGCTCCTCTGTTTTTTCAGACCGTTTCATCCTCCTCCTCTTTTTGACACATTTTGAAGCTCTTCATATTTTTCACATCTTTTAAGACTCTTCATGTTTTTCAACACCGCTTCATGCTCCTCCGTTTTTTCAGACCGTTTCATGCTCCTCTCATTTTTGACACCTTTTGAAGCTCTTCATATTTTTCACACCTTTTGAAGCTCTTCATATTTTTCACAACTTTTAAGGCTCTTCATGTTTTTCAACACCGCTTCATGGTCCTCCTATTTTTCAGACCGTTTCATGCTCCTCATATTTTTGACACCTTTTGAAGCTCATCATATATTTCACACCTTTTCAGGCTCTTCATGTTTTTCAACACGGCATCATGCTCTTCCTATTTTTCAGATAGTTTCATGCTCCTCAATGTTTGACAAGTTTTGAAGCTCTTCATATTTCTCAAACCTTTTCAGGCTCTTCATGTTTTGAACACCGTTTCATGCTCCTCCTATTTTTCAGAAAGTTACATGCTCCTCATATTTTTGACACGTTTTGAAGCTCTTCATATTTTTCACACCTTTCAGGCTCTTCATGTTTTGAACACCACTTCATGCTCCTCCTATTATTCAGAGAGTTTCATGCTCCTCATGTATTTCACACCTTTTGAAGCTCTTCATATTTTTCACACCTTTTGAAGCTCTTCATATATTTCACATCTTTTCAGGCTCTTCATGATTTTTAACAACGTTTCATCCTCCTCCTATTTTTGACACATTTTGAAGCTCTTCATATTTTTCACATCTTTTAAGACTCTTCATGTTTTTCAACACAGCTTCATGCTCCTCCGTTTTTTCAGACCGTTTCATCCTCCTCCTATTTTTGACACATTTTGAAGCTCTTCATATTTTTCACATCTTTTAAGACTCTTCATGTTTTTCAACACCGCTTCATGCTCCTCCGTTTTTTCAGACCGTTTCATGCTCCTCTCATTTTTGACACCTTTTGAAGCTCTTCATATTTTTCACACCTTTTGAAGCTCTTCATATTTTTCACAACTTTTAAGGCTCTTCATGTTTATCAACACCGCTTCATGGTCCTCCTATTTTTCAGACCGTTTCATGCTCCTCATATTTTTGACACCTTTTGAAGCTCATCATATATTTCACACCTTTTCAGGCTCTTCATGTTTTTCAACACGGCATCATGCTCTTCCTATTTTTCAGATAGTTTCATGCTCCTCAATGTTTGACAAGTTTTGAAGCTCTTCATATTTCTCAAACCTTTTCAGGCTCTTCATGTTTTGAACACCGTTTCATGCTCCTCCTATTTTTCAGTCATTTCATGCCTCTCATATTTTTTACACCTTTTGAAGCTCTTCATGTTTTTCACACCTTTTCATGCTCTTCATCTTTTTCAAAACCGTCTCATTCTCATCCTATTTTAAAGACTGTTTCATGCTCCTCATATTTTTGACACCTTTAGAACCTCTTCATATTTTTCACACCTTTTCATCTCTTCATGTTTTCAACACCGTTTCATGCTCCTCCTATTTTTCAGACCGATTCATGCTCCTCATATTTTTGACACCTTTTGAAGCTCTTCTTTTTTTTTCACACATTTTGAAGCTCTTCATATTTTTCACAACTTTTCAGGCTCTTCATGTTTTTGAACACCGCTTCATGCTCCTCTTATTTTTTAGAGAGTTTCATGCTCCTCATGTATTTCACACCTTTTGAAGCTCTTCATATTTTTCACACCTTTTCAGGCTCTTCATATTTTGAACACCATTTCATGCTTCTCTTATTTTTCAGACCATTTCTTGCTCCTCATATTTATGACACCTTTTGAAGCTCTTCATATTTTTCACACCTTTTGAAGCTGTTCATATTTTTCACACCATTTGAAGCTTTTCATATTTTTCACACGTTTTCAGGTTCTTCATGTTTTTCAACACCGCTTCATGCTCCTGCTAATTTTCAGACCCTTTCATGCTCCACATATTTTTGACACGTTTTGAAGCTCTTCATGTTTTTCACACCTTTTCAGGCTCTTCATGTCTTTCAACACCGTTTCATGCTCCTCCTATTTTTCAGACCTTTTAATGCTCCTCACATTTTTGACACCTTTTGTAGTTCTTCTTATATTTCACACATTTTCAGGATCTTTATGTTTTTCAACAACACTTCATGCTCCTCCTATTTTTAAGACCGCTTCATGCTCATCTCATTTTTCACACTTTTGAAACGGTTCATATTTTTCACACCTTTTGAAGCTCTTCATATTTTTACAAGTTTTCAGGTTCTTCATGTTTTTCAACACCGCTTCATGCTCCTCCTATTTTTCAGACTATTTCATGCTCCACATATTTTTGACACGTTTTGAAGCTCTTCATATTTGTCACACCTTTTCAGGCTTTTTATGTTTCTGAACACCGCTTCATGCTGCTCCTATATTTCACATCTTTTGAAGCTCTTCATTATTTTCACACCTTTTCAGGCTCTTCATGTTTTTGAACACAGCTTCATGCTCCTCCTATTTTTCAGACAGTTTAATGCTCCTCATGTATTTCAAACCTTTTGAAGCTCGTCATATATTTCACATCTTCTCAGGCTCTTCATGTTTTGAACACCGTTTCATGCTCCTCCTATTTTTTAGACCGTTTTATGCTCCTCATAATTTTGACACCTTTTGAAGCTCTTCATATTTTTCACAACTTTTCAGGCTCTTCATGTTTTTCAACACCGTCTCATTCTACTCCTATTTTTCAGACCGTTTCATGCTCCTCATGTATTTCACACCTTTTGAAGCTTTTCATATTTTTCACACCTTTTCAGGCTCTTCATGTTATTCAACACCGCTTCATGATCTTCCTATTTTTCAGTCCATTTCATGCTCCTCATATTTTTGACACCTGTTGAAGTTCTTCATATTTTTCCACCTTTTCAGCTCTTCAAGTTTTTCAACACCACTTCATGCTCCTCCTATATTTCAGAGCGTTTCATGCTCCTCATATTTTTGACACCTTTTGAAGCTCTTCATATTTTTCACACCTTTTCAGGCACTTCATATTTTTCAACACCGCTTCATGCTCCTCCTATTTTTCAGATCGTTTCATGCTCCTCATATTTTGACACCTTTTGAAGCTCTTCATATTTTTCACAAGTGTTCAGGTTCTTCATGTTTTTGAACACCGCTTCATGCTCCTCCTATTTTTCACACCGTTTCATGCTCCACATATATTTGACACGTTTTGAAGCTCTTCATATTTTTCACACCTTTACAGGCTTTTTATGTTTTTGAACACCACTTCATGCTGCTCCTATATTTCATACCTTTTGAAGCTCTTCATATTTTCCACACCTTTTGAAGCTCTTCATATTTCTCAAACGTTTTCAGGCTCTTCATGTTTTTCAACACCCCTTCTTGCTCATCTATTTTTCAGACCGTTTCATGCTTCTCTCATTTCTGACATCTTTTGAAGCTCTTCATATATTTCACACATTTTCAGGCTCTTCATGTTTTTCAACACCACTTCATGGTCTTCCTATTTTTCAGACCGTTTCATGCTCATCTCAATTTTGACACATTTTGAAGCTCCTCATATTTTCCACACCTTTTCAGGCTCTTCATATTTTTGAAAACCGCTTCATGCTCCTCCTATTTTTAAGACCGTTTCATGCTCCTCATATATTTCACACCTTTTGAAGTTCTTCATATTTTTCACACCTTTTCAGGCTCTGCATGTTTTTCAACACCGTTTCTTGCTCCTCCTATTTTTCAGACCGTTTCATGCTCCTCATATTTTTGACACATTTTGAAGTTCTTGATATATTTCACACCTTCTCAGGCTCTTCATTTTTTGGAACACGACTTCTTGCTCCTCCTATTTTTCAGACCGTTTCATGCTCATCTCATTTTTGACACCTTTTGAAGCTCTTCATATATTTGACACCATTTGAAGCTCTTCATATTTTTCACACCTTTTCAGGCTCTGCATGTTTTTCAACACCGTTTCATGCTCCTCCTATATTTCAGACCGATTCTTGCTGCTCATATATTTGACACCTTTTGAAACTCTTCATATTTTTAACACCTTTTCAGGCTCTTCATGTTTTTCAACACCGCTTCATGCTCCTCCTATTTTTCAGACCGTTTCATGCTCCTCATATTTTTGACACTTTTTGATGCTCTTCATATTTTTCACACCTTTTCAGGATTTTCATGTTTTTGCACACCGCTTCATGCTCCTCCTATTTTTCACACCTTTTGAAGCTCTTCATATTTTTCACCCTTTTCAGTCTCTTCATGTTTTTGAACACGGTTTCATGCTCCTCCTATTTTTCAGACCGTTTCATGCTCCTCATATTTTTGACACCTTTTGAAGCTCTTCATATTTTTCACATCTTTTCAGGCTCTTCATGGTTTTCAACACCGCTTCATGCTCCACCTATTTTTCAGACGGTTTCATGCTCATCTCTTTTTTGACACCTTTTGAAGCTCTTCATATTTTTCATACCTTTTGAAGCTCTTCATATTTTTCACTCGTTTTCACGCTCTTCATGTTTTTCAACACCGCTTCATGCTCCTCCTATTTTTCAGACGGTTTCATGCTCCTCATATTTTTGACACATTTTGAAGCTCTTCATATTTTTCAAACCTTTTCAGACTCTTCATGTTTTTGAACACTGCTTCATGCTCCTCGTATTTTTCAAACCATTTCATGATCCTCATGTATTTCACACCTTTGAACCTCTTCATATTTTTCACACCTTTTCAGGCTCTTCATGTGTTTCAACACCACTTCATGCTCCTCAGCTTTTTCAGACCGTTTCATGCTCATTTCATTTTTGAAGCATTTTGAAGCTCTTCATATTTTTCACACCTTTTGAATCTCTTCATATTTTTGACACCTTTTCAGGCTCTTCATGTTTTTGAACAACTCTGCATGCTCCTCCTATTTTTCAGGGCGTTTAATGCTCCTCATGTATTTCACACCTTTTGAAGCTCTTCATATTTTTGACACCTTTTCAGGCTCTTCATGTTTTGCAACACCGCTTCGTGCTGTTCCTATTTTTCAGACGGTTTCATGCTCCTCATATTTTTGAGACCTTTTGAAGCTCTTCATATCTTTCACACCTTTTCAGGCTCTTCATGTTTTTCAATACCACTT
Organism: Dama dama; assembly: GCF_033118175.1. Lineage (NCBI taxonomy): Eukaryota > Metazoa > Chordata > Mammalia > Artiodactyla > Cervidae > Dama > Dama dama. Next base: position 1,690,238 of record NW_026870988.1, on the reverse strand, counting down.
CATGCTCCACCTATTTTTCAGACCGTTTCATGCTCATCTCATTTTTGACACCTTTTAAAGCTCTTCATATTTTTCACACCTTTTGAAGCTCTTCATATTCTTCATACGTTTTCATGCTCTTTATGTTTTTCAACACCGCTTCTTGCTCCTCCTATTATTCAGACCGTTTCATGCTCATCTCATTTTTGACACCTTTTAAAGCTCTTCATATTTTTCACACCTTTTGAAGCTCTTCATATTTTTCACACCTTTTCAGGCTCTTGATGTTTTTCCACACCACTTCATGCTTCTCCTAATTTTCAGCTCTTTCATGCTCCTAATGTATTTCACACCTTTTGAAGCTTTTCATATTTTTCACACCTTTTCAGGCTCTTCATGTTTTTCAACACCGCTTCATGCTCCTCCTCTTTTTCAGACCGTTTCATGCTCCTCATATTTTTGACACCTTTTGAAGCTCTTCATATTTCTCACACCTTTTCAGGCTCTTCATGTTTTTCAACACCGCTTCATGCTCCTCCTATTTTTCAGACCGTTTCATGCTCCTCATATTTTTGACACCTTTTGAAGCTCTTCATATTTTTCACACCTTTTCAGGCTCTTCATATTTTTGAACACCGCTTCATGCTCCTCCTATTTTTCAGACCGTTTCATGCTCCTCATATTTTTGACACCTTTTGAAGCTTTTCATATTTTTCACACCTTTTCCGGCTCTTCATTTTTTCAACACCACTTCATGCTCCTCCTATTTTTCAGACCGTTTCATGCTCATCTCATTTTTGACACCTTTGGAAGCTTTTCATATTTTTCACAATTTTTCAGGCTCTTCATGTTTTGAACACTGCTTCATGCTCCTCCTATTTTTCAGTCCGTATCATGCTCCTCATATTTTGACATCTTTTGAAGCTCTTCATATATTTCACACCTTTTCAGTCTCTTCTTTTTTTTCAACACCACCTCATGCACCTCCTATTTTTCAGACCGTTTCATGATGATCTCATTTTTGACACCTTTTGAAGCTCTTCATATTTTTCACACCTTTTCAGGCTTCTCATTTTTTTCAACACCACTTCATTCTCCTCCTATTTTTCAGACCGTTTCATGCTCATCTCTTTTTTGACACCTTTTGAAGCTCTTCATATTTTTCACACATTTTGAAGCTCTTAATATTTTTCACACCTTTTCTGGCTCTTCATGTTTTTCAACACCGGTTCATGGTACTCCTATTTTTTAGATCGTTTCATGCTCCTCATATTTTTCCACCTTTTGAAGCTGTTCATATTTTTCACATCTTTTCAGTCTCTTCATTTTTTTCAACACTGCTTCATGCTCCTCCTATTTTTCAGAACGTTTCATGCTCCTCATATTTTTGACACCTTTTGAAGCTCTTCATATTTTTCACACCTTTTCAGGCTCTTCATGATTTTCAACACCGCTTCATGCTCCTCCTATTTTTCAGACCGTTTCTTGCACCTCATATATTTCACACCTTTTGAAGCTCTTCATATTTTTCACATCTTTTCAGGATCTTCATGTTTTTCAACAACTTTTCATGATCCTCCTATTTTTTAGACCGATTCATGCTCCTCATATATTTGACACCTTTTGAAGCTCTTCATATATTTCACACCTTTTCAGGCTCTTCATGTTTTTCAATACCACTTCATGCTCCTCGTATTTTTAAGACCGTTTCATGCTCCTCATATTTTTGACACCTTTAGAAGCTCTTCATATTTTTCACACATTTTCAGGCTCTTCATGTTTCTCAACACCGCTTCCTGCTCCTCCTCTTTTTCAGACCGTTTCATGCTCCTCATATATTTGACACATTTTGAAGCTCTTCATGTTTCTCACAGCTTTTCAGGTTCTTCATGTTTTTCATCACTACTTCATGCTCCTCCTATTTTTCAGACGGTTTCATGCTCATCTCATTTTTGACACCTTTTGAAGCTCTTCATATTTTTCACATCTTTTGAAGCTCTTCATATTTTTCACACGTTTTCAGGCTCTTCATGTTGTTCAACACCCTTTCTTGCTCCTCCTATTTTTCAGACCGTTTCATGCTCCTCATATTTTTGACACGTTTTGAAGCTCTTCATATTTTTCACACCTTTTCAGGCTCTTCATATTTTTGAAAACCGTTTCATAGTCCTCCTATTTTTCAGACCGTTTCATGCTCCTCATATTTTTGACACCTTTTGAAGCTCTTCATATTTTTCACTACTTTTCAGGGTCTTCCTGTTTTTGAACACCGCTTCATGCTCCTCCTATTTTTCATAACTTTTCATGCTCCTCATATTTTTGACACCTTTTGAAGCTCTTCTTATTTTTCACACCTTTTCAGGCTCTTCATGTTTTTGAACACCATTTCATGCTCCTCCTATTTTACAGTCCGTTTCATTCTCCTCATATATTTGACACCTTTTGAAGCTCTTCATATATTTCACACCTTTTCAGGCTTTTCATTATTTTCAACACCACTTCATGCTCCTCTTATTTTTCAGACCGTTTCATGCTCATCTCATTTTGACAGTTTTTGAAGCTCTTCATGTTTTTCACATATTCTGAAGCTCTTCATATTTTTCACAAATTTTCAGGCTCTTTATGATTTTCAACACCGCTTCATGCTCCTCCTATGTTTCAGACCGTTTCATGTTCATCTCATTTTGACACCTTTTGAAGCTCTTCATATTTTTCACACTTTTTGAAGCTCTTCATATTTTTCATATTTTTGAAGTTCTTCATAATTTCACACGTTTTCATACTCTTCATGTTTTTCAACACCGCTTCATGCTCCTCCTATTTTTTAAACCGTATCATTCTCCTCATATATTTGACACCTTTTGAAGCTCTTCGTATTTTTCACACGTTTTCAGGCTCTTCATGTTTTTGAACACCACATCATGCTCCTTCTATTTTTCAGAGAGTTTCATGCTCCTCATATATTTCACACCTTTTGAAGCTCCTCATATTTTTCACACCTTTTCAGGCTCTTCTTGTTTTTGAACACTTCTTCATGTTCCTCCTATTTTTCAGACCGTTTCATGCTCCTCATATTTTTGACACCTTTTGAAACTTTTCATATTTTTCACACCTTTTCAGGCTCTTCATGTTTTTCAACACCACTTCATGCTTCTTTTTTGCAGACCTTTTCATGCTATTCATATTTTTGACACCTTTTGAAACTCTTCATATTTTTCACACCTTTTCAGGCTCTTCATGTTTTTCAACACCGCTTCATGCTCCTCCGATTTTTCAGTCCGTTTCATGCTCCTCATATTTGTGACACCTTTTGAAGCTCTTCATATTTTTCACACCTTTTCGGGCTCTTCATGTTTTGAACACCGCTTCATACTCCTCCTATATTTCAGACAGTTTCATGCTCATCTCATTTTTGACACCTTTTGAAGCTTTCCATATTTTTCACAACTTTTCAGGCTCTTCATGTTTTTGAACACCTCTTCATGCTAATCCTATTTTTCAAACCATAACATGCTCCTCATATTTTTCACACCTTTTGAAGCTCTTCATATTTTTTACACCTTTTCAGGCTCTTCATGTTTTTGAACACCACTTCATGCTCCTTATATTTTTCAGAGAGTTTCATGCTCCTCATGTATTTCACACCTTCTGAAGCTCTTCATATTTTTCACACCTTTTCAGGCTCTTCATGTTTTTCCACACCACTTCATGCTTCTCCTAATTTTCAGCTCTTTCATGCTCCTCATGTATTTCACACCTTTTGAAGCTTTTCATATTTTTCACACCTTTTCAGGCTCTTCATGTTTTTCAACACCGCTTCATGCTCCTCCTCTTTTTCAGACCGTTTCATGCTCCTCATATTTTTGACACCTTTTGAAGCTCTTCATCTTTCTCACACCTTTTCAGGCTCTTCATGTTTTTCAACAGCGCTTCATGCTCCTCCTATTTTTCAGACCGTTTCATGCTCCTCATATTTTTGACACCTTTTGAAGCTCTTCATATTTTTCACACCTTTTCAGGCTCTTCATATTTTTGAACACCGCTTCATGCTCCTCCTATTTTTTAGACCGTTTCATGCTCCTCATATTTTTCACACCTTTTGAAGCTCTTCATATTTTCACACGTTTTCAGACTCTTCATGTTTTTCACAACCGCTTCATGATCCTGCTATTTTCAGACCGTTTCATGCTCCTGATATTTTTCCCACCTTTTGTAGCTTTTCATATTTTTAACACCTTTTCAGGCTCTTCAAGTTTATCAACACCACTTCATGCTCCTCCTTTTTGCAGACCGTTTCATGCTTCTCATATTTTTGACACCTATTGATGCTCTTAATATATTTCACACCTTTTCAGGCTCTTCATTTCTTCCACACCACTTCATGCTCCTCATATTTTTCAGGCAGTATCATGCTCCTCATATTTTTCACATCTTTTGAAGCCCTTCATATTTTTCACACCTTTTTAGGCTCTTCATATTTTTCAACACCATTTCATGCCACTTCTATTTTTCAGACCATTTCATGCTCCTCATATTTTTCACAACTTTTGAAGCTCTTCATATTTTTCACACCTTTTCAGGCTCTTCATGTTTTTCCACACCACTTAATGCTTCTCCTAAATTTCAGACCGTTTCATGTTCCTCATGTATTTCACACCTTTTGAAGCTCTTCATATTTTTCACACCTTTTCATGCTCTTCATGTTTTTGATCACCGTTTCATGCTCCTCCTTTTTTTTCAGACCGTTTCATGCTCCTCATATTTTTCACACCTTTTTAAGCTCTTCATGTTTTTCACACCTTTTCAGCCTCTTCATGTTTTTGAACACCCCTTCTTGCTCCTTTTATTTTTCAGAGAGTTTCATGCTTCTCATGTATTTCACACCTTTTGAAGCTCTTCATATATTTCACACCTTTTCAGGCTCTTCATTTTTTTCAACACCACGTCATGCTCCTCCTATTTTTCAGACCCCTTTATGCTCTTCTCATTTTTGATACCTTTTGAAGCTCTTCATATTTTTCACACCTTTTGAAGCTCTTCATATTTTTCACACCTTTTCAGGCTCTTCATGTTTTTCAACACCGCTTCATGCTCCTCCTATTTTCAGACCGTTTCATGTTCCTCATATTTTTCACACATTTTGAAGCTCCTCCTATTTTTCACAACCTTTCACGCTCTTCATGTTTTTCAACACGGCTTCATGATCCTCCTATTTTTCTGACAGTTTCATGCTCCTCCTATTTTTCAGCACGTTTCATACTCCTCCAACTTTTCAGACCGTTTCATGCTCCTCATATTTGTCACACCTTTCGAAGCTCTTCATATTTTTCACACCTTTTCTGGATCTTCATGTTTTTGAGCACAGCTTCATGCTCCTCCGATTTTTCAGACCGTTTCATGCTCCTCATATATTTCACACCTTTAAAGCTCTTCATATTTTTCTCACAGTTTAAGGCTCTTCATGTTTTTCAACACCGTGTCATGCTCCTCCTATTTTTCAGACGGTATCATGCTCTTCATAATTTTCACACCTTTAAAGCTCTTCATATTTTTCACACCTTTTAAGGCTCGTCATATTTTTGAACACCACTTCATACTCCTCCTATTTTTCAGACAGTTTCATGTTCCTGCTATTTTTCAGATCATTTCATGCTCCTGATATTTTGACACCTTTTGAAGCTCTTCATATTTTTCACACCTTTTCAGGCTCTTCATGTTTTTCAACACCGCTTCATGCTCCTCCTATTTTTCAGACCTTTTCATGCTCCTCATATTTTTGACTCCTTTTGACGCTCTTCATATTTTTTCACACCTTTTCAGGCTCTTCATCTTTTTCAACACCGTTTCATGCTCCTCCTATTTTTCAAACCGTTTCAGGCTCCTCATATTTTTGACACCTTTTGAAGCTCTTCATATTTTTCACACCTTTTCAGGCTCTTCATCTTTTTCAACACCATTTCATGCTCCTCCTATTTTTCAGACCGTTTCACGCTCCTCATATTTTTGACACCTTTTGAAGCTCTTCATATTTTTCACAACTTTTCAGGCTCTCCATGTTTTTGAACACCCTTTCGTGCTCCTCCTATTTTTCAGACCTTTTCATGCTCCTCATAATTTTGACACCTTTTGAAGCTCTTCATATTTTTCACAACTTTTCAGGCTCTCCATGTTTTTGAACACCGCTTCATGCTCCTCGTATTTTTCAGACCGTTTCATGCTCCTCATATTTTTGACAATTTTGGAAGCTGTTCATATTTTTCACACCTTTTCAGGCTCTTCATGTTTTTCAACACCGCTTCATGCTCCTCCTATTTTTCAGGCTTTTTCATGCTCCTCAAAATTTTGAAAGCTTTTGAAGCTGCTCCTATTTTCACACCTTTTGAAGCTCTTCATATTTTTCACACGTTTTCAGGCTCTTCATGTTTTTCAACACCGTTTCAAGCTCCTCCTATTTTTCCGACCGTTTCATGCTCTCCTATTTTTCAGACCGTTTCATGCTCCTCATAGTTTTGACAATTTTGGAAGCTCTTCATATTTTTCACACCTTTTCTGGCTGTTCATCTTTTTCAAGACCGCTTCATGCTCCTCCTATTTTTCAGAGAGTTTCATGCTCCTCCTATTTTTCAGACTGTTTCATGCACCTATTATTATTGACACCTTTTGAAGCTCTTCATATTTTTCACACCTTTTCAGGCTCTTCATGTTTTTCAACACCGCTTCTTCTCCTCCTATTTCTGAGACCGTTTCATGCTCCTCATATTTTTGACACCTTTTGAAGCTCTTCATATTTTTCACACGTTTTTACGTTCTTCATGTTATTCATCACTGCTTCACGCTCCTCCTATTTTTGAGACGGTTTTACGCTCCACATATTTTTGACAACTTTTGGAGCTCTTCATATTTTTCACACCTTTTCAGGCTCTTCATGTTTTTGAACACCGCTTCATGCTCCTCCTATTTTTCAGACCGTTCCATGCTCCTCATATTTTTCACACCTTTTGAAGCTCTTCATATTTTTCACACCTTTTCAGGCTCTTTATGATTTTTAAAACCACTTCAAGCTCCTCGTATTTTTCAGACCTTTTCATGCTCCTCATATTTTTGACACCTTTTCAAGCTCTTCATATTTTTCACACATTTTGAAGCTCTTCATACTTTTCACACCTTCTTAGGCTCTTCATGTATTTGAGCACAGCTTCATGCTGCTCCTGTTTTTAAGACCGTTTCATGCTCCTCATATATTTGACACCTTTTGAAGCTGTTCATATTTTTCACACCTTTTCAGGCTCTTCATGTTTTTGAACACCTTTTCATGCTGCTCCTATTTTTGAGAACGTTTCATGCTCCTCATATTTTTGACACTTTATGGGGCTCTTCATATTTTTCACACCATTCCAGGCTCTTCATATTTTTGAACACCGTTTCATGTTCTTCCTATTTTTCAGACCGTTTCATGCTCCTCATATTTTTGACAACTTTTTAAGCTCTTCATATATTTCACACCTTTTCAGGCTCTTCATGTTTTTAAACACCGCTTCATGCTCCTCCTATTTTTGCGACCGTTTCATGCTCCTCATATTTTTGACAACTTTTTAAGCTCTTCATATATTTCAAACCTTTTCAGGCTTTCCATATTTTTGAACACTGCTTCATGCTCCTGCTATTTTTGAGACCGTTTCATGCTCCTCATATTTTTGACACCTTTGAAGCTGTTCATATTTTTCACACATTTTCAAGCTCTTCATATTTTTCACACCTTCTCAGGCTCTTCATGTATTTGAGCACAGCTTCATGCTTCTCCGATTTTTCAGACCGTTTCATGCTCCTCTTATATTTGACACCTTTTGAAGCTCTTCATATTTTTCACACCTTTTCAGGCTCTTCATGTTTTTCAACACCGCTTCTTCTCCTCCTATTTTTGAGACCGTTTCATGCTCCTCATATTTTTGACACCTTTTGAAGCTCTTCCTATTTTTCACACGTTTTTACGTTCTTCATGTTATTCATCACCGCTTCACGCTCCTCCTATTTTTGAGACCGTTTCATGATCCTCATGTATTTCACACCTTTTGAAGCTCTTCATATTTTTCACACGTTTTCATGCTCTTCATGTTTTTGAACACTGCTTCATGCTCCTCCTATTTTTCAGACCGTTTCATGCTCCTCATATTTTTGACACCTTTTGAAGCTTTCATATTTTTCACACCTTTACAGGCTCTTCATGTTTTTCCACACCATTTCATGCTTCTCCTATTTTTCAAACCTTTTCATGATCCTCATGAATTTCACACCTTTTGAAGCTCTTCATATTTTTCACACCTTTTCAGGCTCTTCATGTTTTTGATCACCGCTTCATGATCCTCCTATTTTTCTGAGAGTTTCATGCTCCTCATGTATTTCACATCTTTTGAAGCTCTTCATATTTTTCACAACTTTTCAGGCTCTTCATGTTTTTCCACACCACTTCATGCTTCTCCTATTTTTCGGCCTGTTTCATGCTCCTCATGTATTTCACACATTTTGAAACTCTTCATATTTTTCACACCTTTTCAGGCTCTTCATATTTTTACTCACCGTTTCATCCTTCTCCTATTTTTCAGACCTTCATTCTCCTCATATATTTGACACATTTTGAAGCTCTGAATATTTTTCACACATTTTCAGGCTCTTCATGTTTCTGAACACTGCTTCATGATCCTCCTATTTTTCAGACGGTTTCATGCTCTTCATATGTTTGACACCTTTTGAAGCTCTTCATATTTTTCACACCTTTTGAGGGCCTTCATGTTTTTCAACACCGTTTCATGCTGCTTCTCTATTTCAGACCGTTTCATGCTCCTCATATTTTTTACACCTTTTGAAGCTCTTCATATTTTTAACACCTTTTCAGGCTCTTTTTTTTTTTGAACACCGCTTCATGCTCCTCCTAATTTTCAGACCGTTTCATCCTCCTCATATTTTTCACACCTTTTCAGGCTCTTCATGTTTTTGAACACAGCTTCATGCTACTCCTATTTTTCAGACCGTTTCATGCTCCTCATATTTTTCACACCTTTTGAAGCTCCTCATATTTTTCACACCTTTTCAGGCTTTTCATGTTTTTGAACACCTTTTCATGCTGCTCCTATTTTTCAGACCGTTTCATGCTCCTCATATTTTTGACAACGTTTTAAGCTCTTCATATATTTCAAACCTGTTCAGGCTCTTCATGTTTTTAAACACCGCTTCATGCTCCTCCTATTTTTGCGACCGTTTCATGCTCCTCATATTTTTGACACCTTTGAAGCTCTTCATATTTTTCACACATTTTGAAGCTCTTCATATTTTTCACACCTTCTCAGGCTCTTCATGTATTTGAGCACAGCTTCATGCTTCTCCTATTTTTCAGACCGTTTCATGCTCCTCATATTTTTGACACATTTTGAAGCTGTTCATATTTTTCACACCTTTTCAGGCTCTTCATATTTTTGAACACCATTTCATGCTGCTCCTATTTTTCAGACCGTTTCATGCTCCTCATATTTTTGACACGTTATGGGGCTCTTCATATTTTTCACACCATTCCAGGCCCTTCATATTTTTGAACACCGTTTCATGTTCCTCCTATTTTTCAGACCGTTTCATGCTCCACATATTTTTGACAACTTTTGAAGCTCTTCATATATTTCATACTTTTCAGGCTTTCCATATTTTTGAACACTGCTTCATGCTCCTCCTATTTTTGAGACCGTTTCATGCTCCTCATATATTTGACACCTTTTGAAGCTGTTCATATTTTTCACACCTTTTCATCCTCTTCATGTTTTTCAACTCTGCTTCATGCTTCTCCTATTTTTCAGACAGTTTCATGCTCCTCCTATTTTTCAGACTGTTTCATGCACCTCTTATTATTGACACCTTTTAAAGCTCGCATATTTTTCACACCTTTTCAGGCTCTTCATGTTTTTCAACACCGTTTCTTGATCCTCCTATTTTTCAGACCGCTTCATGCTCATCTCATTTTTGACAGCTTTTGAAGCTTTTCACATTTTTCACACCTTTTCAGGCTCTTCATATTTTTCACACGTTTTCAGGCTCTTCATGTTTTTGAACACCGTTTCATGCTGCTCCTATTTTTCAGACTTTTTCATGCTTCTCATATTTTTGCCACCTTTTGAAGCTCTTCATGTTTTTACACCTTTTCAGGCTTTTCATGTTTTTCAATACCGCTTCATGATCCTCCTATTTTTCAGACCGTTTCATGCTCCTCATATTTTTGACACCTTTTGTAGCTCTTCATATTTTTCACACCTTTTCAGGCTCTTCATGTTTTCGAACTCTGCTTCATGCTCCTCCTATTTTTCAGACCGTTTCATTCTCCTCATATTTTTGACACCTTTTGAAGCTCTTCATATTTTTCAAACCTTTTCAGGCTCTTCATGTTTTTCGACACAGCTTCATGCTCCTCCTATTTTTCAGACCGTTTCATGCTCCTCATATTTTTGACACTTTTTGAAGCTCTTCATATTTTTCACTCATTTTCAGGCTCTTCATATTTTTCAACACCACTTCATGCTCCTCCTATTTTTGAGACCGTTTGGTGCTCCGCATATTTTTGACACCTTTAGGAACTCTTCATATTTTTCACACCTTTTCAGGCACTTCATGTTTTTTATCACTGCTTCATGCTCGTCCTATTTTTCAGAACGTTTCATGCTCCTCATATTTTTGACACCTTTTGAAGCTCTTCATATTTTTCACACCTTTTCAGGCTCTGCATGTTTTTCGACACAGCTTCATGCTCCTCCTATTTTTCAGACCGTTTCATTCTCATCATATTTTTGACAACTTTTGAAGCTCTTCATATTTTTCACACATTTTCAGGCTCTTCATGTTTTTCGACACAGCTTCATGCTCCTCCTATTTTTCAGACCGTTTCATTCTCCTCATATTTTTGACACCTTTCGAAGCTCTTCATATTTTTCACACATTTTCAGGCTCTTCATGTTTTTGAACATCGCTTCATGCTCCTCCTATTTTTCAGAGAGTTTCATGCTCCTCATGTATTTCACACCTTTTGAAGCTCTTCATATTTTTCACACATTTTCAGGCTCTTCATGTTTTTCGACACAGCTTCATGCTCCTCCTATTTTTCAGACCGTTTCATGCTCCTCATATTTTTGACACCTTTTGAAGCTCTTCAATTTTTTCACACCTTTTAAGGCTCTTCATGTTTTTCAACACCGCTTCATGCTGCTCATATTTTTCAGACCGTTTGATGCTCCTCATATTTTTGACACCTTTTGAAGCTCTTCATATTTTTCACACGTTTTCAGTCTATTCATGTTTTTGAACACCATTTCAGGCTCCTCCTATTTTTCAGAGAGTTTCATGCTTCTCATGTATTTCACACCTTTGAAAGCTCTTCATATTTTTCAAAGATTTTGAAGCTCTTCATATTTTTCACACCTTTTCAGGCTCTTCATGTTTTTCAACACCGTTTCATGCTCCTCCTATTTTTCAAACCGTTTCATGTTCCTCATAATTTTGACACCTTTTGAAGATCTTCATAATTTTCACACATTTTCAGGCTCTTCATGTGTTTGAACACCGCTTCATTTTCCTCCTATTTTTCAGACCGTTTCATGCTCCTCATATTTTTGACACCTTTTGAAGCTCTCATATTTTTCATAACTTTTGAAGCTCTTCATGTTTTTGAACACTGCTTCATGCTCCTCGTATTTTTCAGATCGTTTCATGCTCCTCATATTTTTGACACTTTTTGAGCTCTTCATATTTTTCAAACCTTTTCAGGCTCTTCATGTTTTCGAACTCTGCTTCATGCTCCTCCTATTTTTCAGACCGTTTCATTCTCCTCATATTTTTGACACCTTTTGAAGCTCTTCATATTTTTCAAACCTTTTCAGGCTCTTCATGTTTTTCGACACAGCTTCATGCTCCTCCTATTTTTCAGACCGTTTCATTCTCCGCATATTTTTGACACCTTTTGAAGCTCTTCATATTTTTCACACATTTTCAGGCTCTTCATGTTTTTGAACATCGCTTCATGCTCCTCCTATTTTTCAGAGAGTTTCATGCTCCTCATGTATTTCACACCTTTTGAAGCTCTTCATATTTTTCACACCTTTTCAGGCTCTTCATGATTTTCAACACCGCTCATGCTCCTCCTATTTTTCAGACCGTTTCATGCTCATCTCATTTTTGACACCTTTTGAAGCTCTTCATATTTTTCACACCTTTTCAGGCTCTTCATGTTTTTCAACACCGCTTCATGCTTCTCATATTTTTCAGACCGTTTCATGCTCCTCATATTTTTGACAACTTTTGAAGCTCTTCATTTTTTTCACACCTTTTAAGGCTCTTCATGTTTTTCAACACCGCTTCATGCTCCTCCCATTTTTCAGACCATTTCATGCTCCTCATATTTTTGACACCTCTTGAAGCTCTTCATATTTTTCACACATTTTCAGGCTCTTCATGTTTTTCAACACCGCTTCATGCTCCTCCGATTTTTCAGACCGTTTCATGCTCCTCATATTTTTCACACCTTTTGAAGCCTTTCATATTTTTCACAACTTTTCAGGCTCTTCATGTTTTTGAACACAGCTTCATGCTTCTCTTATTTTTCAGACCGATTCATGTTCCTCATATTTTTGACACCTTTTGAAGCTCTTCATATTTTTCACACCTGTTCAGGCTCTTCATGTTTTTCAACGCCGCTTCATGCTCCTCATCTTTTTCAGACCGTTTCATGCTCCTCATATTTTTCACACCTTTTGAAGCTTTTCATATTTTTCACAACTTTTCAGGCTCTTCATATTTTTGATCACCGTTTCATGCTCCTCCTATTTTTCAGACCGTTGCATGCTCCTCATATTTTGACACCTTTTTAAGCTCTTCACATTTTTCACACCTTTTCAGGCTCTTCATGTTTTTCAAAACCGCTTCATGATCCCCCTATATTTCAGACCGTTTCATGCTCCTCATATTTTTCACACCTTTTGAAGCTCTTCGTATTTTTCACAACTTTTCAGACTCTTCATGTTTTTCAACACCACTTCATGCTCCTCCTATTTTTCCGACGGTTTCATGCTCATCGCATTTTTGACACCTTCTGAAGCTCTTCATTTTTTTCAAAACTTTTGAGCTCTTCACATTCTTCACACGTTTTCAGGCTCTTCATGTATTTCAATAACGGTTCTTACTCCTCCTATTTTTCAGAACGTTGCATGCTTCTCATATTTTTGACACGTTTTGAAGCTCTTCATATTTTTCACACCTTTTCAGGCTCTTCATGTTTTTCAACACCACTTCATGCTCCTCCTATTTTTCAGACCGTTTCATGCTCCTCCTATTTTTCACACCTTTTGAAGCTCTTCATATTTTTCACACCTTTTCAGGCTGTACATATTTTTGAACACCACTTCATGCTCCTCCTATTTTTCAGATCGTTTCTTGCTCCTCAGGTATTTCACACATTTTGAAGCTCTTCATATTTTTCACACCTTTTCAGGTTCTTCATGTATTTCAACACCGCATTATGCTCCTCCTATTTTTCAGACCGTTTCAAGCTCATCTCTTTTATGACACCTTTTGAAGCTCTTCATATTTTTCATACGTTTTGAAGCTCTTCATACTTTTCACACTTTTTCAGGCTCTTCGTGTTTTTGAACACCGCTTCATGCTCCTCCTATTTTTCAGACCGTTTCATGCTGCTCGTATTTTTCAGACCGTTTCATGCTCCTCATAATTTTGACAATTTTATAAGCTCTTCATATTTTTCACACTTTTTCAGGCTCTTCATGTTTTTGAACACCGCTTCATGCTCCTCCTATTTTTCAAACTTTTGAAGCTCTTCATGTTTTTCACACCTTTTCAGGCTCTTTATGTTTTTGAACACAGCTTCATGCTCCTCCTAATTTTCAGACCGTTTCATGCTCCTCATACATTTCACACCTTTTTAAGCTCTTCCTATTTTTCACACCTTTTCACGCTCTTCATGTTTTTGAACACCGTTTTATGCTGCCTCTATTTTTCAGACCGTTTCATGCTCCTCATATGTTTTAAACCCTTTGAATCTCTTCATATATTTCACACCTTTTCAGGCTGTTCATGTTTTTCTACAACGCTTCATGATCTTCCTATTATTCAGACCGTTTCATGCTCCTCAAGTATTTCACACCTTTTGAAGCTCTTCATATTTTTCACACCTTTTCAGGCTCTTCATGTTTTTCAACACCACTTAATGCCCCTCCTATTTTTCAGACCGTATCATGCTCATCTCATTTTTACACCTTTTGAAGCTCTTCATATTTTTCACACCTTTTGAAGCTCTTCCTATTTTTCACACCTTTTCAGGCTCTTCAGGGTTTTGAACACCGCTTCATGTTCCTCATATTTTTCACACCTTTTGAAGCTCTTCATATTTTTCACACCTTTTCAGGCTCTTCATGTTTTTCAACACCGCTTCTTGCTCCTCCATTTTTCACACCCTTTCATGCTTCTCATGTATTTCACACCTTTTGAAACTCTTCATATTTTTCACATCTTTTCAGGCTCTTCATGTTTTTGAACAAGGTTTCATGCTCCTCCCATTTTTCAGACCGTTTCATTATACTCATATTTTTGACACGTTTTGAAGCTCTTCATATTTTTCCCATTTTTCAGGCTCTTCATGTATTTGAACACCGTTTCATGCTCCTCCTATTTTTCAGACCGTTCATGCTCCTCATATTTTGACACATTTTGAAGCTCTTCATATTTTTCACATCTTTTCAGGCTCTTCATGTTTTTGAACAAGGTTTCATTCTCCTCCCATTTTTCAGACCGTTTCATGCTCCTCATATTTTTGACACGTTTTGAAGCTCTTCATATTTTTCACACCTTTTCAGGCTCTTCATGTTTTTGAACACCGTTTCATGCTCCTCCTATTTTTCAGACCGTTCATTCTCCTCATATTTTGACACCTTTTGAAGCTCTTCATATTTTTCACACCTTTTCAGGCTCTTCATGTTTCTGAACACCGCGTCATGCTCCTCCTATTTTTCATATCGTTTCATGCTTCTCATATTTTTCACACCTTTTGAAGCTCTTCATATTTTTCACACCTTTTCAGGCTCTTCATGTTTTTCAACACCGCTTCATGCTCCTCCTATTTTTCAGACCGTTTCATGCTCATCTCATTTTTGACACCTTTTGAAGCTCTTCATACTCTTCACTCCTTTTGAAGCTCTTCATATTTTTCACACCTTTTGAAGCTCTTCATATTTCTCACACCTTTTCAGACTCTTCATGTTTTTCAATACCGCTTTTTGCTCCTCCTATTTTTCAGACCGTTTCATGCTCCTCATATTTTTGACACGTTTTGAAGTTCTTCATATTTTTCACATCTTTTCAGGCTCTTCATGTTTTTAAACACCGCTTCATGCTGATCCTGTTTATCAGACCTTTTCATGCTCCTCATATTTTTCACATCTTTTGAAGTTCTCCTTATTTTTCACACCTTTTCAAGCTCTTCATCATTTTCAAAACCACTTCATGCTCCTCCTATTTTACAGACCGTTTCATTCTCCTCATGTATTTCACACGTAATGAAGCTCTTCCAAGTTTGCACAACTTTTCAGTCTCTTCTTGTTTTACAACACCGCATCATGCTCCTCCTATTTTTCAGACTGTTTCATGCTCCTCATATTTTTGACACCTTTTGAAGCTCTTCATATTTTTCACACCTTTTGAAGCTCTTCATGTTTTTCACACCTTTTCAGGCTCTTCATGATTTTCAACACCGCTTCATGCTCCTGCTATTTTTCAGACCGTTTCATGCTCATCTCTTTTTTGACACCTTTAGAAGCTGTTCATATTTTTCACACCTTTTAAAGCTCTTCAGATTTTTCACATTTTTGAAACTCTTCATATTTTTCTCACCTTTTGAAGCTCTTCATGTTTTTCACACCTTTTCAGGCTTCTCATGTTTTTCAACACCGCTTCATGCTCCTCCTATTTTCACTCCTTTTGAAGCTCTTCATATTTTTCACACCTTTTCAGGCTGTACATGTTTTTGAACACCACTTCATGCTCCTCCTATTTTTCAGACCGTTTCTTGCTCCTCATGTATTTCACACATTTTGAAGCTCTTCATATTTTTCACACCTTTTCAATGTCTTCATGTTTTTGATCACTGTTTCATGCTGCTCCTGTTTTTGAGACCATTTCATGATACTCATATTTTTGACACCTTTTGACGCTCTTCATATTTTTCACACTTTTTCAGGCTGTTTATAGTTTTCAACACCGCTGCATGATTCTCCTATATTTGAGACCATTTCATGCTCCTCATATTTTTGACATTTTTTGAAGCTCTACATATTTTTCACACCTTGTGAAGCTCTTCCTATTTTTCACAGGTTTTCAGCCTCTTCATGTTTTTCAACACCGCTTCATGCTCCTCCTATTTTTCCGACCGTTTCATGCTCATCTCATTTTTGACACCTTTTGAAGGTCTTCATATTTTTCACGCCTTTTGAAGCTCTTCATATTTTTCACTTCTTTTCAGGCTCTTCATGTTTTTTAACACCGCTTCATGCTCCTCATATTTTTCAGACCGTTTCATGCTCCTCATATTTTTGACATCTTTTGAAGCTCTTCACATTTTTCACACATTTTCAGGCTCTTCATGTTTTTCAACACCGCTTGATGATCCTCCTATATTTCAGACCGTTTCATGCTCCTCATATTTTTGACACCTTTTGAAGCTCTTCATATTTTTCACACCTTTTCAGACTCTTCATGTTTTTCAACACCACTTCATGCTGCTCCTATTTTTCAGACCGTTTCATGCTCATCTCTTTTTTGACAACTTTTGAAGCTCTTCATATTTTCATACCTTTTGAAGCTCTTCATATTTTTCACACATTTTCAGGCTCTTCATGTTTTTCAACACCGCTTCATGCTCCTCCTGTTTTTCAGACAGTTTCATGCTCCTCATATTTTTGACACGTTTTGAAGCTCTTCATATTTTTCACACCTTTCCGTCTCTTCTTGTTTTCAACACCGCTTCTTGCTCCTCCTATTTTTCAGACCGTTTCATGCTCCTCATATTGTTGACACCTTTTGAAGCACTTCATATTTTTCACACCTTTTCAGGCTCTTCATATTTTTGAACACCGCTTCATGTTCCTCCTGTTTTTCACACCTTTTGAAGCTCTTCATATTTTTCACACCTTTTCAGTCTCTTCATGTTGTTCAACTCCACTCATACTCCTCCTCTTTTTGTGACCTTTTCATGCTCCTCATAATTTTGACACCTTTGGAAGCTCTTCATATTTTTCACACCTTTTGAAGCTCTTCATATTTTTCACAGCTTTTCAGGGTCTTCAAGTTTTTCAACATCGTTTCATTCTCCTCCTATTTTTCAGACCGTTTCATGCTCATCTCATTTTTGACACCTTTTGAAGCTCTTCATATTTTTCACACCTTTTGAAGCTCTTCATATTTTACACGTTTTCAGGCTCTTCAAGTTTTTCAACATCGCTTCATGCTCCTCCTATTTTTCAGACCGTTTCATACTCCTCATATTTTTGACACGTTTTGAGGCTCTTCATAATTTTCACACCATTTTAGGCTCTTCATGTTTTTGAACACCGTTTCATGCTCCTCGTATTTTTCACACCTTTTAAAGCTCTTCATATTTTCACAACTTTTCAGGCTCTCATGTTTTTGAACACAGCTTCATGCTCCTCCTATTTTTTATACCGTTTCATGATACTCATGTATTTCACACCTTTTGAAGGTCTTCATATTTTTCACACCTTTTCAGGCTGTACATGTTTTTGAAGACCACTTCATGCTCCTCATCTTTTTCAGACCGTTTCATGCTCCTGATATTTTTCACACCGTTTGAAGCTCTTCATATTATTCACACGTTTTCAGATTCTTCATGTTTTTGATCACCGTATCATGCTCCTCATATTTTTGACACCTTTTGAAGCTCTTCACATTTATCACACCTTTTCAGGCTCTTCATGTTTTTCAACACCGCTTCATGATCCTCCTATTTTTCAAACTTTTGAAGCTCTTCATGTTTTTCACACCTTTCAGGCTCTTCATGTTTTTGAACACAGCTTCATGCTCCTCCTAATTTTCAGACCGTTTCATGCTCCTCATACATTTCACACCTTTTTAAGCTCTTCCTATTTTTCATACCTTTTCACGCTCTTCATGTTTTTGAACACCGTTTTATGCTGCCTCTATTTTTCAGACCGTTTCATGCTCCTCATATATTTTAAACCTTTTGAATCTCTTCATATATTTCACACCTTTTCAGGCTGTTCATGTTTTTCAACAACGCTTCATGATCTTCCTATTATTCAGACCGTTTCATGCTCCTCAAGTATTTCACACCTTTTGAAGCTCTTCATATTTTTCACACCTTTTCAGGCTCTTCATGTTTTTCAACACCACTTAATGCCCCTCCTATTTTTCAGACCGTATCATGCTCATCTTATTTTTACACCTTTTGAAGCTCTTCATATTTTTCACACCTTTTGAAGCTCTTCCTATTTTTCACACCTTTTCAGGCTCTTCAGGGTTTTGAACACCGCTTCATGCTCCTCATATTTTTCACATCTTTTGAAGCTCTTCATATTTTTCACACCTTTTCAGGCTCTTCATGTTTTTCAACACCGCTTCTTGCTCGTCCATTTTTCACACCCTTTCATGCTTCTCATGTATTTCACACCTTTTGAAACTCTTCATATTTTTCACATCTTTTCAGGCTCTTCATGTTTTTGAACAAGGTTTCATGCTCCTCCCATTTTTCAGACCGTTTCATGATACTCATATTTTTGACACGTTTTGAAGCTCTTCATATTTTTCCCATTTTTCAGGCTCTTCATGTTTTTGAACACCGTTTCATGCTCCTCCTATTTTTCAGACCGTTCATGCTCCTCATATTTTGACACATATTGAAGCTCTTCATATTTTTCACATCTTTTCAGGCTCTTCATGTTTTTGAACAAGGTTTCATTCTCCTCCCATTTTTCAGACCGTTTCATGCTCCTCATATTTTTGACACGTTTTGAAGCTCTTCATATTTTTCACACCTTTTCAGGCTCTTCATGTTTTTGAACACCGTTTCATGCTCCTCCTATTTTTCAGACCATTCATGCTCCTCATATTTTGACACCTTTTGAAGCTCTTCATATTTTTCACACCTTTTCAGGCTCTTCATGTTTCTGAACACCGCGTCATGCTCCTCCTATTTTTCATATCGTTTCATGCTTCTCATATTTTTCACACCTTTTGAAGCTCTTCATATTTTTCACACCTTTTCAGGCTCTTCATGTTTTTCAACACCGCTTCATGCTCCTCCTATTTTTCAGACCGTTTCATGCTCATCTCATTTTTGACACCTTTTGAAGCTCTTCATATTCTTCACTCCTTTTGAAGCTCTTCATATTTTTCACACCTTTTGAAGCTCTTCATATTTCTGACACCTTTTCAGACTCTTCATGTTTTTCAACACCGCTTTTTGCTCCTCCTATTTTTCAAACCGTTTCATGCTCCTCATATTTTTGACACGTTTTGAAGTTCTTCATATTTTTCACACCTTTTCAGGCTCTTCATGTTTTTAAACACCGCTTCATGCTGCTCCTGTTTTTCAGACCTTTTCATGCTCCTCATATTTTTCACATCTTTTGAAGTTCTTCATATTTTTCACACCTTTTCAAGCTCTTCATCATTTTCAAAACCGCTTCATGCTCCTCCTATTTTACAGACCGTTTCATTCTCCTCATGTATTTCACACGTAATGAAGCTCTTCCAATTTTGCACAACTTTTCAGTCTCTTCTTGTTTTACAACACCGCATCATGCTCCTCCTATTTTTCAGACTGTTTCATGCTCCTCATATTTTTGACACCTTTTGAAGCTCTTCATATTTTTCACACCTTTTGAAGCTCTTCATGTTTTTCACACCTTTTCAGGCTCTTCATGATTTTCAACACCGCTTCATGCTCCTGCTATTTTTCAGACCGTTTCATGCTCATCTCTTTTTTGACACCTTTAGAATCTGTTCATATTTTTCACACCTTTTAAAGCTCTTCATATTTTTCACATTTTTGAAACTCTTCATATTTTTCTCACCTTTGAAGCTCTTCATGTTTTTCACACCTTTTCAGGCTTCTCATGTTTTTGAACACCGCTTCATGCTCCTCCTATTTTTCACTCCTTTTGAAGCTCTTCATATTTTTCACACCTTTTCAGGCTGTACATGTTTTTGTACACCACTTCATGCTCCTCCTATTTTTCAGACCGTTTCTTGCTCCTCATGTATTTCACACATTTTGAAGCTCTTCATATTTTTCACACCTTTTCTATGTCTTCATGTTTTTGATCACTGTTTCATGCTGCTCCTGTTTTTGAGACCATTTCATGATACTCATATTTTTGACACCTTTTGAAGCTCTTCATATTTTTCACACTTTTTCAGGCTGTTTATAGTTTTCAACACCTCTGCATGATTCTCCTATATTTGAGACCGTTTCATGCTCCTCATATTTTTGACATTTTTTGAAGCTCTTCATATTTTTCACACCTTTTGAAGCTCTTCCTATTTTTCACAGGTTTTCAGGCTCTTCATGTTTTTCAACACCGCTTCATGCTCCTCCTATTTTTCCGACCGTTTCATGCTCATCTCATTTTTGACACCTTTTGAAGGTCTTCATATTTTTCACACCTTTTGAAGCTCTTCATATTTTTCACACATTTTCAGGCTCTTCATGTTTTTTAACACCGCTTCATGCTCCTCATATTTTGCAGACCGTTTCATGCTCCTCATATTTTTGACATCTTTTGAAGCTCTTCACATTTTTCACACATTTTCAGGCTCTTCATGTTTTTCAACACCGCTTGATGATCCTCCTATATTTCAGACCTTTTCATGCTCCTCATATTTTTGACACCTTTTGAAGCTCTTCATATTTTTTACACCTTTTCAGACTCTTCATGTTTTTCAACACCGCTTCATACTGCTCCTATTTTTCAGACCGTTTCATGCTCATCTCTTTTTTGACAACTTTTGAAGCTCTTCATATTTTCATACCTTTTGAAGCTCTTCATATTTTTCACACATTTTCAGGCTCTTCATGTTTTTCAACACCGCTTCATGCTCCTCCTGTTTTTCAGACAGTTTCATGCTCCTCATATTTTTGACACATTTTGAAGCTCTTCATATTTTTCACACCTTTTCCGTCTCTTCTTGTTTTTCAACACCGCTTCTTGCTCCTCCTATTTTTCAGACCGTTTCATGCTCCTCATATTGTTGACACCTTTTGAAGCACTTCATATTTTTCACACCTTTTCAGGCTCTTCATATTTTTGAACACCGCTTCATGTTCCTCCTGTTTTTCACACCTTTTGAAGCTCTTCATATTTTTCACACCTTTTCAGGCTCTTCAGGTTTTTGAACACCTCTTCATGCTCGTCCTATTTTTCAGACCATTTCAAGCTCCTCATATTTTTGAAACCTTTTGAAGCTCTTCATATTTTTCACACCTTTTCAGGCTTTTCATGTATTTGAACATCGCTTCATGCTCCTCACATTTCTCACACCTTTTGAAGCTCTTCATATTTTTCTCACCTTTTCAGGCTCCTCATGTTTTTGAACACCGCTTCATGCTCCTCATATTTTTCAGACCGTTTCATGATCCTCATGTATTTCACACCTTTTGAACCTCTTCATATTTTTCACACCTTTTCAATGTCTTCATGTTTTTGAACACTGTTTCATGCTGCTCCTGTTTTTCAGACCATTTCATGATACTCATATTTTTGACACCTTTTGAAGCTCTTCATATTTTTCACACTTTTTCAGGCTGTTTATAGTTTTCAACACCGCTGCATGATTCTCCTATATTTGAGACCATTTCATGCTCCTCATATTTTTGACATTTTTTGAAGCTCTTCATATTTTTCACACCTTTTGAAGCTCTTCCTATTTTTCACAGCTTTTCAGGCTCTTCATGTTTTTCAACACCTCTTCATGCTCCTCATATTTTTCAGACCGTTTCATGCTCCTCATATTTTTGATATCTTTTGAAGCTCTTCATATTTTTGACACCTTTTGAAGGTCTTCATATTTTTCACACCTTTTGAAGCTCTTCATATTTTTCACTTCTTTTCAGGCTCTTCATGTTTTTTAACACCGCTTCATGTTCCTCATATTTTTCAGACCGTTTCATGCTCCTCATATTTTGACATCTTTTGAAGCTCTTCACGTTTATCACACATTTTCAGGCTCTTCATGTTTTTCAACACCGCTTGATGATCCTCCTATATTTCAGACCGTTTCATGCTCCTCATATTTTTGACACGTTTTGAAGCTCTTCATATTTTTCACACCTTTTCCGTCTCTTCTTGTTTTTCAACACCGCTTCTTGCTCCTCCTATTTTTCAGACCGTTTCATGCTCCTCATATTGTTGACACCTTTTGAAGCACTTCATATTTTTCACACCTTTTCTGGCTCTTCATATTTTTGAACACCGCTTCATGTTCCTCCTGTTTTTCATACCTTTTGAAGCTCTTCATATTTTTCACACCTTTTCAGGCTCTTCAGGTTTTTGAACACCTCTTCATGCTCCTCCTATTTTTCAGACTGTTTCATGCTCCTCATGTATTTCACACCTTTTGAAGCTGTTCGTATTTTTCACACCTTTTCAGGCTCTCCATGTTTCTGAACACCACTTCCTGCTCCTCCTATTTTTGAGGCCGTTTCATGCTCATCTCATTTTTGACACCTTCTGAAGCTCTTCATTTATTTCACACCTTTTGAGCTCTTCATATTCTTCACACGTTTTCAGGCTCTTCATGTATTTCAATAACGCTTCTTACTCCTCCTATTTTTCAGACCGTTTCATGCTCCTCATATTTTTGACATCTTTTGAAGCTCTTCACATATTTCACACATTTTCAGGCTTTTCATGTTTCTGAACACCGCTTCATCCTCCTCCTGTTTTTCACACCTTTTGAAGCTCTTCATATTTTTCACAGCTTTTCAGGCTGAACATGTTTTTGAACACGACTTCATGCTCCTCATCTTTTTCAGTCTGTTTCATGCTCCTCATATTTTTCACACCGTTTGAAGCTCTTCATATTTTTCACACGTTTTCAGGCTCTTCATGTTTTTGATCACCGTTTCATGCTACTCCTATTTTTCAGACCGTTTCATGCTCCTCATATTTTTGACCATTTTATAAGCTCTTCATATTTTTCACACTTTTTTAGGCTCTTCATGTTTTTTAACACCGCTTCATGCTCCTCCTATTTTTCAAACTTTTTGAAGCTCTTCATGTTTTCCACACCTTATCAGCCTCTTCATGTTTTTGAACACCTCTTCATGCTACTCCTATTTTTCAGACCTTTTCATGCTCCTCATATTTTTCACACCTTTTGAAGCTCTTCCTATTTTTCACAGCTTTTCAGGCTCTTCATGTTTTTCAACACCGCTTCATGCTCCTCATATTTTTCAGACCGTTTCATGCTCCTCATATTTTTGACATCTTTTGAAGCTCTTCATATTTTTGACACCTTTTGAAGGACTTCATATTTTTCACACCTTTTGAAGCTCTTCACATTTTTCACTTCTTTTCAGGCTCTTCATGTTTTTTAACACCGCTTCATGCTCCTCATATTTTTCAGACCGTTTCATGCTCCTCATATTTTTGACATCTTTTGAAGCTCTTCACGTTTTTCACACATTTTCAGGCTCGTCATGTTTTTCAACACCGCTTCATGCTGCTCCTATTTTTCAGACCGTTTCATGCTCATCTCTTTTTTGACAACTTTTGAAGCTCTTCATATTTTCATACTTTTTGAAGCTCTTCATATTTTTCACACGTTTTCAGGCTCTTCATGTTTTTCAACACCGCTTCATGCTCCTCCTATTTTTCAGACCGTTTCATGCTCCTCATATTTTTGACACCTTTTGAAGCTCTTCATATTTTTCACACCTTTTCAGACTCTTCATGTTTTTCAACACCGCTTCATGCTGCTCCTATTTTTCAGACCGTTTCATGCTCATCTCTTTTTTGACAACTTTTGAAGCTCTTCATATTTTCATACCTTTTGAAGCTCTTCAGATTTTTCACACGTTTTCAGGCTCTTCATGTTTTTCAACACCGCTTCATGCTCCTCCTATTTTTCAGACCGTTTCATGCTCCTCATATTTTTGACACGTTTTGAAGCTCTTCATATTTTTCACACCTTTTCCGTCTCTTCTTGTTTTTCAACACCGCTTCTTGCTCCTCCTATTTTTCAGACCGTTTCATGCTCCTCATATTGTTGACACCTTTTGAAGCACTTCATATTTTTCACACCTTTTCAGGCTCTTCATATTTTTGAACACCGCTTCATGTTCCTCCTGTTTTTCACACCTTTTGAAGCTCTTCATATTTTTCACACCTTTTCAGGCTCTTCAGGTTTTTGAACACCTCTTCATGCTCCTCCTGTTTTTCAGACCGTTTCATGCTCCTCATGTATTTCACACCTTTTGAAGCTGTTCATATTTTTCACACCTTTTCAGGCTCTCCATGTTTCTGAACTCCACTTCCTGCTCCTCCTATTTTTGAGGCCGTTTCATGCTCATCTCATTTTTGACACCTTCTGAAGCTCTTCATTTTTTTCACACCTTTTGAGCTCTTCATATTCTTCACACGTTTTCAGGCTCTTCATGTATTTCAATAACGCTTCTTACTCCTCCTATTTGTCAGACCGTTTCATGCTCTTCATATTTTTGACATCTTTTGAAGCTCTTCACATATTTCACACATTTTCAGGCTTTTCATGTTTCTGAAAACCGCTTCATCCTCCTCCTATTTTTCACACCTTTTGAAGCTCTTCATATTTTTCACAGCTTTTCAGGCTGCACATGTTTTTGAACACGACTTCATGCTCCTCATCTTTTTCAGTCTGTTTCATGCTCCTCATATTTTTCACACCGTTGGAAGCTCTTCATACTTTTCACACGTTTTCAGGCTCTTCATGTTTTTGATCACCGTTTCATGCTCCTCCTATTTTTCAGACCGTTTCATGCTCCTCATATTTTTGACCATTTTATAAGCTCTTCATATTTTTCACACTTTTTTAGGCTCTTCATGTTTTTTAACACCGCTTCATGCTCCTCCTATTTTTCAAACTTTTTGAAGCTCTTCATGTTTTTCACACCTTATCAGCCTCTTCATGTTTTTGAACACCTCTTCATGCTACTCCTATTTTTCAGACCTTTTCATGCTCCTCATGTATTTCACACGTTTTGAAGCTCTTCATATTTTTCACACCTTTTCAGACTCTTCATGTTTTTGAACACTGCTTCATGCTCCTCCTATTTTTCAGACCGTTTCAAGCTCCTCATATTTATGACACCTTTTGAAGCTCTTCATATTTTTCACACCTTTTCAGTCTCTTCATGTTTTTCAACTCCACTCATGCTCCTCCTCTTTTTCTGACCTTTTAATGCTCCTCATATTTTTGACACCTTTGGAAGCTCTTCATATTTTTCACACCTTTTGAAGCTCTTCATATTTTTCACAGCTTTTCAGGGTCTTCAAGTTTTTCAACATCGTTTCATTCTCCTCCTATTTTTCAGACCGTTTCATGCTCATCTCATTTTTGACACCTTTTGAAGCTCTTCATATTTTTCACACCTTTTGAAGCTCTTCATATTTTACACGTTTTCAGGCTCTTCAAGTTTTTCAACATCGCTTCATGCTCCTCCTATTTTTCAGACCGTTTCATACTCCTCATATTTTTGACACGTTTTGAGGCTCTTCATAATTTTCACACCATTTTAGGCTCTTCATGTTTTTGAACACCGTTTAATGCTCCTCGTATTTTTCACACCTTTTAAAGCTCTTCATATTTTCACACCTTTTCAGGCTCTCATGTTTTTGAACACAGCTTCATGCTCCTCCTATTTTTTATACCGTTTCATGATACTCATGTATTTCACACCTTTTGAAGGTCTTCATATTTTTCACACCTTTTCAGGCTGTACATGTTTTTGAAGACCACTTCATGCTCCTCATCTTTTTCAGACCGTTTCATGCTCCTGATATTTTTCACACCGTTTGAAGCTCTTCATATTATTCACACGTTTTCAGATTCTTCATGTTTTTGATCACCGTTTCATGCTCCTCATATTTTTGACACCTTTTGAAGCTCTTCACATTTATCACACCTTTTCAGGCTCTTCATGTTTTTCAACACCGCTTCATGATCCTCCTATATTTCAGAGCGTTTCATGCTCCTCATAATTTTGACAATTTTATCAGCTCTTCATATTTTTCACACTTTTTCAGGCTCTTCATGTTTTTGAACACCGCTTCATGCTCCTCCTATTTTTCAAACTTTTGAAGCTCTTCATGTTTTTCACACCTTTTCAGGCTCTTCATGTTTTTGAACACAGCTTCATGCTCCTCCTAATTTTCAGACCGTTTCATGCTCCTCATTCATTTCACACCTTTTTAAGCTCTTCCTATTTTTCACACCTTTTCACGCTCTTCATGTTTTTGAATACCGTTTTATGCTGCCTCTATTTTTCAGACCGTTTCATGCTCCTCATATATTTTAAACCTTTTGAATCTCTTCATATATTTCACACCTTTTCAGGCTGTTCATGTTTTTCAACAACGCTTCATGATCTTCCTATTATTCAGACCGTTTCATGCTCCTCAAGTATTTCACACATTTTGAAGCTCTTCATATTTTTCACACCTTTTCAGGCTCTTCATGTTTTTCAACACCACTTAATGCCCCTCCTATTTTTCAGACCGTATCATGCTCATCTTATTTTTACACCTTTTGAAGCTCTTCATATTTTTCACACCTTTTGAAGCTCTTCCTATTTTTCACACCTTTTCAGGCTCTTCAGGGTTTTGAACACCGCTTCATGCTCCTCATATTTTTCACACCTTTTGAAGCTCTTCATATTTTTCACACCTTTTCAGGCTCTTCATGTTTTTCAACACCGCTTCTTGCTCCTCCATTTTTCACACCCTTTCATGCTTCTCATGTATTTCACACCTTTTGAAACTCTTCATATTTTTCACATCTTTTCAGGCTCTTCATGTTTTTGAACAAGGTTTCATGCTCCTCCCATTTTTCAGACCGTTTCATGATACTCATATTTTTGACACGTTTTGAAGCTCTTCATATTTTTCCCATTTTTCAGGCTCTTCATGTTTTTGAACACCGTTTCATGCTCCTCCTATTTTTCAGACCGTTCATGCTCCTCATATTTTGACACATTTTGAAGCTCTTCATATTTTTCACATCTTTTCAGGCTCTTCATGTTTTTGAACAAGGTTTCATTCTCCTCCCATTTTTCAGACCGTTTCATGCTCCTCATATTTTTGACACGTTTTGAAGCTCTTCATATTTTTCACACCTTTTCAGGCTCTTCATGTTTTTGAACACCGTTTCATGCTCCTCCTATTTTTCAGACCGTTCATGCTCCTCATATTTTGACACCTTTTGAAGCTCTTCATATTTTTCACACCTTTTCAGGCTCTTCATGTTTCTGAACACCGCGTCATGCTCCTCCTATTTTTCATATCATTTCATGCTTCTCATATTTTTCACACCTTTTGAGGCTCTTCATATTTTTCACACCTTTTCAGGCTCTTCATGTTTTTCAACACCGCTTCATGCTCCTCCTATTTTTCAGACCGTTTCATGCTCATCTCATTTTTGACACCTTTTGAAGCTCTTCATATTCTTCACTCCTTTTGAAGCTCTTCATATTTTTCACACCTTTTGAAGCTCTTCATATTTCTCACACCTTTTCAGACTCTTCATGTTTTTAAACACCGCTTCATGCTGCTCCTGTTTTTCAGACCTTTTCATGCTCCTCATATTTTTCACATCTTTTGAAGTTCTTCTTATTTTTCACACCTTTTCAAGCTCTTCATCATTTTCAAAACCGCTTCATGCTCCTCCTATTTTACAGACCGTTTTATTCTCCTCATGTATTTCACACGTAATGAAGCTCTTCCAATTTTGCACAACTTTTCAGTCTCTTCTTGTTTTACAACACCGCATCATGCTCCTCCTATTTTTCAGACTGTTTCATGCTCCTCATATTTTTGACACCTTTTGAAGCTCTTCATATTTTTCACACCTTTTGAAGCTCTTCATGTTTTCCACACCTTTTCAGGCTCTTCATGATTTTCAACACCGCTTCATGCTCCTGCTATTTTTCAGACCGTTTCATGCTCATCTCTTTTTTGACACCTTTAGAAGCTGTTCATATTTTTCACACCTTTTAAAGCTCTTCATATTTTTCACATTTTTGAAGCTCTTCATGTTTTTCACACCTTTTCAGGCTTCTCATGTTTTTGAACACCGCTTCATGCTCCTCCTATTTTTCACTCCTTTTGAAGCTCTTCATATTTTTCACACCTTTTCAGGCTGTACATGTTTTTGAACACCACTTCATGCTCCTCCTATTTTTCAGACCGTTTCTTGCTCCTCATGTATTTCACACATTTTGAAGCTCTTCATATTTTTCACACCTTTTCAATGTCTTCATGTTTTTGAACACTGTTTCATGCTGCTCCTGTTTTTCAGACCATTTCATGATACTCATATTTTTGACACCTTTTGAAGCTCTTCATATTTTTCACACTTTTTCAGGCTGTTTATAGTTTTCAACATCGCTGCATGATTCTCCTATATTTGAGAACATTTCATGCTCCTCATATTTTTGACATTTTTTGAAGCTCTTCATATTTTTCACACCTTTTGAAGCTCTTCCTATTTTTCACAGGTTTTCAGGCTCTTCATGTTTTTCAACACCGCTTCATGCTCCTCCTATTTTTCCGACCGTTTCATGCTCATCTCATTTTTGACACCTTTTGAAGGTCTTCATATTTTTCACACCTTTTGAAGCTCTTCATATTTTTCACTTCTTTTCAGGCTCTTCATGTTTTTTAACACCGCTTCATGCTCCTCATATTTTTCAGACCGTTTCATGCTCCTCATATTTTTGACATCTTTTGAAGCTCTTCATATTTTTCACACATTTTCAGGCTCTTCATGTTTTTCAACACCGCTTCATGCTCCTCCTGTTTTTCAGACAGTTTCATGCTCCTCATATTTTTGACACGTTTTGAAGCTCTTCATATTTTTCACACCTTTTCCGTCTCTTCTTGTTTTTCAACACCGCTTCTTGCTCCTCCTATTTTTCAGACCGTTTCATGCTCCTCATATTGTTGACACCTTTTAAAGCACTTCATATTTTTCAGACCTTTTCAGGCTCTTCATATTTTTGAACACCGCTTCATGTTCCTCCTGTTTTTCACACCTTTTGAAGCTCTTCATATTTTTCACACCTTTTCAGGCTCTTCAGGTTTTTCAACACCGGTTCATGCTCCTCCTATTTTTCAGACCGTTTCATTCTCCTCATATATTTCACACCTTTTGAAGCTGTTCATATTTTTCACACCTTTTCAAGCTCTCCATGTTTCTGAACACCACTTCCTGCTCCTCCTATTTTTGAGGCCGTTTCATGCTCATCTCATTTTTGACACCTTCTGAAGCTCTTCATATATTTCACACCTTTTGAGCTCTTCATATTCTTCACACGTTTTCAGGCTCTTCATGTATTTCAATAACGCTTCTTACTCCTCCTATTTTTCAGACCGTTTCATTCTCCTCATATTTTTGACATCTTTTGAAGCTCTTCAAATTTTTCACACATTTTCAGGCTTTTCATGTTTCTGAACACCGCTTCATCCTCCTCCTATTTTTCACACCTTTTGAAGCTCTTCATATTTTTCACAGCTTTTCAGGCTGAACATGTTTTTGAACACGACTTCATGCTCCTCATCTTTTTCAGTCTGTTTCATGCTCCTCATATTTTTCACACCGTTGGAAGCTCTTCATATTTTTCACACGTTTTCAGGCTCTTCATGTTTTTGATCACCGTTTCATGCTCCTCCTATTTTTCAGACCGTTTCATGCTCCTCATATTTTTGACCATTTTATAAGCTCTTCATAATTTTCACACTTTTTTAGGCTCTTCATGTTTTTTAACACCGCTTCATGCTCCTCCTATTTTTCAAACTTTTTGAAGCTCTTCATGTTTTTCACACCTTATCAGACACTTCATGTTTTTAAACACCTCTTCATGCTACTCCTATTTTTCAAACCTTTTCATGCTCCTCATGTATTTCACACGTTTTGAAGCTCTTCATATTTTTCACACCTTTTCAGACTCTTCATGTTTTTGAACACTGCTTCATGCTCCTCCTATTTTTCAGACCGTTTCAAGCTCCTCATATTTTTGACACCTTTTGAAGCTCTTCATATTTTTCACACCTTTTCAGTCTCTTCATGTTTTTCAACTCCACTCATGCTCCTCCTCTTTTTGTGACCTTTTCATGCTCCTCATATTTTTGACACCTTTTGAAGCTCTTCATATTTTTCACACCTTTTGATGCTCTTCATATTTTTCACAGCTTTTCAGGGTCTTCAAGTTTTTCAACACCGTTTCATTCTCCTCCTATTTTTCAGACCGTTTCATGCTCATCTCATTTTTGACAACTTTTGAAGCTCTTCATATTTTTCACACCTTTTCAGGCTGTACATGTTTTTGAAGACCACTTCATGCTCCTCATCTTTTTCAGACCGTTTCATGCTCCTGATATATTTCACACCGTTTGAAGCTCTTCATATTTTTCACACGTTTTCAGATTCTTCATGTTTTTGATCAGCGTTTCATGCTCCTCCTATTTTTCAGACCGTTTCATGCTCCTCATATTTTTGACACCTTTTGAAGCTCCTCACATTTATCACACCTTTTCAGGCTCTTCATGTTTTTCAACACCGGATCATGATCCTTCTATGTTTCAGAGCGTTTCATGCTCCTCATATTTTTGACACCTTTTGAAGCTCTTCACATTTTTCACACCTTTTCCGGCTCTTCATGTTTTTCAACTCCGCTTCATGCTCCTCCTATTTTTCAGATCGTTTCAGGCTCCGCATATTTTTGACTCCTTTTGAAGCTCTTCATATTTTTCACACATTTTCAGGCCCTTCATGTTTTTGAACACCGCTTCATGCTCCTCCTATTTTTCAGACGGTTTCAGGCTGCTCGTATTTTTCAGACCGTTTCATGCTCCTCATATTTTTGACAATATTATAAGCTCTTCATATTTTTCACACTTTTTCAGGCTCTTCATGTTTTTGAGCACCGCTTCATGCTCCTCCTATTTTTCAAACCTTTTGAAGCTCTTCATTTTTTTCACACTTTTTCAGGCTGTTTAAAGTTTTCAACACCGCTGCATGATTCTCCTATATTTGAGACCATTTCATGCTCCTCATATTTTTGACATTTTTTGAAGCTCTTCATATTTTTCACACCTTTTGAAGCTCTTCCTATTTTTCACAGGTTTTCAGGCTCTTCATGTTTTACAACACCGCTTCTTGCTCCTCCTATTTTTCCGACCGTTTCATGCTCATCTCTTTTTTGACACCTTTTGAAGGTCTTCATATTTTTCACACCTTTTGAAGCACTTCATATTTTGCACTTCTTTTCAGGCTCTTCATGTTTTTTAACACCGCTTCATGCTCCTCATATTTTTCAGACCGTTTCATGCTCCTCATATTTTTGACATCTTTTGAAGCTCTTCACGTTTTTCACACATTTTCAGGCTCTACATGTTTTTCAACACCGCTTGATGATCTTCCTATATTTCAGACCGTTTCATGCTCCTCATATTTTTGACACCTTTTGAAGCTCTTCATATTTTTCACACCTTTTCAGACTCTTCATGTTTTTCAACACCGCTTCATGATCCTCCTATTTTTCAGACCGTTTCATGCTCCTCATATTTTTGACACCTTTTGAAGCTCTTCATATTTTTCACACCTTTTCAGACTCTTCATGTTTTTCAACACCGCTTCATGCTGCTCCTATTTTTCAGACCGTTACATGCTCATCTCTTTTTTGACAACTTTTGAAGCTCTTCATATTTTCATACCTTTTGAAGCTCTTCATATTTTTCACACTTTTTCAGGCTCTTCATGTATTTGAACACCGCTTCATGCTCCTCACATTTCTCACACCTTTTGAAGCTCTTCATATTTTTCTCACCTTTTCAGGCTCCTCATGTTTTTGAACACCGCTTCATGCTCCTCCTATTTTTCAAACTTTTTGAAGCTCTTCATGTTTTTCACACCTTATCAGCCTCTTCATGTTTTTGAACACCTCTTCATGCTACTCCTATTTTTCAGACCCTTTCATGCTCCTCATGTATTTCACACATTTTGAAGCTCTTCATATTTTTCACACCTTTTGAATCTCTTCATATTTTTCACAGCTTTTCAGGCTCTTCAATTTTTCAACACCGTTTCATTCTTCTCCTATTTTTCAGACCGTTTCATGCTCATCTCATTTTTGACACCTTTTGAAGCTCTTCATATTTTTCACATCTTTTGAA
Source organism: Dama dama (assembly GCF_033118175.1). Taxonomy (NCBI): domain Eukaryota; kingdom Metazoa; phylum Chordata; class Mammalia; order Artiodactyla; family Cervidae; genus Dama; species Dama dama. Next base: position 1,657,764 of record NW_026870988.1, on the reverse strand, counting down.
GCTCTTCATATTTTACACACCTTTTCAGGCTGTACATGTTTTTGAAGACCACTTCATGCTCCTCATCTTTTTCAGACCGTTTCATGCTCCTGATATTTTTCACACCGTTTGAAGCTCTTCATATTTTTCACACGTTTTCAGACTCTTCATGTTTTTGATCACCGTTTCATGCTCCTCCTATTTTTCAGACCGTTTCATGCTCCTCATATTTTTGACACCTTTTGAAGCTCTTCACATTTATCACACCTTTTCAGGCTCTTCATGTTTTTCAACACCGCTTCATGATCCTCTTATATTTCAGACCGTTTCATGCTCCTCATATTTTTGACACCTTTTGAAGCTCTTCACATTTTTCACACCTTTTCCGGCTCTTCATGTTTTTCAACACCACTTCATGCTCCTCCTATTTTTCAGATCGTTTCAGGCTTCGCATATTTTTGACTCCTTTTGAAGCTCTTCATATTTTTCACACGTTTTCAGGCCCTTCATGTTTTTGAACACCGCTTCATGCTCCTCCTATTTTTCAGACGTTTTCAGGCTGCTCGTATTTTCACACCGTTTCATGCTCCTCATATTTTTGACAATTTTATAAGCTATTCATATTTTTCACACATTTTCAGGCTCTTCATGTTTTTGAACACCGCTTCCTGCTCCTCCTATTTTTCAAACCTTTTGAAGCTCTTAATGTTTTTCACGCCTTAACATCCTCTTCATGTTTTTGAACATCTCTCCATGCTCCTCATATTTTTGACAATTTTATAAGCTCTTCATATTTATCACACTTTTTCAGGCTCTTCATGTTTTTGAACACCGCTTCATCCTCCTCCTATTTTTCAAACCTTTTGAAGCTCTTCATATTTTTCACACTTTTTCAGGCTCTTCATGTTTTGAACACCGCTTCATGCTCCTCCTATTTTTCAGACCGTTTCATGCTCCTCAGGTATTTCATACCTTTTCAAGCTCTTCATATTTTTCACACCTTTTCAGGCTCTTCACGTTTCTGAACAACACTTCATGCTCCTGCTACTTTTCAGACTGTTTCATGCTCATCTCATTTTTGACACCTTTTCAGGGTCCTCATATTTTTCAAAGTTTTGAAGATCTTCATATTTTTCACACTTTTTCAGGCTCTTCATGTTTTGAACACTGCTTCATGCTCCTCCTATTTTTCAGACCGTTTCATTCTCCTCATGTTTTTCACACCTTTTGAAGCTCTTCATAATTTTCACACCTTTTCATTCTCTTCATGTTTTTGAACACCATTTCATGCTCCTCCTATTTTTCAGACCTTTTCATGCTCCTCATGTATTTCACACGTTTTGAAGCTCTTCATATTTTTCACACCTTTTCAGGCTCTTCATGTTTTTGAACAATGCTTCATGCTCCTCCTATTTTTCAGACAGTTTCAAGCTCCTCATATTTTTGACACCTTTTGAAGCTCTTCATATTTTTCACACCTTTTTAGGCTCTCCATGTTTCTGAACACCACTTCATGCTCCTCCTATTTTTCAGACCGTATCATGCTTCTCATATTTTTCACACCTTTTGGAGCTCTTCATATATTTCACATCTTTTCAGGCTCTTCATGTGTTTCAACACCACTTCATGCTCCTCCTATTTTTCAGAGAGATTCATGCTCCACATATATTTCACACCTTTTGAAGCTCTTCATATTTTTCACACCTTTTCAGGCTCTTCATTTTTTTCCACACCACTTCATGCTTCTCCTATTTTTCAGACTGTTTCATGCTCCTCTTGTATTTCAAACCTTTGAAGCTTTTCATATTTTTCACACATTTTCAGGCTCTTCATGTTTTTGAACACCATTTCATGCTCCTCCTATTTTTCAGACCGTTTCATGCTTTTCATATTTTTGACATCTTTTGAAGCTCTTCATATTTTTCACACCTTTTGAAGCTCCTCATATATTTCACACCTTTTGAAGCTCTTCATATTTTTCACACATTTTCAGGCTCTTCATGTTTTTGAACACCACTTCATGCTCCTCCTATTTTTCAGAGAGTTTCATACTCCTCATGTATTTCACACCTTTTGAAGCTCTTCATATTTTTCACACATTTTCAGGCTCTTCATGTTTTTCAACACCGCTTCATGCTCCTCCTATTTTTCAGATCGTTTCAGGCTTCGCATATTTTTGACTCCTTTTGAAGCTCTTCATATTTTTCACACGTTTTCAGGCCCTTCATGTTTTTGAACACCGCTTCATGCTCCTCCTATTTTTCAGACGTTTTCAGGCTGCTCGTATTTTCACACCGTTTCATGCTCCTCATATTTTTGACAATTTTATAAGCTATTCATATTTTTCACACATTTTCAGGCTCTTCATGTTTTTGAACACCGCTTCATGCTCCTCCTATTTTTCAAACCTATTGAAGCTCTTAATGTTTTTCACGCCTTATCATCCTCTTCATGTTTTTGAACATCTCTCCATGCTCCTCATATTTTTGACAATTTTATAAGCTCTTCATATTTTTCACACTTTTTCAGGCTCTTCATGTTTTTGAACACCGCTTCATCCTCCTCCTATTTTTCAAACCTTTTGAAGCTCTTCATATTTTTCACACTTTTTCAGGCTCTTCATGTTTTGAACACCGCTTCATGCTCCTCCTATTTTTCAGACCGTTTCATGCTCCTCAGGTATTTCATACCTTTTCAAGCTCTTCATATTTTTCACACCTTTTCAGGCTCTTCACGTTTCTGAACAACACTTCATGCTCCTGCTACTTTTCAGACTGTTTCATGCTCATCTCATTTTTGACACCTTTTCAGGGTCTTCATATTTTTCAAAGTTTTGAAGATCTTCATATTTTTCACACTTTTTCAGGCTCTTCATGTTTTGAACACTGCTTCATGCTCCTCCTATTTTTCAGACCGTTTCATTCTCCTCATGTTTTTCACACCTTTTGAAGCTCTTCATAATTTTCACACCTTTTCATGCTCTTCATGTTTTTGAACACCATTTCATGCTCCTCCTATTTTTCAGACCTTTTCATGCTCCTCATGTATTTCACACGTTTTGAAGCTCTTCATATTTTTCACACCTTTTCAGGCTCTTCATGTTTTTGAACAATGCTTCATGCTCCTCCTATTTTTCAGACAGTTTCAAGCTCCTCATATTTTTGACACCTTTTTAAGCTCTTCATATTTTTCACACCTTTTTAGGCTCTCCATGTTTCTGAACACCACTTCATGCTCCTCCTATTTTTCAGACCGTATCATGCTTCTCATATTTTTCACACCTTTTGGAGCTCTTCATATATTTCACATCTTTTCAGGCTCTTCATGTTTTTCAACACCACTTCATGCTCCTCCAATTTTTCAGAGAGATTCATGCTCCACATATATTTCACACCTTTTGAAGCTCTTCATATTTTTCACACCTTTTCAGGCTTTTCATTTTTTTCCACACCACTTCATGCTTCTCTTATTTTTCAGACTGTTTCATGCTCCTCATGTATTTCAAACCTTTGAAGCTTTTCATATTTTTCACACATTTTCAGGCTCTTCATGTTTTTGAACACCATTTCATGCTCCTCCTATTTTTCAGACCGTTTCATGCTTTTCATATTTTTGACATCTTTTGAAGCTCTTCATATTTTTCACACCTTTTGAAGCTCCTCATATATTTCACACCTTTTGAAGCTCTTCATATTTTTCACACATTTTCAGGCTCTTCATGTTTTTGAACACCACTTCATGCTCCTCCTATTTTTCAGAGAGTTTCATGCTCCTCATGTATTTCACACCTTTTGAAGCTCTTCATATTTTTCACACATTTTCAGGCTCTTCATGTTTTTCAACACCGCTTCATGCTCCTCCTATTTTTCAGATCGTTTCAGGCTTCGCATATTTTTGACTCCTTTTGAAGCTCTTCATATTTTTCACACGTTTTCAGGCCCTTCATGTTTTTGAACACCGCTTCATGCTCCTCCTATTTTTCAGACGTTTTCAGGCTGCTCGTATTTTCACACCGTTTCATGCTCCTCATATTTTTGACAATTTTATAAGCTATTCATATTTTTCACACATTTTCAGGCTCTTCATGTTTTTGAACACCGCTTCATGCTCCTCCTATTTTTCAAACCTATTGAAGCTCTTAATGTTTTTCACGCCTTATCATCCTCTTCATGTTTTTGAACATCTCTCCATGCTCCTCATATTTTTGACAATTTTATAAGCTCTTCATATTTTTCACACTTTTTCAGGCTCTTCATGTTTTTGAACACCGCTTCATCCTCCTCCTATTTTTCAAACCTTTTGAAGCTCTTCATATTTTTCACACTTTTTCAGGCTCTTCATGTTTTGAACACCGCTTCATGCTCCTCCTATTTTTCAGACCGTTTCATGCTCCTCAGGTATTTCATACCTTTTCAAGCTCTTCATATTTTTCACACCTTTTCAGGCTCTTCACGTTTCTGAACAACACTTCATGCTCCTGCTACTTTTCAGACTGTTTCATGCTCATCTCATTTTTGACACCTTTTCAGGGTCTTCATATTTTTCAAAGTTTTGAAGATCTTCATATTTTTCACACTTTTTCAGGCTCTTCATGTTTTGAACACTGCTTCATGCTCCTCCTATTTTTCAGACCGTTTCATTCTCCTCATGTTTTTCACACCTTTTGAAGCTCTTCATAATTTTCACACCTTTTCATGCTCTTCATGTTTTTGAACACCATTTCATGCTCCTCCTATTTTTCAGACCTTTTCATGCTCCTCATGTATTTCACACGTTTTGAAGCTCTTCATATTTTTCACACCTTTTCAGGCTCTTCATGTTTTTGAACAATGCTTCATGCTCCTCCTATTTTTCAGACAGTTTCAAGCTCCTCATATTTTTGACACCTTTTTAAGCTCTTCATATTTTTCACACCTTTTTAGGCTCTCCATGTTTCTGAACACCACTTCATGCTCCTCCTATTTTTCAGACCGTATCATGCTTCTCATATTTTTCACACCTTTTGGAGCTCTTCATATATTTCACATCTTTTCAGGCTCTTCATGTTTTTCAACACCACTTCATGCTCCTCCAATTTTTCAGAGAGATTCATGCTCCACATATATTTCACACCTTTTGAAGCTCTTCATATTTTTCACACCTTTTCAGGCTTTTCATTTTTTTCCACACCACTTCATGCTTCTCTTATTTTTCAGACTGTTTCATGCTCCTCATGTATTTCAAACCTTTGAAGCTTTTCATATTTTTCACACATTTTCAGGCTCTTCATGTTTTTGAACACCATTTCATGCTCCTCCTATTTTTCAGACCGTTTCAGGCTTTTCATATTTTTGACATCTTTTGAAGCTCTTCATATTTTTCACACCTTTTGAAGCTCCTCATATATTTCACACCTTTTGAAGCTCTTCATATTTTTCACACATTTTCAGGCTCTTCATGTTTTTGAACACCACTTCATGCTCCTCCTATTTTTCAGAGAGTTTCATGCTCCTCATGTATTTCACACGTTTTGAAGCTATTCATATTTTTCACACATTTTCAGGCTCTTCATGTTTTTCAACACCGCTTCATGCTCCTCCTATTTTTCAGATCGTTTCAGGCTTCGCATATTTTTGACTCCTTTTGAAGCTCTTCATATTTTTCACACGTTTTCAGGCCCTTCATGTTTTTGAACACCGCTTCATGCTCCTCCTATTTTTCAGACGTTTTCAGGCTGCTCGTATTTCACACCGTTTCATGCTCCTCATATTTTTGACAATTTAATAGCTATTCATATTTTTCACACATTTTCAGGCTCTTCATGTTTTTGAACACCGCTTCATGCTCCTCCTATTTTTCAAACCTATTGAAGCTCTTAATGTTTTTCACGCCTTATCATCCTCTTCATGTTTTTGAACATCTCTCCATGCTCCTCATATTTTTGACAATTTTATAAGCTCTTCATATTTATCACACTTTTTCAGGCTCTTCATGTTTTTGAACACCGCTTCATCCTCCTCCTATTTTTCAAACCTTTTGAAGCTCTTCATATTTTTCTCACTTTTTCAGGCTCTTCATGTTTTGAACAACGCTTCATGCTCCTCCTATTTTTCAGACCGTTTCATGCTCCTCAGGTATTTCATACCTTTTCAAGCTCTTCATATTTTTCACACCTTTTCAGGCTCTTCACGTTTCTGAACAACACTTCATGCTCCTCCTACTTTTCAGACTGTTTCATGCTCATCTCATTTTTGACACCTTTTCAGGGTCTTCATATTTTTCAAAGTTTTGAAGATCTTCATATTTTTCACACTTTTTCAGGCTCTTCATGTTTGAACACTGCTTCATGCTCCTCCTATTTTTCAGACCGTTTCATTCTCCTCATGTTTTTCACACCTTTTGAAGCTCTTCATAATTTTCACACCTTTTCATGCTCTTCATGTTTTTGAACACCATTTCAAGCTCCTCCTATTTTTCAGACCTTTTCATGCTCCTCATGTATTTCACACGTTTTGAAGCTCTTCATATTTTTCACACCTTTTCAGGCTCTTCATGTTTTTGAACAATGCTACATGCTCCTCCTATTTTTTCAGAGAGTTTCAAGCTCCTCATATTTTTGACACCTTTTGAAGCTCTTCATATTTTTCACACCTTTTTAGGCTCTCCATGTTTCTGAACACCACTTCATGCTCCTCCTATTTTTCAGACCGTATCATGCTTCTCATATTTTTCACACCTTTTGGAGCTCTTCATATTTTTCACATCTTTTCAGGCTCTTCATGTTTTTCAACACCACTTCATGCTCCTCCTATTTTTCAGAGAGATTCATGCTCCACATATATTTCACACCTTTTGAAGCTCTTCATATTTTTCACACCTTTTCAGGCTCTTCATTTTTTTCCACACCACTTCATGCTTCTCCTATTTTTCAGACTGTTTCATGCTCCTCATGTATTTCAAACCTTTGAAGCTTTTCATATTTTTCACACATTTTCAGGCTCTTCATGTTTTTGAACACCATTTCATGCTCCTCCTATTTTTCAGACCGTTTCTTTCTTTTCATATTTTTGACATCTTTTGAAGCTCTTCATATTTTTCACACCTTTTGAAGTTCCTCATATATTTCACACCTTTTGAAGCTCTTCATATTTTTCACACATTTTCAGGCTCTTCATGTTTTTGAACACCACTTCATGCTCCTCCTATTTTTCAGAGAGTTTCATGCTCCTCATGTATTTCACACCTTTTGAAGCTCTTCATATTTTTCACACCTTTTCAGGCTGTTCATGTTTTTCCACATCACTTCATGCTTCTCCTATTTTTCAGACCGTTTCATGCTCCTCATGTATATCACACCTTTGAAACTTTTCATATTTTTCACACCTTTTCAGGCTCTTCATGTTTTTGAACACCATTTAATGCTCCTCCTATTTTTCAGACAGTTTCATGCTCTTCATATTTTTGACACCTTTTGAAGCTCTTCATATTTTTCACACCTTTTCAGGCTCTTCATATATTTCACACCTTTTAAGACTGTTCATGTTTTTGAACACCATTTCATGCTCCCCCAATTTTTCAGACCGTTTCATGCTCTTCATATTTTTGACACCTTTTGAAGCTCTCCATATTTTTCACACCTTTTGAAGCTCTCATATATTTCACACCTTTTCAGGCTCTTCATGTTTTTAAACACCGCTTCATGCTCCTCCTACTTTTCAGACTGTTTCATGCTCATCTCATTTTTGACACCTTTTCAGGGTCTTCATATTTTTCAAACTTTTGAAGATCTTCATATTTTTCACACTTTTTCAGGCTCTTCATGTTTTGAACACTGCTTCATGCTCCTCCTATTTTTCAGACCGTTTCATTCTCCTCATGTTTTTCACACCTTTTGAAGCTCTTCATAATTTTCACACCTTTTCATGCTCTTCATGTTTTTGAACACCGTTTCATGCTCGTCCTATTTTTCAGACCATTTCAAGCTCCTCATATTTTTGAAACCTTTTGAAGCTCTTCTTATTTTTCACACCTTTTCCGTCTCTTCTTGTTTTTCAACACCGCTTCTTGCTCCTCCTATTTTTCAGACCGTTTCATGCTCCTCATATTGTTGACACCTTTTGAAGCACTTCATATTTTTCACACCTTTTCAGGCTCTTCATATTTTTGAACGCCGCTTCATGTTCCTCCTGTTTTTCACACCTTTTGAAGCTCTTCATATTTTTCACACCTTTTCAGGCTGTACATGTTTCTGAAGACCACTTCATGCTCCTTATCTTTTTCAGACCGTTTCATGCTCCTGATATTTTTCACACCGTTTGAAGCTCTTCATATTTTTCACACGTTTTCAGATTCTTCATGTTTTTGATCACCGTTTCATACTCCTCCTATTTTTCAGACCTTTTCATACTCCTCATATTTTTGACATCTTTTGAAGCTCTTCACATTTATCACACCTTTTCAGGCTCTTCATGTTTTTCAACACCGGTTCATGATCCTCCTATATTTCAGAGCGTTTCATGCTCCTCATATTTTTGACACCTTTTGAAGCTCTTCACATTTTTCACACCTTTTCCGGCTCTTCATGTTTTTCAACTCCGCTTCATGCTCCTCCTATTTTTCAGACCGTTTCAGGCTGCTGTATTTTTCAGACCGTTTCATGCTCCTCATATTTTTGACAATTTTATAAGCTCTTCATATTTTTCACACTTTTTCAGGCTCTTCATGTTTTGAACACCGCTTCATGCTCCTCCTATTTTTCAGACGGTTTCAGGCTGCTCGTATTTTTCAGACTGTTTCATGCTCCTCATATTTTTGACAATTTTATAAGCTCTTCATATTTTTCACACTTTTTCAGGCTCTTCATGTTTTGAACACCGCTTCATGCTCCTCCTATTTTTCAGACGGTTTCAGGCTGCTCGTATTTTTCAGACCGTTTCATGCTCCTCATATTTTTGACAATTTTATAAGCTCTTCATATTTTTCACACATTTTCAGGCCCTTCATGTTTTTGAACACCGCTTCATGCCCCTCCTATTTTTCAGACGGTTTCAGGCTGCTCGTATTTTTCAGACCGTTTCATGCTCCTCATATTTTTGACAATTTTATAAGCTCTTCATATTTTTCACACTTTTTCAGGCTCTTCATGTTTTGAACACCGCTTCATGCTCCTCCTATTTTTCAGACCGTTTCATGCTCCTCAGGTATTTCACACCTTTTCAAGCTCTTCATATTTTTCACAACTTTTCAGGCTCTTCACTTTTTTGAACTACACTTCATGCTCCTCCTACTTTTCAGACTGTTTCATGCTCATCTCATTTTTGACACCTTTTCAGGGTCTTCATATTTTTCAAACTTTTGAAGATCTTCATATTTTTCACACTTTTTCAGGCTCTTCATGTTTTGAACACTGTTTCATGCTGCTCCTGTTTTTCAGACCATTTCATGATACTCATATTTTTGACACCTTTTGAAGCTCTTCATATTTTTCACACTTTTTCAGGCTGTTTATAGTTTTCAACACCGCTGCATGATTCTCCTATATTTGAGACCATTTCATGCTCCTAATATTTTTGACATTATTTGAAGCTCTTCATATTTTTCACAACTTTTGAAGCTCTTCCTATTTTTCACAGGTTTTCAGGCTCTTCATGTTTTTCAACACCGCTTCATGCTCCTCCTATTTTTCCGACCGTTTCATGCTCATCTCATTTTTGACACCTTTTGAAGGTCTTCATGTTTTTCACACCTTTTGAAGCTCTTCATATTTTTCACTTCTTTTCAGGCTCTTCATGTTTTTTAACACCGCTTCATGCTCCTCATATTTTTCATACCGTTTCATGCTCCTCATATTTTTCACACCTTTTGAAGCTCTTCACGTTTTTCACACATTTTCAGGCTCTTCCTGTTTTTCAACACCGCTTGATGATCCTCCTATATTTCAGACCGTTTCATGCTCCTCATATTTTTGACACCTTTTGAAGCTCTTCATATTTTTCACACCTTTTCAGACTCTTCATGTTTTTCAACACCGCTTCATGCTGCTCCTATTTTTCAGACCGTTTCATGCTCATCTCTTTTTTGACAACTTTTGAAGCTCTTCATATTTTCATACCTTTTGAAGCTCTTCATATTTTTCACACGTTTTCAGGCTCTTCATGTTTTTCAACACCGCTTCATGCTCCTCCTATTTTTCAGACCGTTTCGTGCTCCTCATATTTTTGACACGTTTTGAAGCTCTTCATATTTTTCACACCTTTTCCGTCTCTTCTTGTTTTTCAACACCGCTTCTTGCTCCTCCTATTTTTCAGACCGTTTCATGCTCCTCATATTGTTGACACCTTTTGAAGCACTTCATATTTTTCACACCTTTTCAGGCTCTTCATATTTTTGAACACCGTTTCATGTTCCTCCTGTTTTTCACACCTTTTGAAGCTCTTCATATTTTTTACACCTTTTCAGGCTCTTCAGGTTTTTGAACACCTCTTCATGCTCCTCCTATTTTTCAGACCGTTTCATGCTCCTCATGTATTTCACACCTTTTGAAGCTCTTCATATTTTTCACACCTTTTCAGGCTCTCCATGTTTCTGAACACCACTTCCTGCTCCTCCTATTTTTGAGGCCGTTTCATGCTCATCTCATTTTTGACACCTTCTGAAGCTCTTCATTTTTTTCACACCTTTTGAGCTCTTCATATTCTTCACACGTTTTCAGGCTCTTCATGTATTTCAATAACGCTTCTTACTCCTCCTATTTTTCAGACCGTTTCATGCTCCTCATATTTTTGACACCTTTTGAAGCTCTTCACATTTATCACACCTTTTCAGGCTCTTCATGTTTTTCAACACCGCTTCATGATCCTCTTATATTTCAGACCGTTTCATGCTCCTCATATTTTTGACACCTTTTGAAGCTCTTCACATTTTTCACACCTTTTCCGGCTCTTCATGTTTTTCAACACCACTTCATGCTCCTCCTATTTTCAGATCGTTTCAGGCTCCGCATATTTTTGACTCCTTTTGAAGCTCTTCATATTTTTCACACGTTTTCAGGCCCTTCATGTTTTTGAACACCGCTTCATGCTCCTCCTATTTTTCAGACGTTTTCAGGCTGCTCGTATTTTTCAGACCGTTTCATGCTCCTCATATTTTTGACAATTTTATAAGCTCTTCATATTTTTCACACATTTTCAGGCTCTTCATGTTTTTGAACACCGCTTCATGCTCCTCCTATTTTTCAAACCTTTTGAAGCTCTTAATGTTTTTCACACCTTATCAGCCTCTTCATGTTTTTGAACATCTCTCCATGCTCCTCATATTTTTGACAATTTTATAAGCTCTTCATATTTATCACACTTTTTCAGGCTCTTCATGTTTTTGAACACCGCTTCATCCTCCTCCTATTTTTTAAACCTTTTGAAGCTCTTCATATTTTTCACACTTTTTCAGGCTCTTCATGTTTTGAACACCGCTTCATGCTCCTCCTATTTTTCAGATTGTTTCATGCTCCTCATATTTTTGACACGTTTTGAAACTCTTCATATTTTTCACACCTTTTCAGGCTCTTCATGTTTTTGAACACCGTTTCATGCTCCTCTTATTTTTTTTTTATTGTTATTTTTTTTTATTATTTTTATTTTTTTTTCCAGTGGGTTTTGTCATACTTTGATATGAATCAGCCATGGATTTACATGTATTCCCAGTCCCGATTCCCCCTCCCACCTCCCTCTCCACCCGATTCCTCTGGGTCTTCCCAGTGCACCAAGCCGGAGCACTTGTCTCGTGCATCCTACCTGGGCTGGTGATTTGTTTCACCATAGATAGCATACATGCTGTTCTTTTGAAATATCCCACCCTCACATTCTCCCACAAAGTTTAAAAGTCTGTTCTGTATTTCTGTGTCTCTTTTTCTGTTCTGCATATAGGGTTATCGTTGTCACCTTTCTAAATTCCATATACATGTGTCAGTATGCTGTAATGTTCTTTATCTTTCTGGCTTACTTCACTCTGTAAAATGGGCTCCAGCTTCATCCATCTCATTAGGACTGATTCAAATGAATTCTTTTTAATGGCTGAGTAATATTCCATGGTGTATATGTACCACAGCTTTCTTATCCATTCATCTGCTGACGGGCATCTAGGTTGCTTCCATGTCCTGGCTATTATAAACAGTGCTGCGATGAACATTGGGGTGCACGTGTCTCTTTCAGACGAACCTATGGACACCTTATCTTTGACAAAGGAGGCAAGGATATGCAATGGAAAAAAGACAACCTCTTTAACAAGTGGTGCTGGGAAAACTGGTCAACCACTTGTAAAAGAATGAAAATAGAACACTTTCTAACACCATACACAAAAATAAACTCAAAATGGATTAAAGATCTAAATGTAAGACCAGAAACTATAAAACTCCTAGAGGAGAAGATAGGCAAAACACTCTCCGACATAAATCAAAGCAAGATCCTCTATGACCCACCTCCCAGAATATTGGAAATAAAAGCAAAACTAAACAAATGGGACCTAATGAAACTTAAAAGCTTTTGCACTACAAAGGAAACTATAAGTAAGGTGAAAAGACAGCCCTCAGATTGGGAGAAAATAATAGCAAATGAAGAAACAGACAAAGGATTAATCTCAAAAATATACAAGCAAATCCTGCAGCTCAATTCCAGAAAAATAAATGACCCAATAAAAAATGAGCCAAAGAACTAAACAGACATTTCTCCAAAGAAGACATACAGATGGATAACAAACACATGAAAAGATGCTCAACATCACTCATTATTAGAGAAATGCAAATGAAAACCACAATGAGGTACCATTACATGCCAGTCAGGATGGCTGCTATCCAAAAGTCTACAAGCAATAAATGCTGGAGAGGGAGTGGAGAAAAGGGAACCCTCTTATACTGTTGGTGGGAATGCACACTAGTACAGCCGCTATGGAAAACGGTGTAGAGATTTCTTAAAAAACTGGAAATAGAACTGCCATATGACCCAGCAATTCCACTTCTGGGCATACACAATGAGGAAACCACATCCTTTTATTTTTCAGACCGTTTCAAACTCCTCATATTTTTTACACCTTTTGAAGCTCTTCATATATTTCACACCTTTTCAGACTCTTCATGTTTTTCAACACCGCTTCATGCTCCTCCTATTTTTCAGACCGTTTCATGGTCCTCATATTTTTGACACCTTTTGAAGCTCTTCATATTTTTCACACCTTTTCAGGCTCTTCATGTTTTTGAACACCGTTTCATGCTCCTCATATTTTTGACACCTTTTGAAGCTCTTCATATTTTTCAAACTTTTTCAGGCTCTTCAAGTTTTTAAACAACGCTTCATGCTCCTCCTAATTTTCAGACCGTTTCATGATCCTCATATTTTTGACACCTTTTGAAGCTCTTCATATTTTTCACACCTTTTCAGGCTCTTCATGTTTTTGAAAACCGTTTCCTGCTCCTCCTATTTTTCAGACCGTTTCATGCTCCTCATATTTTAGACACCTTTTGAAGCTCTTCATATTTTTCACAGCTTAACAGGCTCTTCATGTTTTTGAACACCAATTCATGCTACTCCTATTTTTCAGACCGTTTCATGCTCCTCATATTTTTGACACCTTTTGAAGCTCTTCATATTTTTCACACTTTTTCAGGCTCTTCACGTTTTTAAACAACGCTTCATGCTCCTCCTAATTTTCAGACCGGTTCATGATCCTCATATCTTTGACACCTTTTGAAGCTCTTCATATTTTTCACACCTTTTCAGGCTCTTCATGTTTTTCAATACTAATTCATTCTCCTCCTATTTTTCAGATCGTTTCATGCTCCACATATTTTTCACACCTTTTGAAGCTAATCATTTTTTTCACACCTCTTCATGCTTTTCATGTTTTTGAACACCGTTTCATGCTCCTCATATTTTTGACACCTTTTGAAGCTCTTCATATTTTTCACAGCTTAACAGGCTCTTCATGTTTTTGAACACCAATTCATGCTACTCCTATTTTTCAGACCGTTTCATGCTCCTCATATTTTTGACAGCTTTTGAAGCTCTTCATATTTTTCACACTTTTTCAGTCTCTTAATGTTTTTCAATGCCACTTCACGCTCCTCCTATTTTTCAGATCGTTTCATGCTCCTCATAATTTTGACACCTTTTGAAGCTCTTCATATTTTTCACACCTTTTGAAGCTCTTCATATTTTTCCCACCATTTCAGGCTCTTCATGATTTTCAACACCGTTTCATGCTGCTTCTATTTTTCAGACCGTTTCATGCTCCTCATATTTTTCACACCTTTTGAAGCTCTTCATATTTTTCACACCTTTTCAGGCTCTTCATGTTTTTCTACACCACTTCATGCTTCTCCTATTTTTCGGCCCGTTTCATGCTCCTCATGTATTTCACACCTTTTGAAGCTCTTCATATTTTTCACAACTTTTCAGGCTCTTCATGATTTTGAACACCGCTTCATGCTCCTCCTATTTTTCAGACCGTTTCATGCTCCTCATATTTTTGACATCTTTTGAAGCTTTTCATATTTTTCACACTTTTTCAGGCTCTTCAAGTTTTTCAACACCACTTCATGCTCCTCCTTTTTTGCAGACCGTTTCATGCTCCTCATATTTTTGATACATTTTGATGATCTTCATATTTTTCACACCTTTTCAGGCTCTTCATTTTTTCAACACCACTTCATGCTCTTCCTATTTTTCAGACCGTTTCATGCTCATCTCT